>NC_048286.1:18308964-18615631 GCF_009762535.1 Notolabrus celidotus | reverse complement strand
AACATAAAGCAATTTTGAGATACAAAATCTAGATTTTTAATGCATTAAAGCCTGCAGGTTTGTTTGCATTAGAGGATGGGGAAGGGTTTTTTTTCTTAAGAAAGAGAAAACTGTGACATTTCTGTCATATTGGAAACGAGTGAAACCCACTGTAACTCCAGACATAAAGATCTGCTAAAAACAACTGACAACATTTCTTGAAAAATCTCCTTAAGTAACTGATATGGAAAATCCTCCAAAATCAGAAAGGAAAAAAACATGTGGGCTGAACTATCTACAAGATTTTAAATGCTTTGAATAATATTTCTAATATTTCCTTGGACAACGCATGATAGGAGGACTTAAAAGAGAACATTATTCCAAATATTCGGTCAATAATTTCTTGAAATTACACAGAATATCTGACTAAGCAGGTGAGGAAACTCTGAGCAGCTGTGTGCTCTGTATAAAAAGAGAAGCAATAAGCTTTTAGCATGGTTAAAAAAATATCAAAATAAGACAAAATAAAGTAGAGGGCCTCATAAAATAAGACTGCCAGCTTTATAGACTCCTTGAGAGCATTTATCAGCTCATAGACAAATTTTCTCCCTCAAGAAAGAAAACAGAAATATGAAAAAGTATTGAATTGTACTCCATAGTATGTCATTCAGTCGCGTTTACTCTGAAAGAATTTATGCCACATCATTCACTTTTAGAAGTGAAAAAAAACCCAATACATTTTAAGTGTATTAATGGTACATGTTATATCCCTCAATGGATCAAAATTGTGCTTCTGAACAATAATGGGAGTGCAGGGAACTTAATTACACTGACTCTAAACACAATTATATGTGAGAGCATCCCTCTAGATCCCAAGTTATGTATTCTGATTTATATGGATGATAAAAGCTGACCAATTTTCAAGAAAACATTGCGTTTGAGGGTCTAATGAGTGCAAAATGAATTAGTGACCCAATTTGGAAGATGTCTAAAATCAATGAGAAAGCTTGGTTACATACTTTGAAACGTTTACTAAGCTCAGAAACATGAAATTCTATTTACTCCTACCAAACCTGGGATGTTGCTAATATACAAACTCAACACAACATTAACTTCTCTCCCTAAAAGAAAACAGACATTTATACTGTTGATGGAGTGGACTCTTTTTAAACTAACTTGCTTTGTTGGTCAGACAAGTCCGGAAAGACAACAGTCAGATATATCATCCGGTAATACATATCAAATAACAACAAAGCAAAACATGTTCTGTATTTGCTTTGTATGATTTAGCCTAACTCTGAATCTTTTTGGGGTTTTATAAAACAGTGTAATGTTGAGGTTGTAATGAATATCATACAAGTCATGTCCCCTCAGTAAACAAGCTCAAAGGAAGATTCAGAGCCGATTCTGACTTAAGTCAGCTAGACACAAATTATTGAAATACTGTATCTGTTTGTGTAGGTCGTTAGACAACAAGGTTTCATTTAAATTATGTAAATTAAGTGCACCTTTCACTGAAAAAAATATTATGGAAACAAAGTTATTCCAAACAAATGAACTGTGAATGATGTAAAACAGTTGTGAGGAGATGGAATTACAAAATGTATTCCCATTAATGAGTAAATGCACCCAACCTTCGCCTCGGCATTCTCATTTAAACTCCTTCCACCTCAGACTAAGACTGTGTCTGCATTTGTGTGGTTGTGTGTGTTAGTGTGTGGGTGTGGTTTGCGTAGCACATAAAGCAATGCAAGAAGGATACAGTAGTCACAGTCCCACACTGTGCTTTGAAGATATGTGGCACTCTCATATCTATTTATTGATCGGAGCAGATGTGCGTCAATCAATCTTATCTGGGCTCCACACACTCTCCAGCTCACCTCCAGAGGCAGGCCAACCAATACTGCGCCACACTAAGGGCCCCAAGCCACTCATATTATCTACAGACACCTTGAGCAAATTTTTCCCTTTGTATGTGTGCGCGTGACTGAGTGAGAATAACAGCGTGCAGAGCATAAAGGTGCATTAGAGGACAGACGGAAAGAGAGAGAAAGTGACAGCTTGAACTGAAACCCTCGTCTTTTTGTACGTGTTATTATCTATTCCTCAGAACTTAGTCTTCCACACATCATACTGTGGCAGACTCAAACCTCTCGCCATCTGTAAAGTAGGCCGCACAGACGGCTGGCATTTGCTACAGATTAAGAATCAATGCTAATTTGCCTTTCTGGTACACCTGAGGCGGATATGATCAAGGAAGAAGCACAGCACATCATGCTCAGCAAAAAACATGAGACACAGTCAATTCAAACGTTCCAATGATGCAGAAAATGTTTGATCCACGGTGCCTTGGCGCCTTGTTACATGCAAGCCTAAAATAGAACAAACTATTCTTAGTACAATTATTCTATGTATTATGGGTAGTCTGTCATTTTAAAAGAGAGTAAACAATAAAGCAAGAACTTGTTGGACAGTTGCTGGCAATTGCTGGAGGCAGCACTCTCAATAAGCAACAACAGCATGTTTAAGGTAATGACAATCGTATCTATTTCTGATTACTCACCTCGACATACGTTCCCATTGTCAGGTTCAAACCCAGCCTTGCATGTGCAGCTTCCAATAGGCACCATCCATTCTCCGTCTCCATTGCAATACAGCTTTATTGGAACATCTACTTCCTCTGAGTTGGGAATGCAGATTCCTCTGGCAATAACCAGGGAGGTGCTCTCAGCTCCGGTCATGGTTTCTGGAAAGATTGCAAAGTTCTGCACCACACTTGGGCACTTCTTATAAAAGACCCTGACTGACAGCAGAGACATGCAGGCGCCGTAGTCCTGAAAGGCTAAGTAGAAGCCATTTTTAGACAGAGGACCAAAGCTCCGCACTTCTGTGTTGACTTTCATCAGGCGCCCGCCAAAGTCCACCTGTGAGAAGCTTTCATCTGCAGCAATGGTGTCTACCTTGAGGTAGGGGGCCTCCATCCAGAAGGCGGTGCCTTTAGTAGCAATGACTGCATCAGTTTCATAGTAGTAGAGGTTAAACGTCTCCTTGCATGAGCCAGGAACATTGGGGATGGAGCTGCAGTCGCGCACGGTGAATCGAATCTCTACATAGATGCGCTGCGCTCCACGGCGATCAATGAAGGTGGTGAGGAGCCAGTTGTTTTGACTGGGCTCGAAGACATTACACACCTGGTATGTCCTGATGGTGTTGAGGTTTTCATCATAGCCGCTTACCTCCTCCCACTACAAGAAGAAGAAAAAGAGAGAGAAGAGTGCACATGGTTGATTAGTAATCATCTTTGATAAATCAGTGCTGCTTCCTTATTTTTATTTTTCAGACAGAATGCTAATATTGGCTGAGCCAAAGAGAATTTGTACACATCTCAGTAATCTCCCTAAGGCACCAAATTTGAGTCTTCTTCCTGGATTAACAGAAAGGAATCAGCCCGTCGAGCTATGAGGCTTATTTGTCCACTGAGACTACACAAATTTCCTCCTTTTTCTGAATAATAAACAATTCCTCAAGAGCAGCGGCAGCAAACATACCACTTTGCCATCTTGTTCTCAAAAAACACTCAACAGCTGTAATATGTGTACAGCAGCTATACAAGCACAAACCCAGTAATTACTTTAGATGCCCGGCTATTTGCAGTGTATCCCAAGCGTGGCTGGGCACTGGGTTGACGCATTATAAAATATGGTGTGTAACAAATTCAAGATTATGCACTATTGCATTACAATTAGACAGACGGGGGCTGCTACATGGCAGCCAAGAGCTGGTCTGATGGAGAGGCATTTGCTTGCAAACTGCACTGGAATTACACTGCATGCCATTTTCTGCAGGTGTGACCCCGAAAGTATGCTGGATGAGCAACAGAACCCCCCCCCCCCCCTGGATTATTAACTTAGAGCACCAAATCATAAGGAAAATGTGCTATTAAAAGGTGGCTGGCATCACTGAGTGAGAATCAGAGAAATCACTGAAATAAAAAGACGCCTGCCGAGAAATGTGCTTTGTAATACAGGCTAATACATTAAGGGTGTGCGCATCGTGACAGTTATCAAAGACTGACTTTAAATGAATGTTTTTAAGAGCAGAAAGAGAGCTGTTTTAGTTAAGACTTTGAAATTGTTCCTCGTGGATAACTTCCACTGTCTGTTAAAAAAAGAAAAAGATTCTTTCAACTCCAGTTTGAAGCAACAGCTTGGCCCACAGATTTATCTCTCCAAAGGCCCCCCCCACCACCAATGATCCAAACCGCTGTAGGCGAGGAGGAGTTAATGAGGTCTACAGCGGGGTGAGTGGGCCTCCAGTCAGTTCATGTTTCTTGTGTGCATATATCTCCTGGTACTTCTTCCTTCTCCTGACCTTTAAAGCCCCAGCTGCTCAATCTGGCCTAATGGAGAAGAGAAGACATCAACTCTCCTCACCCAGCCTCAACATCAGGAAATGATGGAGAAGATTCAGAAATCTTTTGAGATAGCTATGTTGAGTTAGGTGGGGGTTTCAAATGCACCAAAAAAAAAAAAAAGATAAAACTTATCTGCTCAAGGAATATGTGGTAGCATCTGTGGAGACCACATTTTTGGGTCAGGTTTGGGCAAGAAGAAGGGGGGGGGGGGGGGGGGGGGGACAGAAGACAACAGTGACACTGGTGACATGATAAACGAGTTTACAAAATTCCAAGGTGCAAATTAAACCCTTTTTTCACCACCGCTCCCTGTGCGCCCACTCTGCCTGCCCGTACTCCTCTCCCCCCCTCTCCTCTCCTCGTCCTCTCTCTTCCCCGTCTGCTCTCCTCTCTCGTCTCTGCTCTGTAATGACCATTCATCAGCATTACAGGAACCTGTCCCTTTCAGCACTGCCTGTTCATTAATACAGCCAGCCCTAGGCTCTTCTGCACCCGTCTGCTCCGGTCTAGGAGGGGGTCTTCACTGCCCCTCGTCTAGCCAAATGACCGCCATCTTTCACGCCAGCAAGAGGCCCGAGGCGTCTCTGATAATGCCCGTCTGAAATCTGTCCAGGAATTCATTGGCTCATATAATAATGAAGCAAAATTTCCTCCTCTGTAGATTTTTGGTGTCACCATTGTGTCAGGGACAAACAAAACTATTACAAGTCGAATCAGTTGCTTTGCAGAAACAGTGCGACACAATTTCCTCATATCTTTTCAGCACTTTGCATTCATCCGTTGCTCGTATCTGTGTGTGTGTGTGTGTGTGTGTGTGTGTGTGTGTGTGTGTGTGTGTGTGTGTGTGTGTGTGTGTGTGTGTGTGTGTGTTCACAGAGAACGTGCAGTTTATAATTTGATGCTTTAGCAACCACATATTGATTTGCTGGCTGTTGTTTTGCTGCTGAAGAGCTGGAGGCTACATGCCACATTTCTGCTTCTGTAGGTCCAAAACATTTGATTACTCCAAGCATTAACATCGGAATCCGTTCCTAAGCATCTTTATCATCTGCTCCTTTCTAGCAACATTGAAATGCTGGTGACACATGAACTGCAAGAGGCAAGGACACTATCTGCTTCACCAGCATATGACCTGTAGTTACATCAATACTTCCTACATTTCATATTTCTTTCTTCTGCAGACCTTTTACATCATTTAAATCAAATATATCTCCTGCTCTTCTCCGTGACATCTCTTTGACCTTGCTAGAGAAGAGAGAAAAGAGGAGGCATCATCACCTGTCACCCAGCTGATAATGGAATTCCCTGGTCTTTGCATTCATCTCTTCCTCAAGGATTTTTGTATAAAAAAAACACTGTAAGTCCCCCGGTGTGTATATTTAGTACATGCATTATAAAGCTAAGCACAGATGTGTGTTCTTGGCATGTATCATTCATATCAGCTCAAGGTGAACAAGGGGGAAGAAAGAGACTGAGGAGTCATTATTATCATGTTGCTGAGAGTGTATCTTTCCTTTCATATCAGTTCAACTCATGTTTCTCTGCTGTAGATCACCTACAAAGTTGTGGTGATAAAATATATTTCTATATGGTAGTTATGTTTACAAATAGAATAAAATAAAGGTGACATTTATGTACTGATAAAAGAAAAATTATCTGATTGATTTGGCTTTTACCTGAAATTTGTGTAAGACTAATAAACTGGGATACAATACGATACTAGTGCCGGTATCAGTATCTGATACCAACAGCAGTATCCATATCGGTGCCTGTATTGTTACCATATAATATCACTATAAGACACCAAAACCAGTATTGGTTTGAGTGTCTGTGTCATTATCAGGTCTAGTATCAGTATTGGATATCAATACCACCATCAGTATTGGTACCTGTATCATTATCAGAAACCAATACCAGTATCAGGACTGCGCCTGTATCAATACCAGTTACAGTGGCAGTGCCAGTATCTGGTTCTTTAATAGTACCTGTATCAATATAAGTTACAGTACAAGTATAAGACAGTGATTTTCAACCACTGTGCCGTGGCACACTAGCGTGCCTTAAATAGTCCAAAAAATATTATTCATATACTGCAAATAATTTGCCATGTAGTGCATCTGTGCCTGCAGTGTAGTGACTGGCAGAGTAATTCAATACTCATCATACTGACCTGTGCTACCCACCCACTAGGTGGCAATAAAGCGCATGGCCTGGTTAATTTAAGACAATAGCATTAATGATGCGCGAGAGGTGTATGTGACAAAAAGTAGGCGTACGATAGCGATGGATAAATATTCAAAAAGGAAAAATGAAAACTCCAAACTGAGGCCCTGGACAAAATTCTAACCTGGATGAAGAGCGTAATTTATGAGAAAAACTACAACAGGGTCTGTGAGAGCTCTCAAAGCTAGCTACTTAGAAGCTGAACTCGTAGCCAAATAAAAAAAGCCACACACTGTGGCAGAGACATTAATACCTGCAAAAGCCATTGTGAATGAGATGCTTTGCCCTGACACAGTTAAAGAAGTAGCGAAAGTCCTCCTCTCAGATAAATAGATTCATCCATTGAAAGACTAAATGTGTCATTTTGTAAAACTTTTGGTTGGTGGTGTGACTCAGGATCAGAAATGTGCCTTGGCTCAAAAAAGGTTGAAAAACACTGATAGAAGATACCAATACGAATATCTCTATTGGTACATGTATCGTTGTTGGATATCAGTACCAGTATCTATATCTGGGCCTGAATTAGTATCAATCACAGTATCAGTATACAATGCCAATTCTTGTAACAGTTTTCATACCCGTGTTGTTACCACATACCAATGCCAGTGTTGGTAATCAAACTTGTGTCATTACCAGATACCAATACCAGTATGGGTATCGGCCAATGTCAATTTCACTATCATTATTAGAAACATATACCAGTGCCTGTATTGGTATTGATATTGGTATCAGTATCGGCCTCTACAGCCACAATAAAAAGGAAAAAACAAATGAAACATCACTATAGAGTCTTCATGCGTCTCCACAAAGACAGCTCCCTCAATTAGTTTTAATGTACATATTTCTGCACCACTATATCAGTTTTATTATTACCAATCTCACTGAACATAAAGTTTGTTGCTGATGAAACATCAGATAAATACTGAGAGCCTCTTTACACAACATTCATTTTTAACGCCAACTGAATGCACCCAGTGGCTCCACTGTAATAGCTTTGCTTTTGCCACTAATACAGGAGACACTCTTTCTCTGCCCCTGATTGTCAAGTGTGCCTATTGTGTGTGTCATTATGGCCGCTCTGTTTTATGGCCAGTAGCGAGGAGATGGAAGAGCTATGGATTCACAGAGCTTAATGTTTGTGTTAATGACCAGTCACAGCTAGCTGAGCCGGAGGAGAGAGGGTGTGTGACAGAAAGAAAGAAAGAAAAAGAATGATGGATAAAGGAAAAATACAGGAGTGGAGAGGAATCAAGGAGAAGAGGAGGAGAGGAGGGGGGCGGTAATATATTCAGGCTGATGTTCCCCATCCCACTGCCTCAGCTCGCCGCCATCAAGCCATCAATACTCTGCCCTCATAAAGGCCATTCATCACATTGATCTCCTGCCATTACCTTCAAAGGCTAAAATAACACAGAGCAACTCAGATGGCCACAGTGTTGCTCTGGAGGACTATAGCATCCAGCCGTGAGGGGGGAACAAGCAGAGCCCCAATTGCAGAGTAACCTGTCAGAACATGGATGCAACACCTGTGGAAAATAAGAGGAGAAATGGACTGCACTTATGAGTAATTTAGAGCAGGCATGAGGGGAACAGGACAACAGCTACCAAACACATGCTGCAAGATTCCCGTCAAGCAAGAACTACTGAATAATAGCACAGATCACATAGTCCTTTCTACAGGATCTTTATCTTTGGGGGATTTTTTGTCAGCATCTTTGGCAACACAACTGCTCAAATTGCTTTACACATCAATAATTAAACTCTTCATGTAATTCCTGGGCCATGCTTTACCTTCAACAATCTTTGTAATTGGGGTCGTACCAGCTAATAGACAAAGACTTTTTGGGGCTAATTCTCTAGAGCTGTCCAATAGATGCATCAAAGTTGATCTGCTGTTTGTGAGAACTAATATACCCAAAACAGTTGAGCTAGATCTTTTGAACTGATCATGTCATGGGCTAATGAATCCACAGTGTACGTGTGGACAGGTTGATAGTATTGATTACTTTTATGACTTGCATGTATATTTGCTTGGCACTGTTTTCGTCTTGCCTGTGTTTTGTTTCCACTCTTTCACTAATGTGACTAATCTATCCTAACACATGTTGAAGGAGCAACAACTTTAAAGATCTGGTTTGTCCTGTAACCAGGGGATACGGGCCTCCGTTTCACACGCGCAGGTTGCAGTAAGAAATCAAAAAATCCAGTGAATGCTGATTCAAAGTTTCTTGGGAGTTCTAGTGCAAAAAAGGAAAAAACAACAAATAAACAAAATGAAATCAATCTTTTCGTATAAGAGTTAATCTGGGGGGAATGTCAGTCTTTTCTCCTGCGGTCAAAGACGGTATGTGTCGTGACCCGTCTCCTCCCCTCTGGGCCATGCGCATCAACTTAAGAAGGCCTACTAGCACCCTCACTACCTGTGGAGGGTGCAGACACAATTAAAAGGCAAAAGACAAAAAATGCTGAAAATGTACAAACTATGCAAATAAGAAAATAAACTAGAACAAGGCTCCCACATGTTATAAGGATGCAAATGCAAAAGCTATAATAATTATAGGAATAATCAGAATCCCTCTCAAGTCCCTCCTATGCTTTGGGTCAATGGAGTATTCCTCGTAAGTTAGAATGAGTCAAACATTGGAGAGGTTGGGGAATTAAACAGGTCTTAATTCCATCTGCAATATCTAGTTCAGACAGCTGAGGGAAAAAAACAAAACAAGTATCTCCTCCAAACAACTGTTTTTATTCAAGTTTCTCTTGAGTTCTTAAATTTCCTTTTTCTTTATGTTGATGAAAGGATTTGCTTAAAATGTTTGGGTGCAGTTAACCACTGTTGCCCTGAATGGAGGAGGAGGGTGACTGTTCTGCAGCAAGAGCTGGAGTTTACAGAGTTTTGTTTTTTTTTAACTTGAGGTACCGCATTTTGTTTCAATTGATGCACAATGCTGATGTGCCTCGTCATGGAGGTTGTGTTCCCCCTTACGAGAAATTCTTTGTTACATAGATTGCATTTCACTTCCTCCTTGTGTTGTATTTGGTAAAACAGTATCATTTAGCTATCCTCACAATCATCAAATAAAGCAGCAGCTGTTTTGACTGGTAATTCAGTTTTATTCAAAAGTTTCTTGGATCGTCCAATGTGTTTGTGTACCAATGATTTGATTTGAATGACATGACTCGACTCGAGAGAAAATAATATGCTGTAGGCAAACAATTGCTGAATCTATATGCTCAAACATTATCAATTGCAGGGTTTTGAAAATTGTAGACCTTGGGTCCTTCATTAGAGATTAACAATAGGTTTCAATCCCCATTCCTTGTTAGGGCCTGGTTCTCCAATAATTTGTCTATACACAGATGTAGATATCAGAGACAACAACAAACAAAGATGTCTTGTTTAACAAAATGTGTCCACAGAAAAGCTTTCTTTGTGAGTGGTTTGGTTATTCTTCAATGTTGTTCAAAAGCGCTGATAAGAGAAACAAAAGTAAGCAAAGAAAGGCCTTTATTTCTTGATTTAGTGTCTGACTTTCAACCTTCTTGTGCTGTTTAGGAGAAAGAGGGGAGAAATGGCTGCCATAAAATGAACTTCAGCCACAAAGTATGAGCAATACAACTTCTGTCATGATGTGCCGTAACTCTACCCTCAATCACACAAAACAAGCCAAATCGCTTGGCAGGAATAGGTCTGTTTGTGGCTCAGGCTTCACTGTACATGAAGACGGGTCATGACTACTTTTGGTTCATTATTCAACATCAGTCAATTCACACCAGATTGGGGAATAGAGGAGCGTCTATTGGGCTGATCTGTAACCTCCAGTCTGCCGTCTGAATCTCTGTGGAGTCACACTCATAAACTGCTTTTCAGATCCATCAGCACCAGTTAATACGGATACATGCTCAGGCATACTGAACACAGATGGATGATGAGCAGCTCAGAGCATTTGCACATTTGAAGCCTATCAGCATAAAAAGGTCTACAAAATGCAAAGGATAGATGGGCGTTTGGCAACTGTTTCTTGAACGGCTGTCAAAACTCCCATTAGTCAGTTTGACGATGGGCTTTTATGACAGGATCCAAGTCAAGAGTCATATAAAATAGTAGACTGCAATGGCCAAATGGAACCATTCCATTACTATCGCGTTTCCCACAATTTGGGAACCTCGACCATGCTCTTTTTTTGCTTTTATTCAGTTGAAGTATTCAACCATGAGCTCACCATTCAGAAATCAGTCAGTAGGAGAGACTCTTCATTTCTTAAGTTCCCCAAAGGATTCTCGGTCTGGTTTGTGTTTAAATATTTCCTCACCAACACTATTTCTGGGTTGTTTATATCTGTAACCCCAAGAGGATTGGCTGGCACATTTTTGAGCACTCTCTACCCAAGAGTTGCCCGTTCATCCATCATTGCAGGACTAAAACATGTGGGTGGAGGCAAGCAGGAGATTACTTTTCATACTACAGGCTAAGGATGGACATTTCAATAATGAGCCTATTTGTTATTCATGACAACACAACATTGTACTGAGGCAGGGAGAGCATACCTTCGTAGAATCCACTTTTTTAAGAATTAGGGCATGAATAAATCAGGATTTAGAGGCCTGGCTTTTCCCTTTTGATAAAAAGGGATGAGAAAAAGAGGGAGCAATGGCATCGTGCGGCAGGTGAAATTCACATCGACAGATCTGTAAAGGCCAAGGTCTCAGAAGGACAGTGGATTATACCTGGACATGAAAAGCTGAGATAGGGATTGAACTCCTTATGCCCCTGCTGAAAGATGCTCTTCTCATTTTGCAAAGCTCACCGCCAACAGTAATCACAAGCCAGATAGCATTTTTTTTTCACTCCAAAGGCTGGCTCCAATCCCTCTGACTTAATGAGAACATTTGCATTTCAACCTTTGGGGTCTGTTCCTTGAAGTCGATAGAATGGACATGTCAGATAAAGCAACAGCTGGTTTGCTTTTCCAACAATAACTGCACTGCATTTACTTTTGGGGACACATGCTCATCGTCTCTTGTAAATTCACATATTCTGATCGCTACGCCTCATCTCCTACCTCACACACATATACAAACACACAACCAGAGCGCAGCCTCTAAAATATGCAGCGGCATGATTGCTATTATCATTTCTGATCAGCTGTGTTATTGAATGAGGGTACGCTGTCGGGCCAGTTGCATGGGAATGATTATTTTGCGGGGCATCTGCGGCCTAGTTCTGCCTGGCTGAATGTGATTGATGGGGAGGAAATGGTGATGTCTGAAACACTCCCAGTCCTGCCAGATCCCAGCCACTCCATAATTACAGTCACACAGTTTGACAGAGCCAAAATAGAACTGTGTTTGTCGTTTTGTATGCATCAGAATGAGTGTCATTGAGGTCTGCTCCCTGACCACGCCCATGCCCCTGATCAATACTTTTATTAAACAGTGTTGAGCAGGAAAGTTTGTGTTAATGTTGCTGAGTACAACCAAAACCTTTCTGAGTCTTTTCATCTGTTCTGGTGGCTTTCATGCTAAAATTAACATCAATGTACTCTTTTTCCCCTGTGAGGAAGGTGCTGTGTTTGCACAATTTTTCGCAATTTGGTCTCATTACACCCTCCCAAATCTCTTTGATATGCCTTTTTCCTTAGATCCTGAAAGAGATGCATATAATGTGGCATCATGCTGTGCCACTCAAGCGAACAATTCACAACTCACTCTCCCACTTTCCTCCACCTAACTTCTGCAACATCATTGTTAACATCCACATTTTTGATTATGTCCTGCTTTCTTTGAAGCCACAGTTGATCTACTCTGCTGAAGACATTTGCAGATTGATCTGCTGGTATACACATCCATCCAAGATATTGTAGGAGTCACCAAATGCAGCTTCTACTGTTTACACTGAAGACAGTTGGTTGGAAATGAACACGAATGTTTTGTCTTCACCCAAGAAGAATGAAATGTGTTAACTGTGGGCAGTTTTTTTTTTTGTTTTTTTTCGACAGAAAATTGAAAAACTCCAACTATTAGTACAAACATAATTCAAAGAGATTGGTGGGTGGTAGAGCTCTTACAAGGTTGCTTGACGTAGGTGGAAAACAGAACACACTGAATTATTGAAAAATACAGCAGCCGATATTCTTACTAGAAATAACATTTTTACTGGAAAACTTCTGCTCAATAATTTGATTAATATTTTTGATCAAAGATGAGACACAAAAAAAGACTCCTTCAGTTGTAGCTAAAAGAGCAACATTTAGTTCATGATGATCACTGATATGTTGTCGAAATGATTTTGAGCTTATTTTTCGGTCAACTTCACATTTTAAATGTAGTTGCATCAATCAATGGCCTTTCTCACTTTAGAGCTCAAAATGCTGGTAGTATCCCATTTTAACTACTGGTTATGAAAACAATGGTAACACTTTACAATAAGGGTCCCTTAATTAGCGTTAGTTAATGCATTATTAAGCATTAATTAACAGATTAATAATAGTTCAATAACCGTTATAATGTATTACCTAACATTAACTAACACATTAGTTAATGCATTAATAAGTGTTTCCAGAGGACACTTAAAAGTGATGCACACGCTTATGCTTATGCAGTTTAGCATTTATAATGTGTTACTTAAGTGATGCATGTGTTACACTTTACAATAAGGGTCCACAAAGCATTCACTAATGGTTAACTAATTAAGTTTTGTAACTTTTATTAATGCTTAATAATGTATTAATTAACTCTGAGCAGTGGACATTAATTAACTGCTTAATAATGCATTAGCTAATGTGTTAGTTAATGTTAGGTAATACATTATAACGATTATTAAACTATTATTTAACTGTTAATTAATGCTTAATAATGCATTAACTAGCGCTAATTAAGGGACCCTTATTGTAAAGAGTTACCAAAACAATTTTTATCATTCCTCAGCAATCTTAAGGGCCTGTGTCCACTAATAGCATTTTTGGCAGTGGCTGCGCCTAATATCTACACAAAACCAAAGCAGTTCAGCTTAAAACAGCCCCGTGTCAGCTGTTTTTTGTGCTGCACTCTGAGTGCTTACAGTTGAAAACAGTTCAACTTTTACACTCCAGTTCTTAGATCCCTTCACTGGCTTCCTGTTTGACAGAGAATAGACTTTAAAATCCTGCTGATGGTTTATAAAGCACTGAATGGTTTAGGCTCAAAATACATTGCTGATCTGCTTCTACATTATGAACCATCTCAACCTCTGAGGTCATCAGGTACTGGTCTGCTTTCAGTCCTGAGAGTCAGAACCAAACATGGTGAAGCAGCGTTTAGTCATCATGCACCACGTATCTGTAACACACTCCCTGAAAGCTGTAGGTCTGCTCCAACTCTCACCTCTTTTAAATCAAAGATTAAGACTTTTTTATTTGCCACTGCCTTCCTATCTTAGCTTATTTTAACCCACTTTAAATTAAAATTTTAATGTAATTTTTAATATATTCTAATTTTTCCTTTTCTTTTCTGTTTTATTATATTTGTCATTTTAATTGTGCTCTTTTATGCCTGTCTGAATGTTTCCAATGCTTTTAATCTTTTAATGTAAAGCACATTGAGTTGCCCTTGTGTATGAAATGCACTGTACAAACAAAGTTGCCTTGCCTTGCCTTGCCTTTAAAACATCACCAGGCTTATCAATGTCACTTCTTGTCAATACAAATGGTGCATACAAGCTGCAGTGCAGTCACCCTCCTCTAGCTGGGTCTGCAGCACTGGTAAGTGGATACTGCCATAATGTTAAAATGCTTTACTACCTGGATGTAAGCAAGAACAGATGACAGAAGGCATCTTGTAGCACGGAGCAGTCATTTAACCAGAGCAATGCGTAACCAGCCAAGGCATGTGGATGTTAACCTGCAAGGAGGACTGAAGGCTGGTGGTGCTAGCTCTGCTAATGTAAGATGTTGTGGTCGTGTGTTGAGTTGTTTTGAAGAAATTGAGCTTAATTTGAACTGTTTTTTTCAGGGATTTCTTACCTTTAAGCTACATATTGGAATCCACATTTCTTAAAATTACTTGGAAATGAGTCCCTTTGGATCAATATGATTGTTTCAAAACAAATAACTTTTCCAGTGGATTCTTATCTCGATTCACCTGGTAACACCCACTCACATACCTTCAGGGAAACAATGCACTCATAGTACCTTAGCAAATCTTTTAGTTTCCAGGAGCAACATTACCTGAAGTAATCCAGTGTTAAAGGCTTAAGCCGTGTTTTGTATTTCAATATGACAGCGCCTGTAACCTCACAGATCTATTGTGGGGGTAGATAAGGAAGAAGGCTAAATGATTCACTAGCACTGTGCATACTGGAGATGTGCCCTGTTGCACCAGCAAGTCTGTTAATAAAGAGAAGGGTAAGAGAAAGAGAGATACATCTTCAGAAAGGGCATGTAGAATATAAAGAGTAAGAACCTGAATAAGTCAGAGTGGTGAGAGGTACAAAATAGTGATCGGATTTTGATTGTAAGAATTCGGGGGAAAGAAGCAAAAGTTATCAAAAAAAGGAATGAAAGAGCGAAAGCTGTCACTCTGCAGGTATCCTACAGCAAATAGCAAGGGACATTCGGGGGCAATCCACAAAAAACATGTCAGAAGGGTGATGGGAGAATGGCATGGTGTCAAGGTTTGTGAGGGCAAAGCACCCCCTGTTTGTATGCATGTTTAAAAGTCCTTGAGAATGACACTTGACAGCTCAACCCTCAAGAAAAAGGGGGGCAGGTTTAGGTGAAGATGGAACAAAAAGAAAGTCTGGGGTCTGAGATACATGTGTCAATAAAGACAACTTGGGGGAAAAGACTGAGTCAAAAGATGGAGGAGGAGATAGTGCTTTTTCTGCCACGCCACTTCTGCTGAAATAGCAGGTAGTGGGATAGACACACAATTACTCCCACACATTTAATTCAAATTCAGTCTCCAACCACTCCTTTGCATGCCTCCAAATTCATGCCAAATTAGGGATAGACTCATTTTTCCTTTCTCTTCTTTGCCCCACTTCTTGTATTTTGTTCTTTTATGTATTCTTTGACAAAAAAGGTGTCCTTGGTTCCAAGAGAATTCTCCCATGACAAATATGTAGGGGAAGTCCGTGGAAAAGGAATCAGTAATTGAGTTAGCCACAAGTTATTTTGTTTCAAGGAGAGAGAAAATTTACATGTAAAAAAAGAGGGACAAATTAGGAAGTATTTGTCAAAGAGTGGCACACATTTTACATTTTAAACCAGATTTTTTATTTTTCACTGTTATTATGTGGTTTTTTTCGTATCTATTATATTTATCTAAGGGAAAGTGAATATTGCTCCTTCTCACACTATACACTATCCAGCATACCAACAAAAGCTATGAAAAAATTGACAAACCTTTTAACATAAATGTGGCACATATCACAACTTTTAACATTGTTGCTAAATTCATCACAGCTTATTAGACCCTACTTCATAGAGATCTGCATATAAGGGAGGCTCTCACCTGCTCTGCTGCCATTGCCTGGATTGTAGGAGATTGCAGGATCTAAATGAAGACTTGTCCTCCATGTTGTTTAGCTGACTGATTTAATTTGCTAATAATAACTAATGGTTTTGCCACAGTGTCAACCAGCAGAGGTGAAATATGCCGGACTCCTTTCTGCAAACTGATTTGATATGATGTGTGTGTTAAGGTTGTCCCCTGTATGGTTTTTGCACAGTAATCACAGTTGTTATAGGGTTCTGATCAATCTGAATCAAGTATTCAACACAGCTGGGTAATAATACACTGTCATGTTCTGTTGGCTGTTATTACTTACATGCTGCTGCTGCCTTGGACATCAGAAAGTAAGCTAACTGACTAAAAAATTAAAAACTCATTTTTAGAGCTTGAATAAACACTGAAATGATTCTAAAGAAAGCACAAACTTTAAGAACTGCATACAAAGAAAACACATACAAAAGCCCAAATACAACAGACAAACACACACAAACAGAAAGATGTATTGTCATGCATTGTGTATTAAAGCCAGGGTTGGTAGCTAGGAAAACTAGCATGAATTTAAATGTAGCATTTCCTCAATACTCCGTCTAAATCCTCCCCCTCCCCTCGTAAGCCACTGAAGAGCTCCTCCAAAACGACGCCCCCGCTCACATGCACGAGCGCAGCTGATTCGCGACCATATGATCGTGAATGATTCAAAAACGGTCCTCAGCACATCGTTTGTGTTTTTGCACTACGTCAACTCATGTCTCACTCAAAAAAAACACAAACAAACATGGCTATTGTTAGTACTCACAACTCACAGCGAGCAGGAGATAGGAGAGAAAGGCAGGAGAACTTTTTCATTCATTCAAACTTTGGATGTTGTTTTGTTGGTCGGCGTGATCACGGCCGACAGTGACCGGTTATTAAAGCTCAACGTGTTCACGAACCGGCTTGTCATCCCTACAGCGTCTGGACGGACACTACAAAACATATACATTTTCTGTAGGACTTACTAGGTGTCATTAATTTTTTTGCTTGTCAGTGCCACCGTGGTGAAAGCTTTTTAGACTCTGATCCAGACTACAGTCCAGAGCAAAGCACCTCATCGGGTCAGAGGGGACAGGCCCGAGATCGAGCAAGAGGGGCAGTAAATAGAGTCAGGGGAAGCAGAGTCAGGGGACAGGGAGTGAACGCCGGGGAAATGTACGCGCAGGAGGTGGGCAGAACGGCAGGACGGGATTTGATTGGATTCATAATTTGGCTCCCAAAGGCAGGGATAGGTTGATTTTTTCCCAGGTTTACTCCGGCTGTAGATAGCAGCTTTTTTTCACTCTTTTTTAAGATCACATTATGTATTGATTACCATCGGGACAGAAAGATTATTTTAACCAGTATAACAAAAAGTGTATCTAAATCTGATTACCAACCCCAGCTTTAAGTGATTCATTTTCCAAAAATTCAGGTCTTCGTGATACATGTTTCTGTCTATCTTTGAGCTCAGAGCAAATTCAGTTGTCTGACTACACACCTAAATCACACTCAGTAACTGCAGAGGCATAATGACGCAGCTCTCCAACTAGTATGACAATGTCAGCCAAATGTGTACTGTATACGTGTATGTATTTTTAGGAAACTCAGAACTACATTCTAGATATTTATAAATGTTGCACTGCAGTGTATGACTCTTGAATCTTGAATAGTGAGTCTTCAGAGTGTATGAGGATGTGTGAACGTGTACAGCCCAGCATGTGCTAATAAACTCTGATACATGTGTGTGGTTTCAAATCAGTTTGTGTCTGAGTGTGCTTGCATGTGTGTGTGTGCATGCATGTAATGAAGACACTTCTCTCGACTGGATGCTGAAGCACGGCAAGCATGAGTCACCCCCGTTTTTCTCCACTTATTCTATTTCAGCTCAGGCTCTGCAGGTTCAGAGTTCATTTTCATCCTCTGTCTCACTCTATCTCTCGATTTCTTTCACTAATACTTTCTTTTAACAATTTACCCTTCTCAAACTCTTATTCCAAAGATTCCCTTCCTCCTTCCTCTCTGCTTTTGCTCCTCTTTACTTTTATTGCTTTACTTTTCCCTTCTGTGTTCCCTTCTGTTGCTTGAGCCACTGCCTGTCTGTCTGTCAGGGAATTAATAATTGAGGTGTATTGAGTCTGGTCAGCAGATGGTGGGATGGCTGTTATGGATCTATCTGCGCTCTTTAGGAATCACTGAGTGTATGCGGACACCTGTCCAGTCAAGACCAACAGGAGCTCTGCTGAAGCCTCAAGCGCAGCAGGGGAAGATAGACCTGGAACGCCCTAAACCTGGTCTTATCTAGCAGCCCCTGCACTCGCACACGCTCACATATGCGGGTGCACAAATGCTAAAGGCACACTTAAACTCTTTAAAATATGCCGGTGCACACACAAGACCCACAGAAGAGAAATGGAAGGGAGTGCAAATAAAAACAAACATGCCAGGCCAGAATCCATTCTGTCTCCATTCTTTGTCATGCACCTGCTACAACCAAAGGATGGAGGGATTTCTGCAAAATCTCTTCCTTATCTTTCTGCATCCGACACACAATCCACACCTTTTTTGTCCCTGAACATTTATCCTCCACATCCCTTACTCTTCCACTCAGCAAACTCTATATCCCTCTCCTCCCCTAGCCACTTACAGCCTGCTCTGTTTAGCCACGCTCCATCGTGCCCACAGCCTCTGTCATTGAAGCCACCATCACCTCACCAACCCTGTAACCCCCCCTCCCCCATGAGGATCTCACCTCCAAGCCAGGACCCTGTCTGTGACCTCCGACAGTCACATGAGTTAACCCAGGCTCTCCTCCACACGCACAGCGGCAGCTGAATGTCACAGTTGTTGCGGATCTGCTTTTTTTTCCCTCTCCCACAATTGATCTCTTGCCCTCTTTCCCTCAGGTTGCTCCTAATCCCCACCCCACCCCTCCTCCTGACCCCCCTTTCCTGATCCTGCAACCTTTTTCAGCCCCTCTACTTTATACCCCCAAATTTGGTCCTTCTATCCCCTCACTCCCATCTCCTTCCGCTCTCTCTCCCTCCCCTCTAACCCACCTAATCCCATTTGCTCCCTCTGAATGTAAGGTTTTTTTTTTCATTGCCCTTTCACTTTAATCATTCTCAGATGATGCTGGAAACAAAAAAACATAACAAAACGTCTGGTTTGATTCCCCTGAAGGTTTGAACTTCCTGATTTTTGTCTTGCCTAAAAACATTTCTGGGGTTGTCAGCATGCCTTTTTGTTTTTTTCTGACACTGCAATTCTAACATATGTTTAATCTTTAAAGGAAAAGGTGTAAAAAAGTTCTTGGAAATGAACAACAAATACTATACAAGAGCATGTGAGCCGAAGACCTGGTAAGACTGCGTGTTTATGGCTTTTATACATTTCCCTGTGGTGACAAAGTGCTACACACTAGTTAACATTATGAGCCTCTGCGGTATCTCAAAGCATACCAAAGCAGTCCCTGCAGCATCCTGCTTTTAAAAAACACCTGCACTCTCTTGCTATCTCTCACATCTTCTAATTCATTTCCAATTCTTTATCTCAGAAAAGTTTCCTCTAAGATGTTTGTACTACAGCCTCTCAACTTGTTACCTTTCTTATCTTCTTCTCTACACAGAGTCTATTGTAACACACACAGAAAGAAAACCAGATTACTCTAAAAGATCAAGTAGGAAATCAGATAACATAACAAAAGCGGGATACTTCTTAAACGCGGCTTACAATGAATTGGTGTGAAATCCAATTTACGCCTGTCCTGGTAAATATTATTTAACAGCACTAGGATTAATGTTTTGCAAGAGTAATAAGAATGGCCCTGAAGTAAATATTATGCTGTTTGTACACTTGTGTTTTTTAAGTTAACCTTAAGAAATGAATGGCAATTAATGTCAAATTTTTAAATAACTTTAAATTAACAGTTTGCATAACTGATTGGCAGAAATGTACATCTACAGAGGGAGGAGGGGTTCTGCATGACCAATTTGTTGCAACACCATGATTTTTAAAAAACCTAAGTTGGACAAAACCAGGAACCAGGGATGTCCTTCCTTTCAGAGCTTACACACTATAAGGGGAGTGAGGGGAGGAGTTATCAGTTGGCTGTTTTACAGTTTTTTATGACTGGTTAAACACGATTTTGAAAGCAGGGCCCATTTTGTCAAAACACTACACACACAATTCACACAACCACACACACAAGTAGCAGAACACCTCAGATCCTCTGCAAAATGACACACTCTTGTAAAAACGTTACACTACCATATTTTGATACCATATGAAACACACACATTTCATATGACTTCATTCTGTTTGAACCAGTTACACACTGCTGCTAACCTAAAACACTGTTAGTAATTCTACTTCTCAGTGATAAGAGTACTGGAAGTGAAGTACACAGAGAAAGTGCAAATATACAATAAATTCACCAAACACTACACAAGAGCAACACTGCAGACTAATGAACATATCATTTATTTCTCTATATATACCCAAATCATTCAACATGTCAACATGGAGAATCTCAACAAAACAGGTCCCAGTTTTCATGCTACTACAGTAGTGTGCATAACACTGTAAGCTCAGCAAATATCAGACAAACATAAAATACTGTATCCACTTGCAGGTGAACTCATCTGCTGCATTTGTATAGTGCTTAAACCTGATTGTTGTGTCTACAACTAAGCACTCATGTGTTTGCGCACCTGATGGCTGTGTTTAACCAATCGGCTCATAGGTGTGGTCATGTGACAGTCAGTGCTTTGGAATTGCAAGGAAGCGACATCATGTTATACTTCTGTGTCTAATGTATACAAGTGTGTTTAGTATTTTGCAAATCACTGTGTGTACCGTTCTGGAAAAAGTGTGAGGCTGACATTGTGCTTATAGTGGTGCAGCAGATCAGGGACGATGTTTTGCTCCTTGAGTGTAAGGTTTTGATAATTGTAATACTTTTAATTTTAGTGTCTATGGAGTTGAAAAAAACTGTAATCATTCAATTTCAACTTTAAAGCTCCTGTGAGGAGTTTTTATATGTGTACTAATCAGACTGAAATTAATACTGAAGACTCTTTATAACCTACAAATGCAAATGAAACCATATGCAACAATATTGATTACTTGTATGTAGTGATTTGTAACGTGTGAAATCGCTGGCAGGGAGTAGGTGTCAGTCGAGTTTTCTAACTGAGTGATACGTTTTAAGTTAGAATAATGTAGGTTTTTGTCGGGAAATGCAACTTGCTCATGGACAAGTTTAGCAAGGAGATTAGAGGTACTGCTTCATCACAGTCAAGTGTTAAAGTTCCTCACAGGAGCTTTAAGCTCAATAATCAATTATATCACTTTGGTCAGCTTGCCTCACTGAAAACCTCTCTTTATACAGAGGCTTCTTGATTCAGTTGTGCACATATAAGCCTTTAGAAACCTGTGTAGGTGTATACACAAACATAAATATTTTATCTCTACATTTTCAAAGAATGTGTTAACTGATTTTCTTTTAGTCACTTTACCTGCAAAACTAAATTACAGAAAGTAGGTCACTCTTGAAAGCTTAGAATGAGTGTGTTATCTAAAGGGCATGTAAATGTATGTAAGGACAATATGTGTACTGTGCGCATGTATGTGTGTGTGCATGTGTGACTCACTGCACTTCATAACTGCACTTTCACATCGCCGCATGAAAAGGTCAGGGGGCATTTGTCAAACTAACCGTGTGCGTCAGAGGAAGACAAAGAGTGAGAGAGAGTGACAGAGCAAGAAAAAAGCAGACTGACTCACAATGATGGAAGTGAGCAAGAAACAGAGAAATACATGTCTGAGAGGAGAGTCCACAGAGGGAAAGAAGGAAGAATACATCTGACTGCATGGGAAGAATAGAAAATGTTGACTCAAAATGCTAATTATAAAGGTTTAATGTAATATTTCCATCTCCTTTTTTTCCCCCTTTGAACTCTACTCTAAAGCGGATGCTAATACAGGAGTGTATGCGTATGAATACTGACGCTTAATTTCACATTCGCACGGCCGGTGCTGATTTGTCCTTGTGTTTACACCGCTGGAACTAATGACACTGCTTCTGTAATCCTTCAAAATTAACCCTTCAGGTCAGCCAACCACAAACAGACACACTTCTGCACTTCTTATGAACTCCTGAAGGAGAAGTCACTAAAGGAAGTTGATGAGATGTATCCAAAGGCTCAGGGACAACACCAGTGTGTGTGTGTGTGTGTGTGTGTGTGTGTGTGTGTGTGTGTGTGTGTGTGTGTGTGTGTGTGTGTGTGTGTGTGTGTGTGTGTGTGTGTGTGTGTGTGTGTCTTTTCTCTTGTTGTGTGTGATAGAGGGGAAGTTATCAGGGTTACACAGAGAGGAAAATTGATCAGATAGCCAATGGCGATACAAACAAGTATGCATTATTAAATTCAGTATGTCTATTCATGTCATTCTGCGTTCTATATTCTGTTTCTTTACATGAATTCACCCCCTGCAGGCTGCAGTCAGAGTTACTATAGTTCTTACAATGACTTGTGTGTGTGTGTGTTAGTGTGTGTGTTTGTGGTTATTCTGATGAAATAGAAAAGTCACATGTGTCTGATAAGTTACTAATACTGGGTTTTAAAATCAATTGTATAGTACACAAACAAACAGGTGCACTGAGCCCTCTGAGATGAGTACTGTGCATTTGCAAATGATCCAAAATCAACACAATTTGTCGTAATTACATGATTCGCTCTCATACAACAGAACTCTCGTAAACTCTGTTAATATTGGGATTTGTGGTTATTTACTTGTGAGACAGACTGGTAGAGATAGTGTGGTTCCTGCACAATCATACCGCATTGCTCACACACCACCAGCAAGGTCAAGTAAGCTGTGAGTGAGGTAAGTTCTTAAAGTGAGTGTTATGAGTGTATTCTCCCTAAAGCAGGTTTCTGCCTGTCTGAACTTTTACACCAGGAGCAGCTTAGAAACTATGCTGAACACAGTCGAGGGGCTGTGTGTGCCTTGAGGCTCACTGCACTGAACAGCCTTGGATTGAAACTGCATTCTAAACGGCTGTAGTCAGTGGGTCTTACTGGATGTTTTCGGTTCACGAAGAAGAAAAGGGATGATGTGAGGCTGATCCATGAATAAATCAAGTTAATTCGAGTACATGTTATGTAAGGGTCAAGCAATCTCAGGTGCTGACCCAAGTTTCCCTTCAAATAGAAAAAAAAAATGTACACAGGATTCAAAGTATAAGCTTTTCTGAGCCAACACTGATAATATCCTGCTCCTGGTGACTGATAACATTAATTGTTTTGTTTTTTCTACATTTTTGAATTTGAAAATGTGCACTGTATGCAACCTAGAGGGTAAGACAGGCTAAGATAAAAATGGCAAAGATGCATATTAATATCTTGCCATATCAAAGTGAAATACTCTTGTTAACACAAAACACTGAACACTTCTCCATACACTATGAGCTGGTGAAATCATTGGTCTTCTACCTAGAAAAAACTTGAGTAATCAAGTGTTTTAATTTCAGTCATTTTGTCATTAAGTGCTTTAGCTTTTGGGTCATCTCAGGTACATTTTCTTCAGATCTCAAATGCTTTTTTACCTTGACTTTTGCTGCAGCTGCTGCTGCTCCGTACTCTTTTAGTACATCTAGGTGTGATGACCAGTGGCGGTTCTGGGGAGGGGCCAACAGGGGCCAGTGCCCCTGTAAAACTGAACCTGGACCCCCCTGTGGCCCCCTCCACACCAAAATAATATTATACAATAAAAAAAGCTTCGGTATTGCACCGATGTCACGGGCGGAACACATGCGTGTGGCACTTGGTTGAGTCCCTGAGAGCGCTAAGGGACTCATGTTGAGTGTAAACAGCCAAACAGCTGCTGTCAGTCTGCACTTTGATATAGTACACAGTAGTATATATGTCTACTATATAGGGATGCACTGATGTTTTGCCAGTTTGTTTTGCCAGTTTGTTTTCAGCCGGTCCTCACCCTTCTCAGTCTCTTTTGTCAGGGTTGAATGTGTCCCGCTGACAACACCCTAGGCCCCAGCCTGGCCCCCCCAGTAAAATTGGTCTAGAACCGCCACTGGTGATGACGAATCTGCAGGTGACTTACTAGATATCATGCATTAAGACTTGAGGACTTTTTCCTCCTCTTAGAATACTTGCAGCACATGTTTTGCAAAGTGCAATCATTATTCTCCTGAAACAGTGATAAACATCCACACGATGCCATCATTTATACTCTCTCATCAGCTTGTTGCATCTGCACTTGTTCTCCTGATATGTATGCACTGGCAAAACACAATCACCTTATGTGTCGGAATGTGTAGGCTTGCTGATAAGTAAACCAAAGCAACTTTTATCAGTTGTTTTGATCAGATAAAATTGCATGATTGTACTAATAAATAATAATAAAATATTCACATCTTTGGCCGATAATTTACAGGACGAATGGATATCATGCATCCCAAAAAATATTGTTTGAGTATTGCAACATTCAGGTTGAAGACTGGAAGGCAACTTAGCAATAACCAAGCTACAAGACCAGCTATACTGTATATTACTGATGGCTTATTTTCAGATTTCAAAGAAATAAAAACAATGTTGTAAAAATCCTTTCTTGAACAAGCAGCATTCAAGAAATGAGAAAAGTGACACAACTTGTGACACTATCACTATAATTTAGCGAGGATGAATGTTATATGCTGCAAAACGACCAAACGTATGCATGGATTTAGCTCTGTGCTCAAGTTAAGAGGATTATGGCTGCACAAACAAACACATTAAAAAATCACTCCTACATATAAACTGTTGTACACAAAATAAACCCTATAAATGTAAACCAGGGTCCTGGTTGTTTCAGTTACTACTCCTTTGGGAGGCCAAAAAAAAGGGGGCTGCAACACTTTCCAGTTTTCTAACAGTGCCAAAGCTCTGTTCAAGAGCAATAAAGGCTCCTTTTACACGTGTGTAAAATGCCTCATAAAAGACCCAAAGACCCAGAAAAAGTCAGTCTTTGTCTGTCCTGGATTGCTCCTGCAAGATCCATGCCATCAGAGTGGGTCTGTGGAGCTTTTCACTGAGTTATTAAATTACAGCGCAGAGAACAGGGCCTTTAAAGTCTCTTAAGGTCCATTTGTGTAATTGGGCAATCATACTTCTAATACTGTGATTCTTTAAGAAAAAAAATACTGCTCCCTTTCCGATG
The DNA here is from genome assembly GCF_009762535.1 of Notolabrus celidotus. Taxonomy (NCBI): domain Eukaryota; kingdom Metazoa; phylum Chordata; class Actinopteri; order Labriformes; family Labridae; genus Notolabrus; species Notolabrus celidotus. The sequence goes on along the minus strand of NC_048286.1, from coordinate 18,590,292 downwards.
ACTTGGCACTTTCTTCCTTGGCTACTCCTTTTATAGACATGAAACTACCAGCAAGTTGAAAATAGTTCCCCCTAAAATCTGAAAAAAGCCCAGAGCATTTCCATCCTCTTAGCTCCTCCTCCCCCGTTTCATCCTAATACCTCCACTTCCCTGCATAAATGTATCATTACAGTATCATTATGTCTATGGTATCCCCCCAGCCTCCATTTACAGGGACTTAGGTACTGTGTTCTGGGGCTTACGTGAACCCATTATGTCATTAAGTCATTATGAGCTGGGACAGAGAGAAAATAATACCCATAATAGAGGCCACATTGGGCACTACTTAAGTCTATACTCCCATCCTGCTTGCCTTCCTGCCTATTTGTCTGACTGGCTCATCTGTACGTGCACTGTGTTTCATATTACGCATAAAAATGTCTTGCAGAAAAATGTTGAAAACAAAACTTGTGACACCGTTTTTTTTTTTCCTTCTCTTTTTTAACTCACCCCAGAATTTGGATACGCTGTCCAGCCCAGTTCAGCTGTGGCCACCCGAGTGTCCATCACGGTCTCTGCAGCAAGGGAAGAACAAGAGAGAGGAAGAAAGCGGTTAGCCTCGAAAAGAGCTATTTTGAGTATCATCCACAGAGCTGAACCGCATTCAAGCCCCAGTGATCACTTGACACTATCATCGGTGAACAGAGAGGAGATGAATCCTTCACAGCATTTCATCCATCTCTGCTAGACTTCTGCTAAGACAAGAGACGCGGAAACAAAGCCTTGGTGCTGTGCTGGAGGGAATGTCTGAGAGTCTCTGTCATGCTGGTAAATGCTGAGCTTTGTATCGTGTTCTGTCTGTATGAGCATGAAACTACAGTTTGTACACCATGCTTTTGTTTGCATGCAAGTGTTTGTATTTGTAAGATATGTCATCACTCGTGGGAAAATCTGAGATATTTCGGGTTTTTTTCATGTTTTCGTGCACATTAGAAACCCTGACAGGGTGTGCAAGTGGTTGTGTGTGAGTGCTGAACTTTGTCACACCCTTTACCCAAAGAAAGCAGCCTTGCAAATGCAGACACAGCGATCCAAGATGAGGCAAGGCTTTTGCAGTTTGTTCGCTCCTTTTGGGGGCATTCCCTGAAATCTAGTATGACAGAGAGCTTTAATCCAAAGAAGAAATACATCTTGTGTTTTCTCTGTTTTTTTTCAACATTCATTTGAACATTCAAGAAGTGCCTTGGATAACAGGATAGTACACAAGTTTGACATAAAGACAAGAACATAAAAAGTTATATCCGGAAAAAGAAAAATCCGTCGCAAGGAGGAGTGGCTCAGAGAAGATTTGAATTTATCCATCTCACTTTGGACTACTCAAGATGACACACCTGGGCCTATATCTGTGAAATCTGAGAACTTAAAGATTTCCCACTCCCCCTCACCCCAACTCATCCTCAGTGACACATCACAGACAAACAAGTCTGGCAGCTCACCCAAGAAGTTTGTCAGGTCTGTTTTGATTAATATCTTCCTTGTTCACACACTGAAATCTGGGAACCTGATACTGCTCCAGGAAGGAAGAGAGAAGTTTGGCAGTTATCACGAACCACTGGTCTCTCCTGCTCCCTCTCTCTTTCTCACAGATTTACAGAGTGATAGACTGGGTGACATGTTGGCCTTAGCAGAGTAATGACAGATTCATGACTTTTCCAGTAACAGACAGTTTATTTCCTGTCCTAATCTTTGAAGTAGTGAAGCAGGACATATTTCACCTTTTCTGATACCACAACAAGCCATCTCTTGTGTCTGCTGTTGCCAAACAGATAAAAAAATATGTGGAGATTGGAGAATGAATGTTATGTCAGGGTGATGATCTGTGGATAAGAGTGGTGTGTGGGAATTATCAGACAAGCAGCAGTTGCTGTGTGTTGCTTTGCACATCACCCACTGTGCAAACGATTGGCTAGCGACGCCCACACATGTTGATGCAGGAGGAATCTCACTCCAAGCGCTAAGACACAACCAGCAGACACCAACCTTCATCAAGAAGAAGGTTCAAGCCTTCAGTACCCTTATCCTACAAAGCACACACCGGCAGCTGTTGCTTACTTGGAAAATCTCATTGAACTTGCAGTGATTTTAGAAAGCATTCCAAATGATGGCACACTTGAAGTGCGTCATCTTCAGTTCAAGTGGTCTAGGGTAAAAAACAGGCACACTGACGATGAGTGACAAGCCACCGGTAAGAAGGAAGGCAGCCTTTCATTCTCAATCTCCACTTATGGGGAGAAACTGTCCTCAGACATGAAACCAATTAGCCGAGGTAATTCAGGTGCAACACACTGCACTCACACCGATACACATTAAGACACACACATGCAGCACACACACTTGAACAGCTAAGTCAGGCTGCAGTTTTCTGTGTACACCTTACAGTGACAGGGCTTGTTCACACCCGGCTTCCATCAGAGTATTTCAATTTCCCTAAGATCAGCCTTGCCTTGTCTAGTTTCCACAGTCAGCCGGCCAGCCAGCCAGCCTGCCAGCCAGCCAGCCCCAGCCTGCCCGCTTGCCTGTTCGAGACGCTGTCAGCTGGGGAGATAGAAGCACAAAACAGCCCTCAGCGCCAGTCAGCGTTGTGGGGACTGCCAAGCATTTCTCAGGGGAAATCACACAAGCTTTAGTCAAATCACACAGGCACTCGGTAGGCCGTTTTCCATTTCCTTTAAAAGCAAAGGACAGGGGGGGAAGGAGGTGCGAGATGGTGGTGGCATGAGACAAAAAAGAAGGTCAAAGGCCCATGGGTGGGGTGGCTGAGCTTGGCCATGTGATTTAATGTTTACCATTAGAAGAAAATCAGAGCAGAGGAAGAGTAAATGGAGTATGCTAAGTGATTATTAGCAGCGGGGTGGGGCCCACAAAGCCGTTACGCCACAGCTCACACACCTGTGCACTGGCAACAGGGACTTGGAAAATGTCCCTTGTGTGCTTGACTGTGTGTGAGTTTTAAATGAGCTGCTGTGTGGCCCATTCATCCTTTTAACTGTAAGTGGATACAAGAGTTTTATTTCAAAATGAGCTTCCCACATTAATTTGAGAAGCCTCTTGTAGAATTACAAGAGGTACTTTTTGGTTTATTGCTGTTATTATAAGTCATCCTCTGACCTGAGCTTACAAAACAATTTCAGAGGAAGTGATCACTTGTAAAAAACTAACTAAGAAGCTGCAAGTACATTTAAATATGAAAACATCTTAAAGATGAAGAGACAAATTAAGATTTATACTTTTTAGGGTCAAATGTTTCACCAGAAAACAAACTGTTTGCTTTGATGAAAAATTTACAACAGAGAGCTGAGAATTCTTTCTCTTCCCTCACTTTCTATGTCTTCTAGTAGTTTCCCATTGGCCAACTAACCAATTAAGACCTTCAAACCTTCATAAACCATTTCTGTCATATCTTCTCAAAACACAAGCATTAACATTAGCATCTAATTTCACCATTAAGCAGACGATGCATAGCCCTATCCGTCCATGACACTATCAGCTGCAATTAGCTTGCAACACTAAAGACGTGCGTGGGTTTCACGCCTTTCCATCAGTAGAATTATATTAAGATGTTCCAGCCCATCACCCTATCTCAAAGGCTGCGCCCGAACACCATTCAGAGGAATCTAATATCAGCTGTATGTATCCATGATCTCCTTTTTTTTCAATCACTACCCAAAGAACATGACTATAAGTGAGGGTTGGAATGTAGATGGACTGGTAACTCAAAAGTTTTGCCTTCAGGCTCAGCTCCTACTTCATCACTACGGTCTGCAGTGTCTGCATTACTATTGATTCTGCATCAACTCATCTGTCAATCTCAAAATCCGTTTTCTCCTTACTAGTGAATAAGACCAGAAATACCTCACCTCCTTTAATTGAACTCTTTCATTTAAAAGTTTCAAGATCAAAAATGTGGAGTGAAATCCCAATTTTACCCTTCTATTACTGTGGTAACCAATACTCCCGAAGAGCTTAATTCTTCAAGGACTCAAAAAAGGCATCTCTATTAACTTCCAACAAAAGAGAAAATAGCTTATGTGAAAACCACAAATGCTACGAGCTGTCTGTTGCAACACAGCCAAATAATTTGGTGTGAACATGAGTCCCACCTCTGACCTGGCAGATAGCCAATCATAGTTTACTAGAATGGGGTGGAATCTAGGTTACTCACCAGATTTCAGGAGGGGAGCCAATGCCACAATACCTCTGTAGTACATGGCCCTTGGTGCTCTTGCTCTCTTTTCATTTTCACAAAGTTATTTGGAAGACAAGAAAAGACAACAACTAGCTAAAGTCCCTCATGTTTGGAGGGTAGCCCAGAGTATTTTCACCTGCATTCATGTTCTGCTATGTCAGCTCCACCTGCAAGCTCCAATAAATTAAACAGCGCCAGGTTCACTAGCGGTTCAGTGTGTGGGAAAATTATTAACATAGAGAGCTTAATGTTGACTATGTCACCATGGCTCATAAATCTACAGGAAAACAATAGCTTGTAGGTGTCAGGGAAGCCGGCTTTAAATGGATTCAAAGAGCCGTAAGGCAGGGGGGATGTATTGTGACTACATCAGAGATTATTAGTTACTCTGAAACATAGAGGGGATGTGGGCTGGCTCATTGTGTAAGGCTCAGTCAAGCTGATACACTGCCAGAGTGCTAGTCAAAACCAAGAAAGGCGCGAGCACGAGCCAACAAGCAAGGCAAAACCGAAGGGCCTACAGCTTGCAATCCCTGCAAGCAAGCACAGCGCCTTCTCATTAGTAGCAAGTGGGGGATCAATACCAAATGGTAGGCTGTTTCCCCAGATAGAGAGAGGGGGATAGAGAGAGGCAAGGAGGGCGAAGGAGACTGCATTAAACATTGATGGGGCCTTGCGTTAGGGATCGATAAGGCAGCCCTCTTCACACAATTACACGTCAGCAAGCAGTCGCATGATACATCACATGGACACGCATGATTACGTATTGCGAGCACTTGGGCAAAAGGACATATATAGAAAGGCGGATCAGGGCAGACAGACCAGCAGGTATAGATTGTCCAATCTCTCCACCCTCTTTGAGCCTGTATGTACGACCTTAATTCTCCTGTTTGCAAGTCAGAATGGCAACATGTCTGCGTAATTCCCCCTCTTTGTGGCGGGTGCTCTATGATTGTATGGCTGCTAGTCGATAAAACACGTGCTGAAGTGCCTCTCCAGAGCTCCTCGGCTCCTTAGTCAATATGGCAGACTATTCTCTGTGGATTTTCCTTCCCATCCCATAACACATCTTTTCCATTCATCTATCCTTTAACAGCCACCCCCTTCCAATATGCCCTCCTGCTCAAGGATGCTGGTATACTTTGTAATTCAATGAGACAATCATGTCCAGATGCTGGATGCAGGGCCGAGAGGGCCTTCTCTTTGTGATTGTAGCAACAAACTGGAATGAGATCCAAGGGGCCTTGAGTGACATTATTTAAGAGGGGGGGGGGTTATCTTTTCTCAGAAATGGAATCAAGATGGGAGGACAGAGGCAAAGAGGGAGAGGGATCGAAGGGGGAAGACAGACAGAGAGGAGAAATCAGTGGGATTGAAATGAGCACTTAACAATGATGAAGCCCCACGGTAGCCCGCTGAGCCTGGCATCTTAATACAAGACTGAAAACAAAGTGACAAACAAACCAGAGCAAAAGCCGCAGTGTCTCCCAAACTAATCAGCCGTCCACTCGGGGGGATTTATGAATACAAAAAGGGACATTTTTTTGACAGAGTGAAGGTTTTTTGAGAACAAATCATGTGGAAGTGGAAGTTTGTCACAAAGACAGACACTGTTCACTCACTGCACCATGGGAAATCACACACAAAAAAGATTGTTTATTGGACTGGAAGGTAGGACCAGCTCAAGTCCAGCACGGTTGAGAGGGTTGAGCTGATTTGAAAACTGTGACTGGATTTAAGACGCAGACAGCACTGCTTCAGGGTAAAAAAGAATATGAAAGAGGTGATGTCTTTGATTGAGTCACCGTGTTCGACAGGGAAGACAATCCTTGCAAACACAGATGTGAGACTTCTCTAATCTGCGCCACACTAAAGCTGTGTCACTCACACTGAAGGGTTTTCGCTTTAAATAGACATTACAGACGCGTCAAAAGAAATACATCAAAAGAAATATGTTGCTTCTGTGTCTCCCTGAAGACAGAAATGACAATGTGGCTGATTTGAAAATTGAACAGAAAATTATCTGCCATCCTCTGAGACACTGGCACCAAGTGATGGGATACACAAGTCCCCTGTCGCTGAGCCACAGACAGAATTAAGTGAACAGGCTCACAGCTCGCAAACACACACTCAGATGTATTAACAGTGTTCTGGGCTCGCAGTCACTCCCTCTGGCTGAGTGAAAATAAAATTTTCGGCATGAAAGTAGACCGGGTCAGAGACGAAAGAGGAAGCCAAGAGATATGAGAGGAGAGGAGCTTCAGGAGCCAAAGCAAGATGAGCAGCAGATGTTAGAAAGAATGGAAGCAAGATAGGAAAATTAATCTACATGCACTCAACTGCAGAACCTGATGAAATTATCCCACCATCACAGCAAGGTGACATTCTCTTGGCCTTGCACATCTGGCTTGCCACGTTGCATAAAACTTAAGATTCAACCTTGCGGCGCTCACACTCTCTTTCCCCCACTGTAACCGGTTTGTAATGTAGTTACTCTGGAAGGGAAGCAGGGAAACACAACACAAAACACCCTGAGGGAAGGTTTGCAAACACAGGAAGGTGCACAGTCAATGAACACCCAGAGGCAGGTGACAACAGACGTGTGCATGTAATCGTATCCTGGTGGTCAAGATATGCCCAAACAGCCCAAATTCACCCCTCCTCCTCTGCCTCTCTCATTCTCCCTGTCCCTTTCTTTTCTCTCTCTCCTTCTCTCCCCTGGTCAGAGGAGAGAGGTTAGGCACATCATTTGCATTCATTAACATTACATTAGCAGACAGAGTGATCTTTAGAAACCAGGCTGCCGGAGAGTGTCATCTTTAATTCATCATAACCCCACCAACCGCCAGCCCACCACCCACCCCTCTCTCTACCTCTCTTTTACCTCTACCTTCCTCTCCTCCCCCTTTGCTGTCTCTCCATCTTCATCTTCCCCCTCTAATCCCAGCACATCCTCTCTTCTCCTCTTCCCTGAGCGTTCCCTCACTCCCAATCTTCTGCTGTCTTTCATCTTCTTTCACTTTCTTCTCTCTACCGTTCCTTCACTTTATCGCTCTCCCCATCTGCTTTCTGTTAATGACAGGCTACAGGGGGGGTTTGATTTTTCTTCCTGCATCAGCTCTATGCAGGACAGCAAGGAGAAAGGACACACCCAAAGAAAACACACACGTCAGCCTTGAGTCTGCACCACAAACACCTTCTAAGCATCCGTCTGAGAGGAGAGACTGAGCGGAGGATCTCCAGGCTTTACACAGGGCTCTCCAGCTTTCCCCTTTGACCTCTGCTTATTACAAAAGAAATCCAATCAAATGACTCATCCACACTACACATACACACACACACGCACGGTCTTTCATCTTAGCCACAGATATATTCTCCTCTTATCTCTTCTTCTTTAGCTTGCAAAGGGAATCTCATTTTCCAGCTAAGACTTACAGCTAACACAGAAACAGACATTTGAATTCACACATTAATGCATCAGATTTATATTTCAAGGGCATGTATCAGTAATGTACAGCTTTGATCTTTTCTAAAGACAAAGAGTGCTGTAGACCTGCAAATGTGCGTATTTACTCTGATACATTAAACAAGCTTTGCCTGGATGTAATGACAGGAAACCAGTGCCCTCCTACATTCAAGCTATTACTGGAGGCAGAGTGTAACCAGGAACTATTCCCATCCTGTGAGTCAATTACAGCAAGAGTAAGTTAAAAACAAATCCTCTGTTCCTGTACCAAACACAAGAAGCAAACATGTAAAAGCGATATCACAAAATGCAAGGGATATAGAGTTTCTATGCTACACAAAGATCAATGTAAGCTGATGAAAATATCTCATAACATGTGTATCCCTTTCAGGCAAAACGGCGGCAACATTAACATTTCCACAAAAAGGTTAAACTGTATCAAGATAATCTGTTGAAACACAGCGCTCAGCATTCTGACAAAGGATATGCCATTTCGCATGTCCTATTTTCTCTTCTGACGCACACAGCAGAAACGTGATCCCACTCATGTAGATTTTTTAAGAGACTTGCAGTGATGACACTGCTTGGGGAACTATGTTATTACTTTAGTGTCATTGCATGGAATTTTAAATGGACCAATGAGAAGAAGGCAGTTTTGTTGTTTCCTTCCCCCTATAGTCCTGGCACTAGGCTTTGTGAAAATCACAATACATAATGTTTGCTGTCTCAAGCCCCTTTAAAATATGCACTACTGACATGTTCTAGTAATTTTGAAGAGGGTGTGGCCCCCAAATTTTGCAAAGTTGCTTTTCATGTCCCTCGCAGCTTGAGGTCCTCTATGTTGGATGAGGGGAGTGGTGGGCAAGGATGAGTCTCAGGATGCAGAACATGACATCAAAAGCAGTGGGCAGTGTGATGTGATGTTTACAACATGATGGCGGACAAAGAAACATAGATCTACAATATGAAACCGTTATTTCATGTCAATCCTACATATAAATAACCAGATCCCTAGACATCTTCACTTTGCACATCTTGAAAAAAAAATATCATTCTTCAACCTTACATGTTTTTATTCATCATGTTACATGTTCCTCCTCTGAGTTCACAGCAGTTACCATTGGTGTCCTAGTTGAGGGATAGTGGGGCTGACTACCCTTGCCCATTAATGAAGGAATGAGCCTGAAATGAACATAATATTGTCACTGGGATTTTTATCTCTTAGTTGTGGGTGTCATTAGTCAATTAAAGCATGATAAGCTGAATAAATGAACATAACTACACTCTATAGGTGCATTTCGACCAAGAGTTCTGGGGTCTTTTAGCCCCAATAACTACTTTCCCCAGATGTAAAAGGTTCCTGTGCCCCCATTGTTGTCTGCGTTTCGACCCGGGAGGAAGTCCCGGGAAGATTGTGCAAATCAGGCCAGTGACGTATGAAGAGAAAAAATTATATTAAATAATATTTTGAAATCTTAATACAAAACTAAACTAGAATGCATTCCCAGGAACTCCCTCTGTGTTTCAACAACTGTGTAAGCTCCACAAACACCGTTAAGTTCAACCGAAAGTCCCAGGACCTTTGAAAAGTACTACCCCCCAAGCAGGGGTAAAGTCCCTAGTTCCGGGGTGAAGTTCCTGCGGTCGAAAAACGCCTTATGGATGAAATATGAAGTCTCTCTGAGGCCCCTCACGCCAACAATTTCTAAATGATAGTCAGAAAACGTTTTAAACATCATAAGCCAAAGGGAGGTGTTATTAAAACAACTGTACAAGGTTGGCTTTGGCTTAGGTAGAGGGGCATGATGTGATATATTTTCAAGGGGCCAAGTATTCCTGGCAAAGCCACTGCCAGTCACATGATATAAACATCATCATACCTAATCACTGGCTTGTTTGCAGAGAAGTTTCCTGAATATGTTTTTGCTGTGTTCTCACCTCAAATCTTAAAGCTGTAATTTTACTAGAGGGTGGCAGGAAAAAGTTAAAGCAGTCGGGATGAACCCTTTGGCTGTTTGAGTTCACACATGAAGCCCATCCAGAATAATTAGGGGAGGTTTCAGAAGTTTTGTCTACGTGTGAATACAGCTTATATGCAGACATAGGCAAATTATGACACAAGCAGTGGCCTTCAACTCCGGGTTAGATTTCTGCAAGCTCTTTAAGATTTTTACCTGAGGTTATTTATAATACACCTGTTAAAGATCTCTAGGAGGCAATATTCATAACAAAAGATCTAATTTCAATGGAAATAAATGTAACATTATCAAAACATTTAATTTCAGATATAGTAGGTGAATGCTCCCATACATACTCATTAGGCTTCTGAGCACATAGTGTAAAAGAACCCAATATTACACCCTTTTCTACTTCTCAATAATGAGCCCAGTATGTGCTAAGGTTTGCTTTAACAGCAAAGCAGCAGCAGTGACCATGCAATAATCCAGATGGAAGCAGCGCCAGCCTCCCACAACCGTCACAATACTCATTACTGCCGATATTACCTCAGCCAGCCTGTCTGCTTTTAAGAAACCTGGCAATTTGCTGCACTAAAATGAGGTAATTACAACTCTTATCAGGCTGCTCACCTCACAAAACAGCGTTTAGAGAGAGGAGAGACTACTCCCCGATGGTTCACTGGCTGTGGTACAAGGCTTTGGCTGGCTTCCCAATCACTCAGCCACACCCACCCCCTGTCACTTACTCTCTTTGCACCTCCTTCTCCCTCCCACTCCACTTTCTGTGCCAATAAAAACAATAAGACCAGAAATTTGATCACTTTAATGACGCTGCTAAACAAATTCCTCAATCGATGCCCCGAATTAAAAGTGTGGAGTGGCTGACGTGAACCAAGAGGGCTTGAGGAATATCACTTTACTGTGCAACAACTTTCAACAAGAAACGCTCTCCCCTCCTGCCAGAAAGAAGGAAAACGACCCTCTGAGTACTAAACTCTGTGTTTATGTTGGAGAGCTAGAATGGAGCAATGTAATTCAACCTTTTCCCATAAGGAGAATGGCTTTACAATGAAAGCATATCCACTATAAATTTCATATTTCTAAACTTTAAATAAAAAAAGTCAGAATCTAGCCCCGGCTTGGCCCTGAAATCACTTCTCCCTGTAACAGACACAAGCGGACAGACAGAGAAGAAGCATGTCCAGGTCTCAGTGGGATCTAGCTAACTTGACATTTAGCGATATTGGCCGTAGCTAATGGGCTATCTGGGGTGGGTTTAGGCTTTTTTTTTTTCAAGTAAATCATAGGGAAAAAAGAGTGTAAAAAAGGATGTTGCAAAATAACACCCCACTGCAGTCCCTTGCTGCTGCTGCTGCTGCTGCATCTGCTGCTGCTGCTGCTGCTGCTATGGATTGTCATTAGAACAGTTCTGCAAGTGTGTATGAGGATGTGTTTTCAGTACAAAAATAGAGGGAAAAAATTGAATCAATACAGTGACTGTCAAATATGTGCACACTGTCTCTGATGGCGTCTCAGTGGCACGCCTGGCTGAATTTCCTCGCATCTGGGGGTTAAGGGGGCAAAAAGAAAGATGGAACTGAATGTCCTTTTCTGTCACATACTGGAACCAAGATAACTATCCAGTAATATGTGGGACCAGTGTGCAGATAGAGAGATGGCGTGATAAGGAAGAAGAGAAAGTGGGCAGAAAGACAGGATTGAGATCGAAAGAGAGATGAAGAACAGGAGAAGGATGGGGTTCATATGAAGAGAGATACTCAATAAGATATGGAACGAGTAATCTGAGAGATGCCGCCATGGAGAGGGCATCATGTGGCAGCGCCCTGCGTTATCTTATCCACAAATGGATCTAACCCGAGCGGAACATCATTTCTTGGAAACCACCTGACCTCATTTCTGTCCTGCTGCCCGAACATACAAGGACATATACATGCTTGTCTCCTGTGTGCCAGGTGCAATATTTATGAAGTCAAAGAAGGCAACACAAGAACAAAACTGTCCCGCTTTTGCACGGATGTGAACGCCAGGCTAATGCAATGCAAAGAGATGCAAAGAAGGGATATAAGAGAGCTGGATGTGTAGAAAGATGCAATATATATGCATGCTCACACACTTCTCCCAAGAAGAAAAGACAAGTGACTGCTTGACTGAACTCAATTCACCTTTTCATATGCCTTTGAAAAAAAATAGTGCTTCATAAAGGAGCTACATTTTGAAAGAGCAAAGATTTTGAAAAAGTAAAAACATTGAATGTTAGAAATCTAGAGATTAATGTCAAATAAAAGGTTTGACCGGTTATAACTCTGAATTAAAAGTCAGATTAAGAGGACAGGTCTTTAATTTTCTGTCAGAATACAAAAAGACCTCATTAATATCCAGATGTATTGAGTTTTCACAGTTGAATGAGTAAAAAAGGAGACTCTCTCACTTGAACTTTTCCAGAAAACATTCAGAACATTTGTAGAGAAGTAGAGAAAAGGACCTTGGAGATCTGGCTGTAACTAAAGTGAAAGAAGATCTCTAATATTTGAAAGAACAAAGTCATTTATAGCTTTCTAAGCAAGTCAATGAACTGGAAAATCAATCCTCAAAGAACCAAGTAGCAGGTGCCTTAAATCCCCTAAAGAAAGACTTAACACTTCCTAACCTGTCATTGTCCCCAAGAGTAAGCCAGTGTACCGCTGAAAAGTAATAAAAGAGACTACGTTCAGAGGGGAGAAGCAAACATCAGCTAGCTATATCCAATCCCATTAAATGCTGTTGTTAACCATGTTTGGATGCACCACAAAAGTTCCCACATTGGCAGAGAGGCAGGAGAGTGTTTAAGAGAAACAGAGAGAGAGAGATAGGGCCTTGAGGGTTTGATGCCGCACTCTCCCGCCATCTCATCTGTGGCAGTAAAAAGAAGGACCTTCAACCACCTTGAACCTGCTGGAGCTGTATTTCAATAAAAGTCAAATTATCGCCCGCGCCTATGGGTCTTGGAAAAAGGCACTAAGCTCGAATTGACTGTGCATAGAAGACGATTTAACAGTCATACAGAGGTGTGAGTGAGTCAATCACATAACGCACTCATTTCTCACTGAGAGGAGTCTCGGCGGAAATGCGGCGGTTACTGTACCCTGCTGGGAGCGGGTGCAGCTGGGATGGATCACTGGGTTTTTTTGCGTGTGAGTGTGTGCACGTTGTACTTCAACATGCAACTGGGAAAGTGTTATTCAATTTAGCCGTGTTCTCCCTTGACCAATGTAGTGAGATGCAGGTAATTGATGCCTCAGTTTGGTATTCCCCAGCCGTCTGCTCTTCACCGCTTGAGACCATGCTGGTTGAGACGGTGTGAATGAGCGGAAACGCACAGTGTTATCTCACTCCCTAAAACTGCGAGTGAGGTGCTCTTCTGGGATCTCGTTACTGCAGCTCCACCGCGCACACACACACACACACACATAACTTCACCAACACACTTACATACGCACAGAATGCATCCCAAGAGTCCAGCTAAACTACAGGCGACCACAGACATCCTCAGGTTGAGATCACCTCTCGTTCTCCTCTTCATTCTCTCACTTTTTCATCTCCATAAAAACGCCAATGGCCTTCTCCAATGCCTCCAAGCAAACACAAAGCTTTCCATTAAAAGCAAACACTAAATCTTGCCTTCTTGCAGCGTATGCTCACATGCCTGGGGAAGTCTATATATTTTTTTGGAGAGGGGCTGTGTTTTTCCCTCAGGGGACTCTGCTGAAGTCTGCAGTCAGCAGTCGAGGAATAAGAGATAGAAAATAGTCCCGAGGCCAAAAAGAAAAACTTTCAGCAGAGGATTTTGACCTCAGAGCATGAGGCTGACTGAGGCAGGAGAGATTCTCCAATGAGAGTCTATAACAAGGGGAAAAGGGAGGAAAAGAGGGATGATTTTAACCTCTGGGGGGTAAGAGTGAGACAGACCTTTTTGAGTGTTTTTGTCTGGAGGTCTGCAGTGGAAAACAGCACACGCACCCTTGATGCTTTTCAGAACTTCTTTAAGGTTGGGGAATGGAAACTGTAAAAGGAGAAAAGGGGCTGATTCTTTTAGGGATTTAGTGTTTGATGTTACTGCATTTGAAGCTGCTGTTTTCATTTCCAGGGCCTTTGTTTTCTTTATTTTATCTGCTGCAGCATTCTCTTTATCTCTCTCGCTTTCTCCTAGCCACTCTGGATGCAAAGCCACAGCTCGGTAAAACTCTGAACTCTTCTGGGAGAGCAAATGCCATTTCACACACATTACATTCAGTCTGTTTTGCCACAGGGAGGATAATTTTGATCTGGTGCCACCCACCCACACTTACAGACACACACACACTTTATGTGACCTCATCTGATTTGGCATCCAGGATGCCCTAGTGCTTGAGCTCTGGCCCAGAACGCAGCCCCAAATGTCACAGCTGTCCGGTGACAGTAGTGGAGAGCGCAAACATCAGCCTTCCCTCTGGCGCTCTCTGCTCTCTCAACAGTAGCTCTGCCAGTACGAGCTGTCATCTTTTCAGAAAAGTCTACCAACACCAGCAACAATTTTCTTTTTTCATACTGCCATTTTGGGTCTTTTTGAGCCTTCTGTTGGTTTCAGGGTGGATCAGAGGAGGGGATTCTGGATGCAAGAAGACAGACTGTTGTTACCGTCTTAGTTAAAGAGGTGCCTGCCGGTGGAAAGCAGAGAGTTTTCAGTCTGTGCTTACTTGGCAGCCCCCACCTGATGAGACTGTTTGCTGGGGTTGCACAAGGTGGGCTCCTGAAGTCAAAGTGCGACGCTGGCTGCAACGACAGTGCGGTTAAAGAGCCGAGACGCCTCGTTAAATATGTAGTGCCACCGACCCACTTCAAGCTGTTCTTTTGCTTCACACTTAAGAAGCAATGGCAGCAGACACTCGCTTACAGCTCACTTTGCACACACACATTCACACAGCCACACATGCAGGAAACACAAGGAGCTTACACAGCTGTAAAAGCTGCTCTAAGCTGTTAAATTATTCCACCAGTTGTATGTCACTGGGTTAAAAGAGATGCAGGTGTCTGTCCAGTGTGGGTGTGAGTGTCCGCTGGTGGTGTGAACAGCACTGATGGGAGACACAAGTGGTTTTCAGGTGTTTGGAGGTAACAGCACCCTGTCAGGACCTGCTGTATTTTAGATGAAATGGCAGTGGTGTTTGTGGTTGGAGGCAATAACTGCACCTCTGGGTGTGTTGTGTGTACAGGAGAAAGTGGATATAATACTTAACATTTGTTTGAAGCTGCCTGGAGGGTAAGGCCAGAATTTACTGTACTTCTCTGGGCCAAAATGTTTCAACAACAACAGTTATATAAAAACAACTGCAGTGCTGTGAAGCAGTGAATTCCTGAACTTTTCACAGCATTCATTGATTTTTTTGTTTTTTTGTTATAGTGATGTCATTTCTTGGCATATCTTGGAATGCTTCATATCTGAAGAATGTGTACAACCTGTCCTTCATTAGAGACATTCAATCATAGTATTATGATTGCATCAAAAATGCAGATATACAGTATATAGAGATCATTTTTATGATCTGAGTCCAAAAGCAGTTTGATCTGCAACCAATCATAATTTTGCTGTTTCACCTTATTTTTCCTACTACGAGGTAATTTCTGGGAGAATATCCCTGAAATCTATAAAAACCTTCTGTCAGATATTTTCAAACAACTAGTAATATCAAAACAATGTCCTCCATGCATCGCTACATTGTTGCTGCCCTCATCCCCTTTCTCATTTTCACGACACCAAATGACCTTAAAGCTCCTGTAGGGAACCTTTCTTTGAGTTGATTTTTTGTGCCCCATGTGGACAAAGCGGTACCTTTCCTCTCTCATTTCATCTAGTATATTTGGGCAAATAATCACACCCTGCTTTCTTTTAACAGTTGTGAGGGTCTTATTTTTTGCAGCAGAATATTGTTGCAGAGAAGCCATAAGTGAAGGTGTTTCAAACATCTCCATCATCAACCTGCATCTTCTGGGAAGAGATTAGCCTGAGAAAGATAGCAAAAGGCAGAAGTTTCATTACAAATATTAAGTAGAGCAGAAAGGCTCTGTTCCATCCCTGACAAACAATTATCTGGCACATGATTTGTACAACGAGTACCACTCTAATCAAACAAGGGTCATGATTTTTTGCTAATTTTGGAGTCTTTAAAAATAAAAAAATGCTCTCTTACACACACACATTTAAAAAAAAAACTGACCACCATTTCTGTAGCAGTGGTAATCATTTAGTCATTTCCCATTCTGATCCTAAATAAGAATGAGCAGGGGACAGAAATGCTTTCCACTGACATCCATACAATTAGTGCTTCTAAGTTTTATTCTGGAAAGCTGACTTAAGCTGGGCAGCTAAATTAATAAAACATATCCGTTCTTATAAAATCCAGTTTGAAAAATTAGAGTTTAGGAGTTACACGACCAAGTTAAATGCATCATAAAAATAGCTGTTGCATTTAGTGTGGGGTCAGTTAAAGCTAGGGTTGGTAGACACAGAAAACTAGCATTTTGAATTTGAATGTAGCATTTCCTTAGGACTCCGTCTAACCATCCCCCCCCCCCCCCCCCCCCCCCCCCCCCTCGGAGTTCCTCCAAAACGGCGCCCCCACTCACATGCACGAGCGCCGCTGATTCATGACCATATGAACGTGACCGATTCAAAACTGGGCACATCGTTTGTGTTTTGGACGACGCCAACTCATGTCTCACTCAGCGGTAAGAAAACACCAAAACGTTATCATAGTGAAAGTTAAAAACACAAACATGAAATGTACGCACAGGAGGCGGGCAGAACGGTAGGACGGGATTTGATTGGTTGCATAATTTGGCTCCTGATGACAGGGATTGGTTGGTGTTTTCCCAGGTTTACTCCGGCTCTAGATAGCAGCTTTTTTGCTCTCTTATTTAAGAACACATTATGTATTGATTGGCATCGGGACATAAAGATCATGTTAACCAGAATAACAAAAAGTGTGTCTAAATCTGATTACCAACCCCAGCTTTAAGATCATAGTTTTGAATTCAAACGCCTGATAATAAAATGTCATAAATGCTTCAGAAGCCCTTTATACCTACATTAGAAGATTGCCAGGACACTCACAAGTTATTGAAAAACATAACACAGGCACACACCTTTATGCATAAGCTCAGAACAGCAGTTGTATAAATAAGATAAAGCACAAAACACTGTGTGTGCACTGGTGGCAAGAACATGGAATACACTTATAAAAAGGCAATTTTCCCCAAATGTTTGCTGTTATCCAAAGTATATTTTATGAAAAACTTGAGCTCAAGCTTAAGTGTTTGCTGAGCAAACATGGCTACCTTTTCATACAGTGTTTTGTTATCTGCTGTTGTGCAGTTATTAATGTAGATGTGGTGCTGGAAGGACTCCCAGATTCTGCACGCACTACCACTTCTTCTTTTTTTTCTCCTCCCCAGGGGTGTTGTTAGCTTGTGTGTCCCCTGTCGGCACGCTGCGCATAAAGAGGCTGACAGACCAAAACAAACACAGGTACAGAACACAGGTAGCTGAACAAGTAACAGAGGAGTTGAAGGAACAAGGTTAGCAATTCAGCATACTTGGCAAGGCCCGAGGCTCTAGTAGTAGTAGTGTTTTACTGGTCCCATCATTTTTTTTGCCTTTTGCATTTCCATCCAAATTTTTACCCCCCTCACTCCACTCCCTCTCCCCTGCTTTTTTCTGCTCTGCTGTACACAGCTGCAGTTGGTCACGGCATCTGTGAAGGTATAGAGGGATAACTGATGGTAAGATAATGCACTGTGCTATCTCCACTTCCTTTATTCCTTCTCTCTATCTCTTGCTCCATGTCTCTGTCCCTCTATCTCGCTCTCTCCCCAGGTGTGCTGGTGGCTGGGGCTAAATGATGAACAGAGCCACAGTGTCTGCTGTCTCTAATGGGGACATTATGCAGGAGGATGGGAGAAGTGCTCGCACCAGGCTCGTAAATCACGCACTCCTGGAGAGTCTCACTGCAAGGCCTCACTGCTCCACTAACCCTGCGATAGATACACACACAGAAATGGGGAAAAGGCGGCTCCAACACACACTCAGGTTCATAAGCAAACGCATATTGAGTATTTGCATACAAAGACGCATGAATATAGATAAACACACATAAAGAAAAGCTCATATTCACTTGTGCTGGTGCTGCACAGCCCATTTACCTGACCTCAAGTGTGTTGCTTGCCATGTAACCACTGCAACACACTTCACTTACATCTGTCCAGTGACAGCCCCTCTGCCAACAGGACAGTGTGCTTCACCACAGCTGGTGTCAGTGTGATTGAAGCTTGACAGAACACTTAAAGCATTATTAGTGCTCCCTGTCACAGCCCAGCACACACAGAGGCCCGCCGGTGGCACAGGTGAGGTAAACATGGGCCCCATTTAGCATATTACCCATCAGTCAATACGACAGGGGAAGAAGATAAAGAAATGCACACCCACCGTGAGTGGGAGCCCAAGCAATCCAAGCTGCCCTGTCTCACGAGGACGGCTATATGAAGGTATTCTGGCAGGTGTGTTCTCAAGCAACCCACACAAAACCCACAGACATTCAGACCGGCACGCAACAGAATACCTGGCAGAGGCACACACATGCAGGCTGATGACAGTAGAGGCATTATCTGAAGTGAAATATCTCCAAGAGAAGCCTCACACAGCTAATTGACTGTGATGAGCCAGCACCAGCATGCCTTCATGCTCCTTTTTTTCTTTACTCATTTATTTATCCCTCAATTTCCACTCTATCTGTACAAAGATTAATCTGGAAATCCACAAAATTGGGTGTTTCTTCTGTGTGATTTATAAGGCACAAATCCTCGGAAATATCCCCAGCTGCTGATGCATGGCTTATTGCTGCAACAAATATGCTAATCTCGCAAATCCGAGGTGAGGAATTGGATTTATTATCTGCCTAGATATAACCAACGCTTCACAGCAACGTACTCCATTTGACACCTGCGATGATGGAGGGAAAAGGAAATGTCAACTCCCCCCTTTCAAGAGCATTTAAGGGGAAAAACAACGGCAGTTAAAGTATGAGTGATACTCCTGGGAGTTAGCACATGCTACAATGGTAAGCTCTTAACAGTAAGCATGTTGCCAAAAGGCAGGGGGCCGTGATGTGGCAACAGGGGCTTAGCCAACAGAGCTGTTTGGACTAGAAACAGACAGCTGGCACAGTGGTGGGGAGGCCCGTTTAAAAGCTCTCTCCTCAGGAGGCTATGAACCTAGTTGACCTTCACTGATGCAGCTGAATGTAGACATGCATATATAAATGCATACAGTGAAGAAACTTAAAGGCTGCAGGAGTCTTTTTTTGTTGCGTTGTTTTTGCATCATGGTCGCAGAGAAAGATGTAAAAGAAGTTGGAGGTGAGAGGAGAGTGCGACAGGATGACAGAGCGATTGATACAGGCGATAAAAAGGAGATGGCACGCACACGCCAGTTGCAATGTTTACACGCTTGGCTGGTATTTGTCTTACATCTTTGAAATGGCATGAAGCAACCTTTATCCAGCGTGATTCCTGCCCGGAGATAATGGATGTGTGGGCAAAAAAAAATAAACCTTGTCGTCTGCCCCGTCGTCTCTTCCCATCATCAACAGACACACAGAAGCGCAAACACTGCAGACAGACACACACACCTCTGTCAACACTCCCTCAGGCAGTAGTGTTAATTCCTCCCAGGCTATTCTCAGTCACACATGGTCGTGAAAGCAGTCAACAGTGGAGCCTCACTGCTAGATTAACCTTTGCTCTCTCCACAGATCTGTTTTTCAGAGGGACCGGCAGTCGGACAGGGGCCGCGACTGGTAGATAGTAACTCATTGTCAGAGCACTGTCAGGACCGGAGCCTGGCGTTTGTGGCTTTTGAAGGGGAGAGAAAGAGAGAGGGCCTGTTGATGTGGGCCGGGTGCCAGCCATGAGGAAAAACAGTCCTACTGCCCCACACAGCACTTAACCTGACCTCTCCCCTCAGGATGTGGAAGAGCAGGAGTGTGTGCCGCCGTGTGTACGTCCTCAGTGAGAGTTTGAAGTGTTTTCTCTGTGATCTGGCAAGTGCGTATTTTGGCGGCAGATAAATCCCAACGCTAGAGAAACAAAAACAACACTGGCACTTTTTTTTTTTCTCATTTCTCTCGGTTTCTCACTGCTGCACAGTGTGCGATCCTGTTTCCCACTATTCCCCCCTGTGGTCTGTGTTACATTTACCAGAGGAAAAAGGTCACATGTCATAGTAAATGTAATGAGTGTGTTTGGGAGAAATACAGCCTATGGCACTCAAGCTGCACGGGTAAAATAGGCCTTTAGTGGGGAAAGAAAGCAAATAAAAACCTCTAAACATGGCTTTTTATTTATCCATTTTTATCCTTTGTATATTCTAGTGGGCCTAACCCTAACCTAACCCTAACCCCTTACCCCTCCAGGACTTTTGCTGGGAATAAACAAGTAAAACCACTTAACTAGGCTTTTTACTTATCCATTTTTATCCTTTGTAGATGCTTGTGGGCATGTACACACGCTTCAGCAGCATTACATGTGAAAGCAAAGGTTTTCACACCAGCTTTAGCTAGGATCAGTGGTTCAACTGATGGATTGACCTACATGTACAGCAGCAAGACTATCCAGTGAGTCAAACCATACAGGATCAATTGGCTGTGAAGCGTTTGTTTGACTGTAGAAATCAATGCTAAATGCCTTTAATAGTTATCAGTGAAATACAATACTAACTGACTGGTGTACTTTCTCACTGATAGCACTTATTAAAGTCTAGAGTTGTGTCAGATTTGAAAAATAAAGGGCTTGGACTCTCACAGCGTATAAGTCAATAGACAAGAGCACTTACAGGGAGTTAGAGACAATGAGCGAGTGAAACTGTGATAAAGAGACAACTTGACAGAGCTGCTGAACTGCTCTGCGGCAATTCCGATAAGATGTTGCCCTCTTTGTGGCATTGAGTTCAACCAAGCGGCCACAGCAAAAGGCACAATGGACAACTAATTTCCTGCAAGCGAAAGAATGGTCAGGGGCCTGTGAGCATTGCAGTTCAACCTGCTTCAGCTCCGCTCTACCAAAATCCGGTTTAAATGACTTATAATACAGCCGAGGGTGGGGGAAGAGGAGGATGAAGAGGGTGGTGGGTGGGTAGACAAGGAGCGGGAGCAGCCGCCGGCAGCTTTGTACCTCATTGTGAGGTTTGAATAAAACTGAACGGGCAAGATAGCAGCAAACAAAGGCGGAACAGGAAAAGGCCAATGGAGAGTTCCATTCAACAGCGCTGTATCTTTCTCTCTCCCCCCACCCCCCCACACCTTCCACCTCCACCTCCCCAAGTCAGCCAGGTGAGTGTTTCTCGCTCTGCTGTTAACCACGTGAAAAGCTATTCCTGCCAACAAGGTTCCCAAGTGGGTGATGTACTCTTTACAGCGCTGAATTCTGAACTAAGAGCATGGGGGGGGGGGGGTGTTGCAGAGTCGTAGAACTGAGATGCTTGTAACAACAGGCCCGGCCCAGAAAGATCGAGCAGGCAGGATGTAGGAACTTGTCAGGCTGGGAGAGAAGAGAGAGAAGGCTTGGGGAGAAAAAGCGATTTGGGTTTTAATGAAGCACTGATGAATGGGTCTCAGTCCCCGGCAGCAATAACTCAAAGCCCAGGCGGAGACACACGCCTGGCAGGGCTAAGAACTGCACACTGCTGGTTCACGACGGGGCCAAAGTACCCTCACACTTCTTCGCGAAGGACTAGAAATGACACATATTGTCTAAAATCTGATATGTTAAACAGCAAAAGGGGTTTAGATTATGTAGTTTAAGATGTACTTTTTTGTTTTTAGGGCTATCCACAGTGTGGGTATGAGCAGATAAGTGCCAGCATGTGTGGAGTAGTATGTGCGTATAAAACTCAGTCATGCAGTCAAAAAGCACATTAAACTTTCAGATTGATATGTCACACCCACTGGACAGTATCATATAAAAGCCTGGGCCAAGTTAAAGCCAGCCCTCAGGCCTGGTCCCCATTACTGAGAATACAGAAAAATCAAAGCACATTATGTTTATAACGCTTCTTGAGTTACGGCAACTTTCACAGTGCCTCCAATAAAAATGTCACAATATTGCTCTTAGTCTTATACAGCCAGAGATGATGTATTTTCCATTTTGGCTAAGAGCAGCTGTGTAGACTGTAAATATGTTGCTGTAGAGGAAAGGCTCTTGAGATTGTGGCAGGAAAAAAAACACATTGCAAATTTTATATCTGCATATCTAAAGCGAAGCTGTGTGTTGATGTGGCAGATTTGAATATCAAGATAAAGATAACAGGATTACATTTGTCACTGGGCGGTCTGCTCATCAAATGCATTTGGTAAAACTTGTAAAAGCATCGGCTGAATAAGCAACTGTAATTAAGATAAATATAAAACAGAAGTAATGTCGGGGCGCTGGTGGCCTAGCAGTCTAAGCGCCCCATGTACAGAGGCTACAGTCCTCGTCGCAGGGGTCGCCGGCTCGATTCCCAGCCGGTTGACCATTTCAAAAGAAAGAAGAAATGTACTTTATTAATCCCCTTTATTAAGGGGGGAAATTCAATTTTTCCACTCGTGTTATTTTTGGTCATGCTACACGCACAGTTTGGTGTATATACATGCACTTAGGGAGAGATGTCAGAGTGAGGATGCTGCCATCAACCAGCGCACCCCAAGCAGTTGAGGATTAGGTGTCTTGCTCAAGGGCACCTCAGCAGTACCCAGGCAAGTGAACCAGCACCTCTCCAGCCACCAGTCCACTTGTCAAATTTCGTCCATGCTGGGACTCGAACCGGCCACCCTCCGGTTGCCAAGCCAACCCCCTATGAACTGAGCTACTGCCGCCCAGTTTCTGCATGTGTTCCCCCTCTCTCTGCTCCCCACATTTCCTGTCTCTCTTTAGCTGAGCAAATAAAGGCCAAAAGGCCAAAAAATATAACTTACAAAAAAAAACAGAAATAAAGTCACTGCTTTAATTTGCAACGGATTTTGAAGGGGTACGCTGTTCCAGTTTTCGCTATAGACCTACAGAAAATGTGACACAGAAGAACTTGATGGTTGCCATGCTGTTGATAGACATTCTGTATTATTGCCCATTATACTTTAATGAAAGTGCTCCACTGTCTACAATCATACTGCTGCCACTTGTAAGGCCTAACCATGCTCATCTGCCTCAGTGCCCCCTTGCCCCCTGTCAGCAGCACATTGTACACAGTATAGGCAACCAGGGAGCCTTCTATAAAAGACGGCTTCAATTGTTTTAAACAGCAAATGGCTCAGAAAGCTCTCTGTAGCACTCAAAGGCTCAAAAAAATCACAATATCCAGAAGAGGCCAAAGCTTTCACGTGAACTATTTAAAGAAAAATGTGCAAGTGTGAGTGGAAGAGGAACAGCAAAGCAAAAGTCACAGAGAGTGTTGTTATTCTGTCATGCAACACGTAGTCCTCGTAAAGTAAGTGAGTGGGTATCCACTAGAGATTGATAGCAAGCAAAACAAGTTTGCCACTCCAGCTGAATTGGTTATAAGAAACAAAATAACACTGGCGAGCCGCATCAAAACAGGAGTGGATGTTTCATGATAACTGTGATAAAAATAGAAGGGTGATGGAAAAGTTGTGTAAACTGCAACCAGTGAGCAGCTACACTTTAATAAAATCAAATACAGCTTGTACTTTCATCCTAAACCAAAAGAAGCATGTTTCATTTCAATTTCACCTTAAATTATGCTCTGACGCTCCCTGATAACTGTAGGTAAATGTGCTTAAAAAATGCCGGTCATGTAGACTAACGAGTGAAAATATCTGCCAAGCTTTGCCTTCTTCATAGCTGGATAAGTAATGATAGAACTAATATATCCATTACTGTAGTTAGCACAAATAAGCACACTTACATGCACACACACACTCAGAGTTACACACTCCTAAATTGACGTGGATAAAACTTTCGGCTTCTAATCATAAGCTACCATATGTCTCCTTCCTGTAGATCCCCTGCGGCCACACTTCCAGCTAGGCAGCAGCGCTTCTGGGGAGTCCACCTGCGATGGTTCCAAAAATCCTGCAATGCAACTCAGCTGTTGGGCTGAAAACCTCTCCACTGCGTTTCACCGTGGCCTCAAGCCAGTGCTGAGAGTCATGCTTGGTTCAGAAAAGAGCTAGCAGGGGTGAAAAAAAAAAAACGCTGAGGACAGGCTCATGAATACTTATACCACAGTAATTAAAGTCCTTCGGCTGCACTCTGCACTCTCTTTTTCCTCCCACTGTTTCTCTTTTCTCTTTCAGCCTCATTGACAGAAACATACACCCTCCTCTGAAGAAAGGACAGAGCAGACTGGAGAGCAGAAGGAAAGAAGATCGCACCAAGGCTATCAGGTATTCCAAAGACAAACCTTGGGCATCTTTTCTTGCGCTGCACCTGTGCCAGAAGCATTGCACATCTGCCTTGCATCTGCTCATTACAGGTGATTAGCGAGATGTTATGGTGTATTTTCCACTGCCGAAATGTTACCCCACAGTAAATGTGCCCAGTATCTTTCGACATTACAAGAAGCACTTACCTTAAACATGAATATATGAAGCTGGAATGTGTGTAGAAATTATGTTGTCCATCTGTTCAGCTTAAGAACAATAAAAATGAAATATCTCCTCTTGTTGTTGTTTTTCTTTGAGCATGGCCTTGGTATCAGAACTCCTTGTGGGCTCAAAAATAAGCTGTCAGACATTACACCTACATCACAGCAAAGATGACCCAAAAGGCAAACAAATTCATGCAGGACTGACTCAGTAATCAGCCCACATACCTTTGAAGATGTTTCACAAGGAAAACAGCTTCTAGCCTCTGAAACAAAGTCCAAATTTAGATATATTTCTACCTCTAACTTTAGAATATATGTCCAAAGACCGTCTCTGTTCTCTCTTTCTTTTTTTTCTCCTGCCTCCATTGAGACATCAGTACAGCCTCTGTTGCGACCCACACTGCATCAATCTTTTGCACTGTTTGGTTAAGTGACACAGCCGAAAAAGACAAAGAGTGCGGCAAATATCCAAACTCTCAAATGTCAAATTAAGCCAAATGCAGCACATGCAGGGCAAAGTGTTGTCCAAGGAAATGGATGGCAGACTCCATCAGCATTCTTAAGGACATAGAGAATAAACTCCATTAACATACAACAACAAAATAGAGCGCAAAGTGGAGATATGAACTAATAGGACTCCAAATTGAGAGTCACAGACAACCAATGGCGGGTAATTTGCAAATATTATCAGTAATTGAAGCAATTAACTTTGTTTTGTTGTGGAAAGGAAACCATTTAGACACTCATGCGTGTAAAGAACACACACACACAAACATAATCTCTCATTCCCAGACACAGACACACATGCATGTACCTTCACTTACACACACATAAACATACCTTGACTTGAGTGCACATTTGGAATATATTGCTGGAATGCTTAAATAAGCAGCATATATATAGCTACTGACCAGAGGCCATTTATTACTCAGATTAATAATTAACTAACTGTGTTAAAAGCATCCCACTATTGTTGTCTCTCTCCCTCCACTGTGTACCAGATGGTGGTCTTCTCACTCCTTTGTTAACACGTTTTTCTTTTGTGTTATTTTGGTGTCTGCTTAACTTCAGTCAGCTGACAGACAGATGAGGCCTTGGACACAAAGCAGACTAAAAAGCATCCGCCCCTCGAATTTCCACGCACAATGGCTGCTAGGATAACTAGCTCGCAGTGTTTCATGCACTGATTCAAACCTCCGCACAGTCTTTAGGACAACATTTTTTTGGCACACCTGCTGAGATGGAAATGCCTTCTGTGAAAACAATGCCACACCAGACAGTTTGATGCAAAGTGAGACGAGGACAAGTAGCTCCTTAAAAGCCTTAAGTAGTGTATATATTGGTCATGGAGGAGTAGCCAGCCTTCCAAAAATAGCTGACAGTGACAGCAACATTTCATCCTGCAGTTCTGTTGTCTTTTCAAAAGCTTGTAAGACAGAATTCCAGAAAAGAGTAAAATGTATAACGTGCTCAAAATGCTATTTATGATCCTTCTACATCAAGCCTTTGTTTGTTGTTTCAACCACCCATCATTTACAGACTTCCTTGAAGTTTTTGATGTATTATCCCAGTTTTTCTGGCTGTCAAAAGAGTCAGTATGTTGTGCGTAGTGTTCTTTTTTTAGACTGATGAATTCATGGAGGTCCAATCTTATTTCTACACAGATAGACCGATAGATAAGCGAAACACAGCTGCAGTAGAATAACAAACAACAATGCTTAATGGTATGATTACTTTGATAGTATCGTCCACTGGTGATGCCAAGCCCTGTTTTTATCTCACTACGAGCAAGATCCTGTGCTGTGGATGGTGAGTACAAATTCTCTTTGCAGTATGTTCTCTTAGATGTGAGCAGCCTGTGAAGTTTTACACTACAGACAGGAGGGTGATTATGAATCGTGTGTTTGATTGCAAAAATCAGAAACAGGTAACAACTAGAGGCTGTTTTGTGCAGCTAACTCCAAACCTTGAACGTTTAGGTTGCATGTTTTTATAGTTTGACACTCCATGACTTTGAATGAATACCTTCACTTGAATTTCTTTTATATTTCATGACAGTATTTTGACTTTTTCTTTAGCCATCCAAATCCCCAGCAGACTGTTGTCTGTCCAAACTTTTAGAAGTTAAATAAGGTAGGAAGACAGCACCTAATCTGCTGATCAATAAGAGGATTTAACTTCATACAAAAGACTGCTCATCTGCATTCACCCCGGCAGCCGCGGGAGAATCCTGCAGAGGTTTCCGGAATACTATCTCCCTTTCCCTGTGTTCTTTTTCCGGCCCTGCCTTTTCTCCATGTTCACCTTTCGTCTGTTAATCCCCGTCTTTCATGCCAACAGGAATGGGCGGATTAGAGCTGAAAAAGTATTCACACAAGCCCCCTCGCACTCTAGCAATATATCCCCTCTCCAGCCCACACTCCCTTCAGCAGTTTTCTGTGTGCATGTGCATGTAAAAGTGTGTGTATAAGTGTGTGGAGTGTATGCAAACCACTTTGGGACTTCCATGTAGGTGTGGGATGCGTGTGGGTGGTACAGTGCTTTACAGCATGGTATAATTTACTGTGAACAGTCCATCAGTACTTCCTCTAATCCTGTTTAAATTAGCTAGACTTCTGCAGAGACACTCAACACACACTGACACACACACACACACACTGTACACAGACATATCCTTTGTCTTTTTTGCTCCTTCTCTCTTTTTTCATCCCTCCATTTCTCTCTCTCTCTCTCTCTAACACACACACACACACACACACACACACACACACACAAACACACACACACACACCATCACAGCTGAGTCTTTCCAGTAACTTTGGAGCAGAATAAACACACCTGTTAGAGCAGACCAGTCTGTCTTAGGAACAGTCTAAATGGGGCTAGCTTTAATCCTTTTTACTCTCCCTTGTCGTTTTCAGGCTTCCTTCATCTGTTGGCACGGCCAAAACAATGACAAAACACACATGCACACGCACACACAAACACACACGCACGCACACACACACACACATACACACACACACACACACACACTCTCACTCTCTCACACACACACACACACACACACACACACACACACACACACACACACACACTCAAAATCTGTAGTCTCACTCGAGCTGAGCCTTTGTGGGACTGAAACAGCAAAGCCAGCAGTGTTTCACAGATGATGGGCAAAGACTGGCAGCATTCAATAAAGCAGTATTAGGCCGTCCAATCTGTCCAAGCCATTTAGCTTGGATTCCTCTGCATTTCCTCTCAATGCAGGCGAGATATGCATTCTTTTTCACACCACACAAGAACCCGATCTTTTTTTCCTTTTCTGGGGTCTGTTTCATGTTGCTTGATCAGCTACAGGGTACACACAAACACATTTATTCCAGGGTTTGGTTGGAGTGGGTGCTATTTCCATCAGCCATTAGGGCTTGTATTCACACTCCAAAAAGGCCACCTCACATTTTGAGACCTCAGAGCTTTCAGTGGTCGGGTGAATGATGGGTGCTCTTAAGGGCACTTAAACGTGCAGGCAGAAATCCTTACACGAAGAGACAACAAGTGCACAAGTGCACAGATAAAAAAGTAATTCGGTCTTCTGCTTCACAGCAATAAAAAAATACATAAACAAGGCTAAAAGAAATCCAGAAACAAAATGGATCTATTAAGAAATCAACATTTGTAGGTTTAAAGAACATGGTCACATTATAAAACAGCAAACCAACATATTTGACCCCAGGGCAAGGCTACGATATCATGGAGAGCGTGAAAGTATTTACCTTTTTTGTTCCAACCCAAAGTCAACACTTGGTTATCTCTGCTAATTACACAGCTCACTGAAATCATGTGATGCTCCATTAAATGGATGCCTATCCTTGATCTATGGTGTGCCACAGATCCTCAATGACTAGATGAAGGGAGAGCTCATCTCGCACAGCCCCAAATGATGGTTTTGCATTTTGTGTCAAGCCAACGCAACACGGAGCAACATTTAATTAACATTTCTAATTGTGCCTCGAAGGCTGCCTCGATTTAGTGGCGGCTTCATCCGCGCCTGATTATGTTGCAATGATGAGGTTAATGGTGCTGGATATTTGGCTGCTTGGCAAACAGTGAGCGTGAGGATGCTGTAGGGTCTGTGTTGCCCCTGGCAACCTCATTTTCATATGTGGATGAATTGCGACTATAGGCGTGCACGTTAACGTTACAACCTGTTTATGTGACCTTGACAAAGCTCCATGCTTTACATGGAGCCACATACTGGACTTTTATTCATTTTATCCAATCAAGGCTAATTAGTTCTTTCCTTTGAGGCAATGATTGGATTCTAGAGCTGCTGTCCATGACCTCACAGGACTGTGGAGTATTAAGAGCAAGAGTGTTTTGTAGAGTTGTGCTGTATTTAAAAACCTGACTTCTACCAGACTGCCATGCTAGACTGAATCATATTATAAGCCCCCAGGCCAGTTAATGGCTCTCTGTGTTAGCCTGCACTGTCTGTTAGATAAAAACTGACACTAAGTTGTTGAGTCACTCATTTGGAACAAATTCAAGTAAAGCTTTTCACATAGAGAACCATGGGTTTTGCACCAGTCCAAAGAAAAAACACACACACACACATTTGGTAAGGCACATTTTAGCCCACCACACTCAGGCCATATTATTCTGCCTCAGTGCGCACACTTGACTCTCTGCCAGTGTAACTGTAAAAGTCACCCCCTGCTGCCCCTACTTCTGTCTGTGCTCATGTCCTCACTTTCCCCCTCTCTCTCTCTCTCTCTCTCTCTCTCTCTCTCTCTCTCTCTTTAGTTCTCAGCTCCTTCTGTATCTGTAAAAAAAAAAAGAAAATCTAATCTGGAAAAGAATTTGGGACATAAATGGACCCTTGGTTTATTTTTAACAAATAGTGCAACATTGCAAAGCATTCATTAGGACATAGCACCGAGCAGCCTTCAAGTGGAGAAGATGGAATTGGGAGGGCAAAGATAGCAGCGGTGAGATAACAAAGACAAACCTGCTAACACGGGAAGAGTCAGAGAGGCACCAAGAGATCTGAAACCCATTAACTCTGGTGCTAGCTAGGAGGAATGGGGTCTGTGATGGCCTATTTCTATGGGCTCTATATCTCATCAGGGGCTTTCACCCCAGACTACATGTTGGGTGATTTATTCTGCCTCAGAATCCATCCTTTTCCCAAATCAAGTGTGTGCATGTGTTAGCCCACTTGTGCTATAGTGTGCCCCATCTATGTGTTCCAACCCCCAAAGGCCTCAAGCCCTGTTGTCATGGAAATGGGACACAGGTGCTCTGATGGCTCCCTAGACACTTGTAACTGCATCGTGGAACCGGAAGAGGAAATGTTCCTGCTCTAAAATCCAAGACCCAAACATTTACTTGAGCAATTTTTTGGGTCACCATTTCATGTCATGCTATTAAGGCAGGTTTAAAATAGTCCATTTAAGTGAACTGCAGCTTTGCGGTATCCACAAGAAGCCCATAATGACAGCTAGTGCAGTGACTTCTTTTCTGAAAAGTAGTCTTAAAGATTCCAGTGCTGACACATGACTGTCATAGACTGTGTGAAAGAGATTGTGCGTGTATAAAGGTAAGCCAAAGGGGAAGTACCTTAAACCTGCCTTCTTGTAGATGGCCAGCAGGGGGTGACTTCACTGGCTGAACCAAGTCTAACTGTGTGAAGAAACTGAATGTCTTTCTCTGTTTTTTTATTATATCATTGTATTTTCCTGATGAGTTTATGGTTTAAATATTAGCCAGTCATTCAAACATGGTAGTTTTTTGTTCTAAAATATGAAGATGTAGACATCCTAAAAGTTGGAATTCAAGCTTTAATTCAAAAGTCAACAAACCAATGACTGATGACTTTTTCATACTGTCAATTTATTTGTAAAATATTTTTTCAATTTGAGTAGTTCATTCTCTTGTGATGACCTACTGCACTACTCTTGCACTAAAATAACTGAAGAGTATGCCCTCTCCAGAACAGGAAACATGGGGTTAATGGCCGCCTGTCCACAGGTCTCAACTCTGAGGCAGGAAATGAGCTGCTGTGTCCACCAATCACTTTAGATAATGGAGAGATCTATGATCTATAATCTATGAGGCTGCTGCTGCTGTGCCAACCCTAATTAATTTTCCTGCATGTGTAAGAGAGAGAGAGAGAGATAGAGAGTGATGGAGTATGAATTACATTTTTTGTAGGGTTATGGGTTACATTTATTTTGTTGTAAGCAGCAGGTTTCAACCTGACTTGGACTCCCCTTTACAAGAAAATGTAAAACATGTGGGCCTGGCAAACCAAAGACCTATAGATCAGGCAGGCAGGCCCAGCCAGATGGCCCTGGCCAAGCAACCCGCCTCTCTGTCAACCTCATTACTAATTAGAATGTTTACATTGGGCTGCAAGTGCCTGTGTGCAAGTTTAAGAGCTTCCTGAATGAGTAGAGAGATTAGTGAGGTGCTTGATGAAACTGCAGCGCTGCAGCTTTTGCTGCTCTATGACTAGGGTAAATGTATCAACTTTGACAAAGGTTTTTGTTAGGGGAAGAGATGGATGCAGTTTGAATTATTTAGACAAAAGGGAGTGGGACCCTTTAGCTTGCTTGTCAATTTTTAAGAGTTGCTTTCAAATCTTGTTCTTTCAACATTTTTCTTAAGAGTCCAAGTTTTCTGCTGCTGTCTAATTTCTGCTTAAACATGACTTACTGTTAAATCTACAAAGACATCTGCTATGGTCTGTTGAAGATATATCCTCTGGAGGAAAAAAAGAAACTTTTTTAGGGCTACTGGTTTAGCCAATGGATACTCGGATAAAAGATAACGAAAGTCCAGACTATAACATTCCTTTTCAGTCTTTTTTTTCAGTTACACTTATTTTGAAATCTTTTTATTGGATTTGTTTTTACTTTTTACTTTTTTTGCAGATACTCTGAGATTAGGGGGAAGAGGTTCAAGGAACCCAGATACAATATTCACTGTTTAGAGGTTAAATTTTGTTCAAAGTAAGAGAGTCAAAGTCAGTTACACTTGCTGTAACCTTACCACAGTAGATACCTGTGACAAGTGCTCTAAACTTGAGGTAATGGTTACTGCAGGTGTAAAAAAAATGCTGTTGGAAGACACAGGGCCCCACTTGGGACCCAATAAAAGAGCTGGATTGAAGAAACAACTCCTATACATCTGAAATACATCAGATTTTGTTCTGCACTCCTATGCAGATGTCTTCAATGCAGATTAATGAAAAGCTAAATTGTCATCAGTCAATATCCTGCATAGCATCTTGCACATTGCATTCCCTCTCTTTTGCTCTCTACATGGATTGTTTTTCTTTTTACTATCAAAACCTGCTGAAATGCTGATCTAATGGGACTACACTTGCAAACCAGATTACTTTCAACACCAAAAATCGTGTCCCTCATCTACAGATTATGCATTGATAAACACAATTCTGTTTAAAAAAGATTCCAAACAGCTTGCTGCATCTCCAACTTAAGTGAATTTGTCAGGTTTATCAAGATGTAACAGACGAGGCCCTCACACACCCTTACTGGTTCTTCATCAACCCTGTTACCTTTGAAATATCTATTCAATAAGAATGACAGTGCCTCATCTCCTCTCTGCTAAAATCACTGCCCTCAATTTCTCCATGGGTGACCACTTCCTTTCTCCTATCAATCTTTACTTCTCCCACCACTTACATCCTACCCCCTCTATTTTATATCAAAACCTTCTGGATCCCTCTTGGTTTCTGAATCACTTAGGGCCCCCTCTTTCTTTTTCATTCCACACAAAATCTCACTACTTCAATCTATCCCACACTCTCCACTGTGCTGTTGCATGAGCTTAGAACCACCACAGTGTGATGGCTACCAGAAGGGGAACATGTCGGGGCTTTACAAAATGTTTAACATACAGTCAGAATCGACCTAGACGGGCACCCTGCCAACAAGCTTGTTTTATTTCCAGTAATGGCTTCCTCTTAACAAAATATCTGTTGGCGGAGGTCTCTGACGTCTGTGGCAGTGTTTGAGGGAAAATTATGTATGTCAAACATGAGCAGCCATAACTCAAACTAAAGATACTTTAACCCACTCATCATAGATCTTTTATGATGTGTTTATGTGCGTTTGTGAGGGAGACAGAGTGTGTGAATGTGTCTCTTTGACTGATTGTTTTTTGATGCTGTGCTACCCCTCACAATACATCTTCTGTAATGGCTGGGTGACTGGGCTGCCCCCCTCCCCTTTCAGATAGCAGGGTGGTGTAAATCAGGGTTGATTTGGCTTCCTGCCACAGAGTTGTCAGCACATCCAGTCCAATGAAGATCCAACAAATAGCATTCCTTGTCACTCACATCACACTCCATAGATCTTTAGGACAGCTACAGTATCCCCCTTCTTCCTTAAGACAGACTCCCCCAGACTTCTTCTCGTAGTGCCCCCCACACGTCACTCCTACGGATTTGCTGCGATACAATGTCATCTCTCTTCCTTGGGCCCCTCAAAAAGGCCTGTCAGAGTATTCCACTGGATCAAAAGCCCAGATGGCTGCAGCCAGCAGGAGTGAGAGGGAAAGCCTTCAGTATAAAGACTGGACTGGAATCAGATGACATAGAATACACTGGGTTCAATAGCTCATTTTGCTGTGAGAACATAGGGATAGATTTGTTTTCATTCGTGTGAAGCTCAAATACATGTAGCAGGATATGGGGAGGGAAACACAAGAAAACAGAGAAATTGTGAGACAAAGAGTTGTCCAGAAACCAATACCAGTATTGGAAATGCAACTAGCCAGGGCTTAAAGGTTGCTATCATCATGCTGTTGAGCTCTACTACCTAGATGTAAACCATCATAACAGATAACAGATGGCATCTTATATTGCAGCATAGTTTTAGTGAGCTCTAGTCAGTGCTTGAGCTGTAGCATCTTCGACCAGATGAATGGTCTTCAAAGACATATTAGGGCAGCCTTGAAGTTGTCTCTAGCAATCCCACATCACTCACATGTCCCTACCCAAGAGGACTAACTGCTAATGGCACATTTCATCATGCACACACATTTTTTTTTTGGGTTGTGCCAAAAGTCTCCAAAAGTAGTATGGGAGGTAAAGCCTTCTTTTGAATTATCTACCAGCCAGGGTCGAGGAGGCAGATATCCTCTCCACTTTTAAGAGTAGACTTCAAAGTTCCTTTTTTGTAAAGTCTATTGTTGCAGTAGGCTAAGGCTTGGACAAGCTCTCAGTTATGGTGCTATAGGCTTAGACTGGGGGACTGGCACACTGAGCTACTGTCTTTCTCTCTCTCTACTCTATCTGTTTACATGTCACCAACCTTAAATCTTCACGTTCCATTAAAGTTACTAACCACAGATCTTTCTGGGAGTTCCTGAGCTCCCTTGTCTCATAGGTTCTTCTGGATTGTTGCTGCAGACACCCTGCTGCTGTGGACCCGCCTGACTCCAGCTGCTACTACTATTGACATTAGTCTCACTATAATTATCACTGTTACAGTGATAATGTTTATCTTTGAACAGCTCTACTCCAACTGCTTTCATTTCAATTTTCATTCCCACCACTATTATCAGCATTGTTATTATAAATGCTCCTATTAGAACGGTTGACTTGAACTGCTATAAATATTAAGACCAGTCCATTATCATCAATTTTCTTTTCATGTAAATAGTACTCTCACCATTATTATTGGCACTGTACACATAACTCTGTATGAGCTGTTGTTGTCGTTCCATCTTTCTCTTTCTGCTTCTCCCTCTATCCCCTTTACAACCCCAACACAGTCGAGGCAGATGGCTCTTCAGCATGAGTCTGGTTCTGCCTGAGGTTTCTGCCTGATTAAACCATAGACTGTATAAAATATGGACGTAGGATCCGTGACGTCACCCATCTGTTTCTGAAGAGCTGTTTGAGGCCAATCGTCGGGGGCAGCCATATTGCTGCTGTCAAGACAGTGTGTTGTAAAGAGGCGGAGTTTGAGCCTCCTAGCCAACAGCTACAGTGTTCCTGCCTGTCAATCAAGTCAGCTGTGCCTCTCATTGGAAGACTTGTAATCTAAATATCTTCGAAATTGCTGCGTTAGAAAAAAAATCACCCCCCCTACAGTGTGTGCCGATCGAGAAATGAGCTATCCAGACTACACTCGTCTTTCGTACCAGGCTGTAAACATGTTT
The DNA here is from genome assembly GCF_009762535.1 of Notolabrus celidotus. NCBI lineage: Eukaryota > Metazoa > Chordata > Actinopteri > Labriformes > Labridae > Notolabrus > Notolabrus celidotus. The sequence continues at coordinate 18,555,775 of NC_048286.1, read as the reverse complement.
ATTTCTGCTGTAAAGATCGTATTTTTCCCATTCATGTGTATGTGACTTCCGGTACTTCCAGAGCCAGCCTCAAGTGGATCATCGATGACCTGCAGTTTTAGCACTTCTGCATTGGACTCATATTTTTAGACCGGAGGTTGCCGCTTGGGTTAAACTAAGTTTTTTCTTTGCCACTGTAACTTGCTTAATGCTGAAAAGTGATTTGCTTATGATGGATCAAGGTAAGATGATATTTAATCTTATTTTATCTTGATGTTGGGTCTTCGGCAAGTCAATTAACAACAAGCATGGTCATAATCTGTTCTTTTTGTAAAAGGTGTTGAGATAACATTTATTGTGAATTGGTGCTTTATAAATAAAGACTGACTGACTGACTGACTGACTGACTGACTGACTGAACGTGTGATTGATTCAAAGCAAACAAAATGCCAGCATTCAGAATCATCCCACCTTAAATTTTAGGGGCTTTAATGCACTCAAAATTAAGATATATTAATTTAAGGCATTTCTCATTTCACATTCTTTTATGCTCTCTGGTAGACACAGGGTGTACGGAGAGGCTTCCAGCCAAACTCACAATAACATTTGCAAATTCAAAGAAAAATAATCATCATCTCTAACCTCCTTTTTTATCAACCAATACTCCAGTCTAGATATCAGAAACTGTATTAGGCCAGAGGAAATGCTATCAGACCATCTCTAGTAAGACACTGAGAGAATCCCTTCTTTCCCCCAAGCCTTACCTGCTGTTTTCGTGTGGCAGCTGGTTTTAGAAGGAAGGAAGCAAAGCAAAGGTTTCATTTCTTGTGTGGCTTTGTGCCTCTGCATGTCTCCTTCCTTCCTGCCATGTCTCCTCGCTGTGTGTAATTTCTCCAGTGACCATGACAGAGAAGCAACTGTACAAAGAGTGCGATGACAAAGCACTGTGTGTTCATGCTGCTGTTCTCTTCCTGCCTCTGCAGTAGGACAAGCAGATTGATGTTACAGCAGAGGAGCACTGTTTTGCTAGCATGTCGGGTCAGCAGCAGCACCCTGTGCCTCAGTAGAGAGACAGAAAAATATTGCATGGTTCCCTCTTTGTCTATGTTCTCATCTACCTCTCCCTTTCTACCTTTTTCTATACCCCTCACACTCTGCTTTTATTTCCTCCATAAGTTAACAGGTTTTTACAGAGGGCCACCCTAATCTTAAGTGTGTGACCACCTGCAAACAACAAGGTTGGCTTAGCAGCTAATATCAACAGGTTACAGAGGATACGTTGTATTCAGTTTTAGTGAAAACACTGGAGACTAAGTCCTATAGTTTAATTACTGCTGCCTTGATATCACCACAAGCAGTCATTCGGTATAGAAGCTTCTCATATTCAAAAGCAAGGAATCTGCACTTTGTTGTCAGCAGATCCTTGAACATCAAAAGAATCAAATGCTGTAATATGAGAAATGAACTAACGTCCACATGCTCAACTACACTCCAACACTCGCGACAGTGCAGAACATCTGTGATCAGCATTAGTCAGATGGACCTGCTTGAATTAGCATTATAAAAAACAACAACTTGCATACAGTGATAAAGGCAAGATTTTTTGCACATGAAACTGAGAGCGACAGACAGGAAATGAGAGAGAAAAAGGCAACAAAAGCTGGGATGTAGCCAAATAGTGAGATATTTTCACTCCCAGTTTTGTAATGTAGCTATGAGGGTAAGGCAGGATCTAAGGAAACAGGAATTTGTGAGGGGATTGTTAGAGTGATAGGAAGTAGAAAAGACAGAGTTTGGAATAACTGACGAGGGGAGAAAAAATGAGAGAGGCAGACAGGGGAAATCATTAACTTCTCTTTAATAAAGCTGAAGTCACATGGGGACCCGTTTTCCTTCATAAATCCAGTTACAAACACTCAAACAGAGGCACAATACCTTAAGACTCACATCTTAAAGCAACACACACTCTTTGAGAGAATCTGCAAATATGAAGGGGAGGCGTAGCTTTTGTCAACCCCTTTCTCTTTCCAAGCCATCCTCAAAAACCAAAAAGGGAAAAGCATTTCCATGATAAACATTGAAACTGGCATTAGTCCCAGTTCCAGTTTCACTTTTGTCCTTATCATTTGTAGGATAAGTTCTTTCTGACTTGGAGGCGTAGGAGCTGGATGAGGAGGGTTAAGAACCATAGGGAAAGAAAAGCAGGGATTCTAGCATTAAAGCTTCCCTTCTATATCTGAACATCCATGCCTTCCCTAGGGGCCAGGCAGCAGGGCTAATTTAGGACGCGTGGGCCATGTCAGCTGTCATTAGCATGCCCGCAAACAGACGCGCACAAACACACTAGTACGCACGTTGATCCAAGAACACACACATGCAGCTGCACACTCGCTACACAAAACTAATTCCAGAAATGTGGGCAACTGTCAGAAGTCATCTTCTAGGAGTACAAAGCCAACCAGCGTGTTACACAACCCGGTGCTCTAATGGACGGAGAGGGAGAGACGAACAGATGGAGAGAGCACGGATGAGTTATTGATTAAGTCTGAATCAAAACACACACATATAAAAAGAAAAGCACAAATAAATTGAAAGTGTCTACTTAACATGGACTCTATCAACCCAAGGTGCATCTGAAGCAGATGCTGTGTGAACCTTTTGCCATGTGAAGGTGTGTTCTCAGATGAGTGTGTGTTTTGGTTTGGAAGGATTTGTCGAGGAAGTAATAGAAGAGAGGTTCTGCAGGGTGCTATTGTGGCAATCTTGCAGGATCACTGTCAAACTGTGCAAGATGGGTGTGGCTGTTAAAATCACGGTTGTAATCTGTCATACCGGGCATATTTATTATTCATAGATAATTTATACCTTTATTATTACTGTGCCTGTAGTTGAGAAAATATATGAGAGTAGGTGGGGGGGTCTACTATCAAAACAGCATCTTCTAAAATGTTTTTAATATAAGTCAGATGGTGGGATGACTGCTTAATGAAAGGCAATGCTAGAATGTTAATAGGAAAAACAAATAGTGAGAATTTGTCTCAACTTTGTCTGTAATTTGGCCACCTGTCACAAAAGCTCCAAAGCCGCCATCTGCAGATGAGTCTCACTGAGCCAGGACCACTGTTTTTATACAGGACCAGAGATTACACCACATTTCTCTCGTCTCTGATTATAAAATCCTGGTTGGCTGAATGAAAAGCTCCTGATTACACAGTGCACATAGCTCTTTAGTCAGGGACATTGCTGTATCCATGTAGGCAAGGTTAATCAAAAGGAACAAGGCCAGTGGTGGACAAAAATAACCCAGGACATACAAACACACAAACACAGTGTCTCTGCCATGAATTTACCATACATGAAATCAAGCAAATACACAACTATTCTGACAGATAAATCCCTTCCAGAGGAAGACATGAGGGTGATTTATACTGTTCTAGTTCACAAATGATCACATCCAGGTGTTCTGTGATCAAGAGGGATTTCAAAGCAGGAACATGCAATCACCAGTCTCTAGAGGGAGACTGCAGCCTCTTCTATCAGAGACACAGATTCCCCATCTGCCTCTATGGACTGCTGACTATTCCATGTCACATCACTCTTTCACTACACAGATCAAAGGGACTTTTAAACTGTGATCAAACAGATCTAACAAACATGATGCAATGGCTGCCACCTATAAGGATCCATATGCCAGCAGTTGTGCAGGAATTTATCTTCCCATGACTCTGTGTGACACGCCTTCAAGTAGATTTCCCTCTCATCGTCACTGTGTGCACGATCACTCATTCCCTCATATGACACAACTCAGGGGGTTTGGCGCTGACATACATTAGCATTTCAGAATATTTTAGCATGCCCAAAGGATGCTGCGGTAACATTGATTACAAGTAACCACACGCATTTAGATGCTGCTCTGCTTCTGATCGCACACAATATGCCGGTGTTGCACCCTGCCCCCCCTTTCACGCACATACACAGACCCAGACATACACCTTGTCTCAGTAAAGCAGTGCCACCCCCTGCCGTGGACCAGGTGCCTGGATACGCTCCCCCCTCTTCCTCCCTCCATCCATGCATAGTGACACACATGCACACACACACACACAAGTGCAAGCACTTACACATGCACGTCTTCAAAGACAGAGCTGTGAAGCAGAGGTGACAGGTCTCTGGTACCATGCCATCCTCAGCAAATGTAGTGCTAATTGCCATTCCCCCACTGTTAGAGAGCAGCAAGGCTCCAACATGGGGTCCATATGGATAGACCCACTAGAGGATCATGGGAAGAGAACAACCATGTGGTGTTCTGTGATATGTAACACACCTGAACAATATTCTCGAGGAAGATGTCCAAGTTGTCAATTCCTGTGTGTAGCTAGCTTCAGCTCCTGAACTTGGATTTTGGCAGCGCAGCATAGCAACATGATGAAGCTGGTGTTGTCAGAATGACAGCTGATTAGAGGGATGAAAGATTTGACTATGACACCTCTAATGATCTCTTTATCTGATTGACGGGCTAGGCAAGGCTCCAATTCACACATCTCGCACATCACAGAATGTGGTGAACATACAGCAAAGAGGGTCAGCATGTCAAACACACACACTCCACACAGACACACGAATGCACCACACACACTCTGCTACAATGAACGTTAGAAAAAGGCTATTTGCTTCCATTAATCCCTCCTGTGACTTCCAAAATGTTCTGCCATTATGTTGGCCCGAGCAGGGCTATTTCCTCCCCCAGTTAGCCTGTCAACAGGGCATCTTGCTGTATTGTCTGAGAACCAGCCTAAATGGGGCCTTTTCAGGGGTATTTTCAGGTACTTTCATGGAAGAATGGAGAGGATATTCATATCAAATTTCAGTTTTTTCCAATCGCTGAGAAAACACCGTTTTGGACGACACACAGACATGCCAGGATTGAAACACACACACACTCACACACACAAGCACAAGTACAGACCAGCACTCCCTTCCCTGACCCAAACGAGTGAGTCAAGTGCATTCCAGCTCACAGTGATTTCCCCCATCGTCTCCCAACAGACAGGATCCCATTACAAGCGCCTGGCTGTTATCTCTCACAGATGCAGCAGCAGTAGTAGCAGACATTGTAAGACAGGTTGCAAAAGGATGATCCAAAACACCTCCAAAAGACAAATGGAACAAAAACGTGTGATCAATGTTATTGAGCTTTTAACACTGGCATTGGCAGCCAAGATTGTTCCTTCAAACACCTTTTTGATTAACCCGATCTACTAAATGAGGGCAAACTGATCCGTCAAGATTTCTTAAAAGAAACTGGCACGCTGCGGCGAGCTCCTTCAATTCTGCTCTCACTGATCCATCTCGTGATTATTGGCAATTATCCGTCAATTAGCAATGTGCTGATGTCACCATAATGTGAAAGGCAAAGCAATCAGGGGCTGTTAGAGGGGAAACGGGCTTGCATACTAATGACCCTGTCTTCTGTCCAGCTTGAACAGAGGACCCTGTGTGTTAGAGTGTGTGTGTGTTTGGGTGTGTGTGTGTGTGTGTGTGTGTGTGTGTGTGTGTGTGTGTGTGTGTGTGTGTGTGTGAGTGTGTCCAGTATAATCTCCAATGTGACTGTAGGGATAGTATTGGAGTAGGCCTGTCAACACTGTTTCATGTCTACACTGCCGGGTAGTTTCGGGGGCTCCTAAAAAGGGTACATATGGCACTGAAAATAACCTTGACTGAGGCACACTTAACCCCTCCTTTAATAACCCCCTTACCACCCATTACCCCAGTGAGGTGCCCCATTTCTTTGAGTCATATTAAATCTGTTAAGATTGTTCATGTAATACACCAGATTTTTTATAATTGCTCTATTAAAACTATCTGTGCATAGGGAGGTGGTTGACGCAGACCAAGAAGAAAATCACGATACAGCACGGCTTAAATGCTCAAAAAATATTTCAAATACATATAGAAATTACTGGCCTATTATTTTTTGACATGATTGAAACTACAAATGTCCTTGATATAATAAAGTTTCCGTTTTTTTTAATCCTTGCTAACTTTGGGGCATTGTTATTTGTTGGACAAACCTTTTGTTTGCCCTTTTAACTGTTTACAAAAACACAAAGCGACACATAAGAGATGACAGATCATCCTTGGATCCACTGAACGCAACCAATCCATCAGACACACGCTCGCCTTTCAAATAAACAGAGGACGCTTACGACATCTGTCATTCCCTCCCCATGCCTTGATCCATGATATGATCGCAATACTCATATGTCCTCGACGATTCACAATCAATCTTCAGAGTCAAGGCCACAGACACACAGATATAGAGAGAGGCCTCGTGTTTGCTTTTTGTCTTTTCTGCTTTTTCAGAAGCACTATAACCACCCATCCATCATGCTTTTTTCTCTTTTAGAAAGCTGCCACATGATGTTTATCAGAGGAAGTGGGTTTTCAAAGCATTACCTGAGCCTCAAATTGATTGGGAACATGTGCAGAGATGCAAGTCACTCTCCACGCTCTCTCTACCTTTTCACCTGTCAATAACAGCAGAGAGAAAGTGTTCCCTTTCAGCCAATCATTGCCAGGTGTCTGAAAACCCTTTCAGAGCAGGCGGAGATAATTATTTTATACATGCTTGGATCTGCTCAAACATACATGCACACAGACAGAGTTACAGAATCATGCAGTGACCCTGTCAGGAGTTATAACCATCACACTGAGACAGCCGTTTTATCTCAGGTTGGAGATGTAGAAGCAGAGTAGCTTTCAGAAACATGATAAGAAATGATGTACTTTGGAGTTTAATGCTCTTCTCATTTTTTCACTAAGAATATTTTGGGAAATTGTAAAAGATGCATTTCCACCAAAAGTACCCTGAACTTTAAGTACCACCAGCTACTTTACAAGAAACACTTGAATTTTTTTTTTCCTCCAGCCCAATGTTGTCTGCCCTATACCTTCTGAAAGAACCACCACTAACGGGTAGATTAAATTAAAGTTTGTGAGACTTTATTTGGGCCCTTCAACTTGCAATGGAAATGTATCAATCATCTAAAAAGCTCCTAGTCCCCTGGGGGGAGTTCCTGCATTAAAATCATAGCTCAAATTGCATTAGTACCTCAAAGTTCAAAAGGAACTTAAACTAATTTGTTTCACAGTAACAAACACAGACAAGCTCACACACTGAGACAGTGACCACATACATATTCAGAAGTGCAAACACACAAACAAACATGAAGGAACGCAGACAGAAACATTTCTCATGACTTCAATAGAAAAAGACGAAAATAATGAAAGCTAGAGGAGTCGGAAATTCACAGCAGTCTAACACACTCACACACATCTTTGAAAATGATTGTGAGACATCGTCCTTCATTGCCCTAACCTGTTAAGTGTATTCTGGGGATTGGAACACTAAAGCCTTGGCATGGAGAACAAAAGCCTGTAAGACTGTCACACTACAACGAATCCCTGCATGACTCTGCTTGGCCAGCTGCTTTTGTAGGGATGGCCATTCTGTGATTAGTATTACACAGTCAGTATTGACATTACCGCATGTTGGAACATGATATATCCACCTGAAGTGGTTTGGAAGGAACTGCAACCAAACAAAAGTGCTTCACATGAACATAAATATGTTAGCCGTGAAATGAAGCCTTTTCACAGGGAGACATGCTGTACCTTCAAGGTATACGAGTGATGACTAAGAAAGACGCCCTTGTCAGGGATCAGTCTTCAGTCTATAGGGGATAGACTGTATGAGATAACAGACATGTTGTACACATATTCAAGGATTTATCAAGCATTTCTAATTTGGCAAAACAGTGGAGCTGTACTCGTTCTCTGTTTTTATTTCACAGTGTATGAACTTGGAATTGGGGGTTGAAATGTTTTGGCATTGCAAAGTAATAGAAAGCAAAGCCAAGAAACAGCCTAAAGGCCCAATAGGCTACTGGAATCTCAGATACACACACAGATGCACAAGGAAATAGACCCAATGACCTGCTGCAGTGAAAATGGCCAATTAAGTGATCATTTAATTACACACTCCAGTCGCTCCTTACTAGGGCTTTGGGATACTTAGATTAAATCATTTATGAACAATGTTTGAAGGTTTTTATTTGTGTAACACCATGATAGAAGGCAGTGTTTGTGTACTTGTTGGACAATAAATGCCTTCAATAAATGCTTGTTTTGTATTTTAGTGTCAATTTTATTCTAGGATTTTCTGAAACGTGTCATTTTTATCACGCAATCTATATGATAAATAATAAAAGTCAACTCAAATATGCCGTACACGGTTAAGTACATTCCGTTATAACTATTTCTGTGAAGCTAAGCCTTTAGAAATCATCTATCATTTACTGAGCCTGTAGTAGATATTCAAGGCTGTGCTGGCAGGCATTTAGATAGAGAATTTATGATAGAAGAGGCCAGACTTGTATATTATACATTAATAATCTCACATCACTTATATGTCAAGGATGTATCTTTTGATTTTGTCGAAATTTCCTCTGAAACTGATGTGACACCGCTGTAAAACACTGCTGGGAAAACCACTGCACAATCACGTTCAGCTCGGTTTAGTGGGAACGTTTGTCATCATGACATATCATCAGCCGAGTGCAGCAACAGCCACAGCGCATCTTAACCAGCACATCTGTTCACTCACGTCTGCATTCCACCTTACTTTATTTAAAACTAACTCGACTGCGTTGCCATATGTGTGTACAGTATACTCCATCAGTTCGTTTCACCAAATCTCACAAACGGCTGTGACTCCACCCAGACATCAGTGTCAATCTGATGAGTGGGTGTCTAACAGTGTGTGAAGCGAACATCAAAGGCGCGCCGCTTTAAACGCCCAGCCTTGGAAGGAAGCGGGGAGGGAAAAGAAAGGGAAAAAGGGATGCGAAGGGGAGGGAAGAACTGGAGAGGGGGCAAGGATTTTCCTCTGTTCAGTGCACCCCATTACAGAACAGGTCTATGTTAGACGTGTATTACTGAGACTGATGTACTAACTATCTGTATTAAGACATTCTTCATTGATTTAGCAGCACAAACAAGCTCACGCTAAGAGCAAATACGCACACTCCCCTGACCCACTGCGCCAAACTTCCTCAGAACATTCATTATAACAGAGATTTTATAAAGAAAAGGCAAATCAGGGTCCCCACAGACATCCAAGGAGATGAATACATGTAGTCATACACACTCTAAAGGGCTGGATGTGCTCAGGGGTTAGCAGCCAGAACCGCCAGCCTCCTCATTAGCACAAATAAGATGGTAGGCAGATACAGGCCTATCCTTCTCTCTCTCTTTCTCTGTGTCCTTCCTCGCTTCTGTTCTCTGCACAAATGAGTCCTAATCCTTGTCCTCTAGCTTGCCTCTAACAAAAAGAATCCATCTAAGGAAGGACAAGGAAGAGGAAGGAACACTGTGACATCTCTATGAGGGGTATTTCTTTGTCATATACTAACTTGTGCATCTTCTAGAAGAACGTTTTAAAATGTTTTGCAAGATTTATGACCTAAGGATGTTTGGTTGTGATGTGACCTCAGGTTGCATTAAAATGAATCACCTTCACCCTTGCGATCATAACTATTCATGAACGGGAGAGGAGGTCAACAGGCCATCGTGGGCTGGGATCAGTTTGTCAGCTCTCTTATCAAAACATGAATATAATAAGTATGCACACTGGCTTCATATATTCCATGAAATTTAAGATCAGATAACAGAATCTGATACTAGCAGTCCTGGATTTCAACCAAGAGAAATTCCCAGGCTTGATTCCTATCTGCTTGTTGTTTGCCTAAACAAACAGAACAGAGCTTGTAGCCAAACAAACCCACCTTAGACTTTGGCTCTTTCAAGGAAATGCCTGTCTCAGGTTTTCAGTTTTCTAGTTGTACTCTAGCCCACCAGGAAACTGCAGCTAGATCGAGATGCTGTCCACTCATTTCCCATTACCCTCTGTGCTTCGAATCAATAGTTAATTACCTCCAAAAAGCTCTCATCTTATCCAGCTAGTGAGGTGGATGGTGCAGGGCAGGCAGGAATTTGCCTGGCAGAAGGACTCAGTGCAATGCAGGGTGAAAACTGTCTTCCCATCGCTGCTACTTACTGGCCCATCAGTGTTCCCCTAAGAAGCTGGCATTCCATTTTGCACAGCGCAGGCACTTCATTTCTCTGTAACTCCCAATCTTCATTTCTCATGCTAACTCCGACACACACAGACACAAATGTTCATGCACAATTTCTCTCTACCTGCCCTCGCTTCTTGCCAAGAAGCCAATGCTTAATAAGAGATTACATTTATGGACGGGCGAGTGGTGAAATATGTCCACATGTCCTGAACCTGGGAGAGACACTGGCACTTACTCATTAATAATGGGACAGGCCCCAGGCCCAAGCCCTTAGCTCTCTGTCTCTGCTCATTTCCTTTCCACACATCAAAGCTAGGTGTGTGTGTGTATGTCGGGGCCTTTGCACATCCACTTCCTTGCTTGTGTGTGTGTGTGTGTGTGTGTGTGTGTGTGTGTGTGTGTGTGTGTGCTTGTCAGTACCATATGAGAAACAGCCTGTGGAGGAGCCGGCTTTTATTTAATCAGAAATGGAGCAGCTTCTACCACCATCCGTAATTTCAGGCCTATTAACGTTCTGCTTTTAATTCCTCTGAGCGCCGGAGACGCAGCCTCCTCTGGGCTGCTGATTCACTTAAAATGCAAAAAAAAAGAAGCACAAAGTTGATTTTTCTTTCCTTTTTTTCCTTGCCTGTACAGTAGCAACTTCATATATTGTGCGTTTAGACCTGAGAAGCAAGGGATTTGCTACATAAACACAGTGATATCCAGAGATTTCCTAATGAGCAGTTATCAAGTGTGCACAGTGAGCTAAATGGATATGTTTATCAGTTTGATTATAGACTATAAAACATTTTCCCACACTGTTTTGAGCCACAATCACACACAAAACAGTGGGCCCCATCCTCACCTCTTCCCCTTCCTCCTAATTCTGCTTTTAACTTGCAGCCTTCCAGCTTGCAGCCCTTAAGCCTGAGCCTTAGGGCTTAAAAGTCAAATTAAATTATTCTGGGCCAGACTCAAAAAACAGATCTCATTATAACAATCATAAATGAAGCTCTTTGTTCCAACAAGCCCACAACCCCAACAGTCTCTTCACCCTCTTCCTGTTCCTGCCAATGCTGAGTCTATTACATCTTCAGAAAAGCAGGCTCAAGTTTCTCCTTTTTGCGCCCTTTGTAGTAAACTTTAATGCCACGTAAATGCATCTGTTTTCAACTAAAAAAAAAAAAGTTAGGTGATGGGAGGAAGAGGGGAGAAAAGGTGGAGTAACAACCAATTACTCTGAGGCAGGAAGGTTGGAAAGAGAAGGTGGGAGAGAAAGGGTGAAACTTGCTTCTACGCTCAGATTCAATTAAAACTCATTGAGAAAAAGAAGAACCAGCAAACAAGAACGAACTACCTGGAAGCCAGGCAAGAGTAGACATGTGGAGCTGACAGAGAGGGTTTTGTGGACATGAGGAGGACACTGGATGAGAAAAAAAAATGTGGATATTTGAGCATCAAAACCCCAAGAGCGAGGCTTCGTGAACAGTGGGAAATGAGACTCAATAATCAATGCTTTCACTTCTCACCTCCCAACTCAACAAATATCAAAGAAGCTCCCCTTTACTGCTGACTGCACAACTGTCACCCAATCTCTGGGACAGGTGATAATGGAGGGAAAAAAGGCCAGAGACAGAAAAATAATGAGAAAAGGCCCATTTTTCACACTTCCCTCCCAAAGTGGTTGGAAAGCTGGGTCACTGCGCCCAATCAATTACTAGCATTGCCATTTTCCGCGAGGTGTGGCTCAGAGAGTTATCTTTAAGTTTGTGCTCTTGTGCACATCAAATCATGGCGAGTGCGTGGGCGTGTGTGCGTGCGCATATGTGTCCATGTTGTGCGTTTTGTGCCATTTGAGAAAGAACTGGCTTTACCAGAGAAACAGATGACTCACACAGTTTGAGGTTCAACTGTGTCGCGAGCGTCACCACTTTCACTCCTGCGCTCTCTAATGTGTTTCATATGTTGCTGATTCTATGGGTCTGCTTATCCCAAGATTGGGGCTGATAAGGCTGCAGCTCCGTTGTGTCCACAGTCAGCAACCTGCTCTGATAAGGGCCAAGCATGAAGCAAGACGGGCGGAACCTAACACCGCTGATAGCATTGAGGCGACAAATCTCAGGACACGGGATTGTGCAAAAGACACTGGAAAGACACGAGAGCGTGGAGCACGAAAAAAATCTGCACAGCATGAGGAGGCAAAGGACACAAGTATGGAAGAGAATGAAACTGGACATACAAATATGGTCAACACACTTACAGTACAATCTGTACTGCACTCCTTTCTCTCTCTTACTCTCTCTCTCTCTCTTTACTGTCCCTTGATACCGATCATCACACACTGAGACGTACACAAAAATGCGCACATGCCTACCAGCCCCCAACCTGCATCCACCATCTGGCCTTCCCAAGGCTCAGATGTCTCTGGGGTAAGGTGAGCTGCAAGGGGGACTGTGTGCGTGTGTGTGAGAGAAGAAAAAGAGAGAAATCGAGAAAGAATGAGGAGTTGGTGATTATGTTATCTAAGAAGAAACATGCGGTATGTTGTACACTGCGGTTTATAAGAGCAAATAGCCTTAACAGAGGGCAGATTATTACCTGCATGCAAGCTCAAAACTTTCACAGACAAAAGGTACCACAATGCATTTACAGCTCTGCAGGTACACAAGCTACAGGCGGGGGTTTACAACTGAGGTTGTCGGAGCTGACTAGGCCACATAAGCGTACCTTAACACAGTAGTCTTTTCACTGTGGGCAAAATAAAGCCTCCATTATGGGATGAGGCCATGTCTGCTGCCCCTGCCAGCTATAATGGCTTTAGCACTCTGCTGACGACACAGGCACCCAAACGTACAATATACACACAGCGCCACAAAACAAGTGGAAAATTGAATTCTACTTTAGGTGCTCCCAGGTCAACAGTAGTACCCGTGGCCAAAATACACTTGCACACTCATGTGAGCGCGCACGCACATGCTCACACACACGCATGCACGCAGGCATGCACACACAACCCGCCACGTCTTCTTGGAACTCGTGTTGCACTTATGTTTTCATTCTTTTCCCCATTTGAAATGAGAGAGCAGAGGAAAGGAGCAATCTTGCATTCACATCCATTAGAGACTCAACAGGACTCTTTTCACAGACTGTCTCCTCGGCACAGCTGGTGAGCTCGCACACACACACACACGAACACAGAACTTACATCGGCTAATAGCAGAGAATTCTCACCGTAATACAGCAGTAGCCTTTTTAAAGCCAGTCTATATTGAGTTAAGAAAAGCACAAGCTTTGTTTTCACTACTAAATTTAAGTCTGTGAAAGCATTTAGAAACTGTTAGATCTACCTGAGAACTTTCAGTGTGTTTAGATGATGAAGTACCAGTAAAAAATGCCAAACATTTAACTAAGTGTTGCCTCTTCAGGCCTATTTCATGGCCTTTTTTTTTTATTATTATTAAATTGGACATTCCTAAATCAGCTCACTTGTTTTATTTTTGGGATAAAAGGGCAAATCAATCTCTTAAAAGTGGGCTATTTGTCCAATCAGGTGCACAAAAAAGTTAATGATGATGTCTGAGGCAGAGAGCTGTCAATCATCTACTGTGTCCCCTACTTGAACTGACATCTGTCTCATGCAAATGCCTACTGAGCTCTGCCAAACCGCAAAACATGCAGCAAGATGGTGGCTTGGCAGAGCTGTGTGTGAGCTTTGCAGGGCTGTTATTATACTCAAAGTCAAATTTAACACAAATCCAGTATAGCTTTGCTTTTCTGATTAGGAAGCAAACTTGTATAGTGAAAAAAATGGAGGGAATCTGTAAGCAGATTCTTATTTCTCTGTACAGTTAAGTCAGATCGTCGGTCAGTTAGACACTGACACTGAGGTGAGTCAGAGTATTGCTCAAGGGCACTTCAGAGTGGACCATGCTTCCTGACCAGAGGGCTGGATCTTGCCCTCTGACACTCTGTCCTCTAACCCATCTAATCAATACGCTGCAGCTCCTGATCACTGTATTTAAGTATTAAGTTGTTCTGACCTCCATAACTATTATCTCACACTTAAGCTATCATTATTATTGTTTGTTCAGGGAGCAACAATATTCTCTATTCCATCCACTTGGCCCCTAAGGATGAGGCATTACCATAGCATAGTACAGGTACTTAACATAGCATCCTTGGGGACTGGTTACAGCACATTACTAATGTTCTCTTATCATACTCAAGCTGAATGCTGCTGCTGTTTTAGCCCAGTGTAGCATCTCACAGTCGTTATGTCAGATAACTGAGACAGCGCAGTGTTTGTTTACTTCCTCAGCCATGTTCAATCGCAGGATGCTCATTTGTAAGACATGTTTACAGTGTCTTTTTTTGAAACTTGCTGACCTCCATCCTTCTGTCTCTATCATCTTTTTCATCTCCACCTGGTCCCCTGCCCCGGTCTATACTCCAACCGCTGTTTCATCCCTCTTTCCCTCCACCACCCGGTTCCGGGCCGTTAAATGAGCGGGCTTATCCAAGCCTAATTGGTTTAAGGGCAAACAGAAATAAGCAACGGCTCTGTAAGTAGAGGAGAATTACTGCTGCTGTTGGCAGGAGCCAGCCGCACACCACGGAGAGAGTGAGCCCAGGAAGAGAGGAATAGAGAGGAAGGGAGAAGTGGGGAGATTAGTGAGGAGAATTATGGAAGACAGCGAGGGATAGAGAAATGAGGGGAGAAAGGGAAGCAGGCAGAGAGAAGGTGAAGATGATTGGGAGAAATGGAGAGAAATGAGAGTGAAACAGAGGGCTGCACACGCTTCTTTTCCTAATGGCATGCAAATCCCAGCCTTCTCTCTCTCCTCTCTGTTCGGTCTGGCTGGCCCTTGAATAACTTGTGCATATCTTTTTGCGGATGTCATATATACATATATATTTATTTATCTGCGTAGGATAGCATGTGTGCCTTAATCCAACAAATTCAAAGTTCTATAATCTGTCTCATTAAACATTTTTAACCTCTAAACTCTTTTTTTTTTGTCTCCAGCTGTCTCCCATCAATCTGTACATGTTAGCTTATGATACTCATCCCACATTTCAACAGTTTGTCATAATCAGAGGCATGTAGGGAGGTCAAATTAGTCATTGATTCATCACAAGTCTGTCACACAAATGTTCAAGACTATTTCTTTCTCTAAAGTTACAGAGACACACCCATACACACACATGCACACACACAAATCTTTGATGGGTTGTAATTGTTGGCTGATTTGGGCACGTAATCACATTAAGGGCGACAGTAGAGGCTAATGTGGTCAATGGCTCCACTCTCTCCTTCTCTGTCTCTCTCTCACTCACACACTCACACACTCACACACACACACACACACACACACACACACACACACACACACACACACACACACACACACACACACACACACTCAAAACACAAAAGCACAGAAAAATGACAGAGCGACAGATTGGAGTTCAGATCAGTGAAGATTTTAACTCGCCCATGGGGCAACTTCCTTTCAATTAGCGACCCAAACAAGGAAATCACTTTCATCCTTGTTACCGAGGTAACACTGGGGCCATCTCCCTGCCCATCTGTTTCTTTCTCATCCCATCTTTTTCAAAAGAGAAATCCCACACCCTCTCTTTTTGCAGGGATATTTCACTCACTCCGCCCTCCTGTCCTCCGCTCATCTATCTGAATTGACATTTCTGCTATCATTTCACTTTGGCTAAACATTTGAACCTCAAAATATCCATCCTCTCAGCGCTCTTAGAGGTAGCAATTTGTGCCTGGGCTTGGTATCCATAGCTGTGTTGAAATCTGATGAGCGCAAACAAGAAAGCCACCACCGAATTACAGAGCACAGCCGGAGCTGGAAACGGTCCAGGAGCAGCAGAGTTGTAAATGATTAAAGAGGAAAGCTGCATGTGAGAAAACTCATTTGTTTTATTTGTGTCTAATTCACTTATTTGAGCTTTTTAGGAGTGAATGCTGGCAGCCAAGGGAAGCTGGTGTGTTCCCGGGGATGTTTTATTGCAGAGGAAAAAGCTACTGTGCAGTAAAATGAGGGAAGAGACTTTATTTCTATGATGCTGCTGGGATATCCATCCAGTAGGCAGCTTGTGAGGCTACAGCACAGCTTTCTGCCCCCAGGGTCCCACAGCGGAAATGAAAAACATGTTTAACCGAGGAGATATTAGCTGCTGGTGGCACAAGCGCTTGTCCAGATGAGTGTGTGAGAGAGAATAGAGGGAATATGAGGAGATGAAGAAAGACAAAGACTAGGAGGAGGGATGGTGATGGTGATGGACAAGGATAAATAAAAAGGAGGTTTTTAATGGAAGGGTTGATTTCCAAAAGAAAGAAGGGAGAGAAAATTGCTCTAATCCAGGTTACGGGAAGGCTTCCAATCAGTGCAAATCACAGTCAAATATAAAGAGTTTGTCTCAGCAATTCAAAATGCCACAGAATGATGCTAAGGGGCTTTAGGTAATAGTGTGTTATACGAACAGTGTAATGAAAAAACGTGACTTGAATCCCTAGAGACTTGACAGGCACTGAAATTGTAGCCCACTGAGAAAAACTAATTACTCTTGGGATAATTAGAATCTAAAATAACACAATTTTCACTCGAGACTTCCCTTGTTCTGCGCTTCAGTCACAAAGAAGTAAGCATGAGAGTAAGGGAGACTGATTTGAGCGCTCACAAAGAAACTGCTGAAATACAAATAAATCAGACAGTGTATTGCTCCTCGTATGTACAAGGAGCACCAGTCACCATGAGTAGAGCGTAAAGGACTCTCGCTCCGATATAAAGCGATAACCAAGGCAATCTGCTGCGATCCACGTGTGTCACATCCCTGTATCCCTGAGTGCCAGGGGCGCAGCGCTGCCCAACACAAAACGTTCCAAGCATCTCCAACACAGCGCGTCCTGAAGAGAAACACTCCCGCACCTACAGCAAAATAAAAATCCCAATCTCTTATTTACCTTCCATCGCAGAAGATGTGATGACCAGTGCGCATAAAAGCGCAAACAAATCCACCGTCATGGCAGAAGGGTAGTGTCCACAGCCTGTCTGTCCCCAAAATTGCCAGGACGCACGGCGCGCGTCAAAAGAATCCCCTCAGTTGTCAGAGCGGTACTCCAGCAGATAGCCCGTGTTGTGAGTCACATTTCAAGCCGTAGTAAACAATGTGTGACAATCAGCACAGGGGGAAGAACGGAGTGTTAGGGACTGAGGGGTGCGAGGGGCAGGGGGAGGAGGAGGGGGTGATGGAGACCCGACATTGCATGCTTACAGCCCCCCATTAGAACACCGGGGCCAATCACTGTCCGGGAGCTGAACTCGCCAGCCAATCAGCAGAGCGCCGATCCGCCCACCTCGCATTGTCAAAGCACAAAACTTTTCCTTGACCTATTTCAAGCAACGTCCGCTTCACTGAAGGGAAATAGCGCCACCGGTCGGGTGGCTAAAACTACTGCATCCCGAGCTCAGAGAGCCAAGCCTGCATCCATGGGAGACGATGTACACAGCTATATAAACTATTCAGTGCTGTCAAACTGTAGTTCAAAATAATGATGCTATTTAACATTTTTAAGGCTCTGCATGCCATGGATTGCACCTTATCTGCCTTTAATTTTGGAATACAACTCTTCTTCTTTATTTTAATAATAAAATATTCCTAAAACTAAAACCACTAGAACAAATATGTAACACAAATAAAACTCCTAAAAGGTACTTTACTCCATTTTAATAACTAAAAAGTGCAAGATCACTGTCTTTACCAACTCTCCCACCCCACCCTGACACAGATGTTGACTCTTTGAAAATATCTGAAGCAGCCTCAAACAGGATCTGGCATCCTCTCTCTCCCCATTATGCTTACATATATGCAAACCCTATTTGCAATTTGAATGCTCTTTAATAGCTTTAGCAAATTCATCTGCACCGACTAATGACATTAAACAGGCGCTGCACATCAGCTCCCTCCCTTTGCTGCTGACACCCCCATTGTGTGTGCGTGTGCCGCAACAGATGGTGCACAGCACAATGGGGCTTTTTCCCCCCACAGGGGAATAGAGGATTGGAGAAGGGGGCCGCTTCCGCCCTGAAGCCCACAACTATACAACTATACACCTGTCTTGGGCTTGAAACGCTCCACCCCCCCTGAGTCTCTGGAGCTGAAGATTTGGGATGGAGTTGTTAATCTAGAGCCTGAGTAGGTCCTGGTGTAACCCGGGGCCACTGGATGACCTAATACTTTAGCACTGTCCCTTCACAGCATACTGGCCTACATACTTCTTACCTGCTTTACTTTATACAGGCCTGATAAAATGGATGGATTTGGGGGTTAAAATAGATGGTACTTTAGAAAATAAAAGCCTGTATTTTATTGTAGCATCCTAAGCAATCAAACTTCACTCCTAAGCTTATAAAAGTCTTTCTTTTTTCAAAAACACCTGACCTGCTTTCATGCATCTATCCTTTGTGCCCCTTTGTGAGTAAAGCCCTTACCTTTCCAATGACAAAAATCAAACACACTATAAATGAAAAGTGACTCACACTTAATGAATGGCTGTTCCAACTGTGCCAAAGTTCAGCAGATGAACTGGGGCAGCCGCAGCGCTTCTTGAGCATCGGGCAGCGGATGCTAACTTGGGAAAGCGGTTGATAAGCGCATTTGTCATTTTTAATGGTGAGGTGAGGAGCTGCGCTACAGTGTGACATGGCACAGCACAGCACGGCCCCTGGTGCTGGCTTGCCATGTAGGTGTTTGATAGCCACCTGGCCTTATTTTTCAGCCTCCTCACCTATGACTCCACAGGTCGAACACAAACCCAGGAGCAGCACGGAGCAATCTGTCCCTGTTTCTGTTTGCTGTCCACACCCTCAGGAGAAGGAGGGGGAGGAAGGAAGGAAGAGTATGAGGGGAGGAAGAGGAACAATAGTGCTGCTGCTCGAGCACATCCTCCCTCACAATGCACGCAGACAAATGCAGGCGTACAACAAAAACGTGTAAGCGTGCAGCCGCTCTCCCACACAGCACTCTGATAATGATCCACACAAAGCCACACAAGCACTCGCCTACTTCAGCTCAAGAGCCTCAGTCCAATACCAATACTGAGCCCAACACATTGTGGAGAGCCTCTCATTCTCTCCGTGGCCTGATTCTTTTTTTCTGTGTGGTTAAGCCTGTGAGTGCATCAGCAACCAGTTCTTTTTTGTTTCATACATTCCTCTATTAAAGGCCAGATTCTAGACAAAATGAAAAGGCAATCTGTCTCTTCCCTGTATCCTCAGACTTAAGTTTGATTTAAGGTTTTTCCATTCTCTGCATTCTAGGAGCTGACCCCAAAGTTATGAGCTTTTGACCTGTAAACATCAAGGGACTACCTCTACAGGACCAATGTGCTGTGACCTTTACATATCTCTTCTGTCTCCCGTTTCCTGGTTTCCAGTTTGGTCACTGGAAAAAGAAAAAGAAAAACATGCAGTCCAGCAGGAAAATGAAGAACAAAGATTACAAGAGGAAGACATTTTAGGATGAAAAACTGCAGTTAACAGAGACAGTGATGTTGACTCAATTGCACACTCATTATTTTGATGTGCTACAGGAGTTCATAATAGAGGTGTTGTTGATAAAAAGCAGACAGCAGAAGAGCAGGATGATTCTAATGATGCAGAATGAGAAAGGCAAGAACAG
This sequence comes from Notolabrus celidotus, assembly GCF_009762535.1. Lineage (NCBI taxonomy): Eukaryota > Metazoa > Chordata > Actinopteri > Labriformes > Labridae > Notolabrus > Notolabrus celidotus. Next base: position 18,535,970 of record NC_048286.1, on the reverse strand, counting down.
ATATATAGGAAAGATATTTCCCAGGGACTGTGGAATCTGGAAAGGTTTGTCTGCTGATGAATATGAATGCATGAAAATGAAATGCCTAAGTCAATATGGAGACAGTGCAGGGACCCAGGTGACAGAGGAGTGCGGTGCTACACCCACCCTGAGGGGAGAGGCTGGTTATTAGGCTGGGCTTTAGCTTCATCCATCTTCAGGAGTCTGGGCACCGTCCATTGACAACACGAGTGCAGAGCCAGGGCTGAATACAGATGTGCTCTGGACCCGGTGTTCCCCCAAATAGAGGGTCAGGACTCACTAGTCACAGCCACAGTCGTGGTTTCTGGGTCACGACTCGAGAGAGCAGAGGGGAAAAAAAGATGCATGAGGTTGGTTAAGTTTGCCTTTAACTGTATTTTTTTAAGGGCTCTGCAGAATGCAAAGTATAACTCCAAAGACAATTTTCCTCTTAGAATGGATACAGCTGAGAAAAAAAAAAACACTGCCTTCTAGCAAATTGCATCAAATCTATAAAAAAGTTTAAAGGTTAGAGTTATGCTTGTGCAAAAGTAACAAGAAGCAGGAGGTTTTCAAGACTTTCAACAGTAGCACAACTCTCTGACAGCAGGTCAGGAAGAAAGAAAGGACAGGAGCTAAATACAGCTCTCTCATTAATCTGCCAATGATGTAATGACTGATGGTACCTGTCCCCTGCTATCAGCACACACACACACACTTCAGAGACATTCATTGCACTTCACTGACTCAGAGCCGCACACAGCGAAAAGGCACAAAACACATGTAAGCACGTACAGAATAGATCTAATAAATGTTTATGTTTTGGGTAGGAATGTGACAAAGACAGAAAAGAGGGATTGCACTCTGTTTCTCCTTGCAGAGATGCAGTGAAAGCATTATTTGTTTTGCAGTTTGATTAATAAGTTGAAGCTCATATTCATTCTATTCAAGACACAGGCTCTTTAGTTACCATTAATCACAACAGCACAATGAGGAGATTCTGTTCAGCGTTGAATGAGTAAGAGCATCATTATAGCTTTGTCAAGTGCGGGTGCGTGCGTGCGTGCGTGCGTGTGCATGTGTGTGTGTGTGTGTGTGTGTGTGTGTAAGGTGATTGACTGTGAGTTCATGTGCAAGAGGTTCCTACTTATACTTACTCTTTTGTGTGTCTGCGTGTGCATGTATTCACACTCAATGTGCATGAGTGGTGTGGCTGCCTCAAACACAGGATGATGGATAATGGATGGATGCATCCCTCTCTTCAGTCACTCCCTGCTCTGTCAGCTGCCATAGGGATTTGGGTTGCAGACAATGTTGTGGCAGCAGGCGCACAATCCATCTCCGAAAAGGCGCAACCCATCTTAGTATAACGTTTTGGTTTGAAGAATGAAGAAGCAGACATTTATATTAATTAAGCTTCTGGTTGTGAATAGCAAAAAAAAAATCTAGTGAATTCAATCAGATGCAGGTGAGACTAATCTGACACATTTGAAAACAGCAAGAGTTGGGCACACAATCACGCAGATGGAAGTAATCCACATATATGAGCAAAAAGTGACAAAGTAAAACATGCTACTTTCTTTCTTCATCCTCCTAAATGTTTTACTCGTAGAAGTCAGTTCTGAATACATTTCAGGGGCAGCAAATTCTGGAATATTTATTCCAATGCAGCGAAAAACTGTTTATCTTTAAAATGTTATAAAGGATGCTTGAAAAAACTTGTAACTACTGTTACTTAATTATACTCAACATGCTCAACCACTTACTCATAGATTAAATGTCCATACACTTCATATTCATATTTTGTACTTTTGAATTCTGTTGATGTAATAACTGTATTTATATGAATTGTTAATTTTGTATATTCTCTTTTATATTATTTTGAGTATCAACTATTGTCTTTATGTGTCAATGTAGTATTTTTTTTTTTATTCATTTTTGATATTAGAACATTATTTGGGTGGAGGCTTCAAATAAGCTCTCTGAGTTTTTTGCCTCTTCCTGCACATTATATTATTTACAGTTGTGCTCATAAGTTTACATACCCTGGCAGAATTTGTGATTTTTTTTGGTCATTTTTCAGAGAATATGAATGATAAGAGAAAAACATTTTTTTCACTCATGGTTAGTGGTTGGGTGAAGCAAATTTTTTATCAAACAACTGTGTTTACTCTTTGTATATCATAAAGACAACAGAAACTACCCAAGAAACCATACATTCTGCCAGGGTATGTAAACTTATGAGCACAACTGTATCTTTGATATTTTTTGTATGTATTTTCTTTTAATTGTGCAAATAAATAAACATAAACATAAGCAATGATGGGTACAGATTTAGTCTTGTGGTTAGCATGTGCACCCTTATAGCGGACCGCCCGGGGTCCAACCTTTGGGCCTTTTCCCATGTAATTCCCCCACTCTCTCTATCCATTGTCCTTTCCTCTTCAAATAAAGCTGTAAAAGCCTCAAAATATAAATTAAAAAATCAAAAACAGGCAGTGATCACTGAATACCAAATAGAAGGAAATACAAAACTTTAAAGTGATAATCCATGCAATCACAACCAGTCAAAAGCACACAAAATCCTACATAAGAAAAATCCATCCTTCATAACAATCCACTGATTAATTACTTCTCTTCATGGCTGTGGTGATTAGGATGCATTCATTTGCTTATAAGTAGAGCTCTCTAATCACAGATGAGGTTAATAGGGTTCTTTTGCAGTCACCTATTCACTTGCAGCATTTAAGAAAGTTTCCTATTAACCTTTAAATTTATGCACTAGCCTTCCTTACAAAAAAGGTTCCTTGACAGCAACCACATCTGACATGTGGTAAATTGTTTTTTTGTACCACCAGAACATGTTATCATGGGGCTAGTCGACCAGGGAGCCTCATAAAGTAGTTTTTTTCTGTCCACAAAGCAACATTAAGGAGGTGGACTTGTTAATGAGGAAAAACAAAACAAGCCTGACAGCTCATCACTTTATGTCAGCTTCCAGTGACAGCCTATCCCACTCTTTTTTTCTTTTATTTTTCAGCATACTTGTTTGTTTCACAGGGACATCATCAAAATGCATCCCTCCGTCCCCTCCACTCCTCAACCTGTCTTTTTCTCCCCGCTCCCTGGCCTGTGACAGATAGTTCAGCACTATCTATCAACCTCAGTCTTCCTCTGTCAGGGCCGCTGCTTTGTCGAGCCAGGTTCGTACGGACATGAGACACACACACAACAGCCTCCCTGCCTCTCTGACTCTGTCACACTAAACGGGATAAACATCTGGTGGGGGAGAGATTCAGAAAAGCAGAGGTCAAATCAATCTGCCCTCTGTCTGCCATACACTGATCCCCTGTCATAGGCTGACCTCTGTAGAAAACCAGCAAATGGAATTACAGGGCTGCATTTGAATACAAAGAGGGCAACTTTCAGTCTGAGATGAACCCAGTGGATGACAGAACATACTGACATATGAACTCACTGCGGACTTGAATTCACTCTGATAATCATTCGAACTGAGTTCCTTTTTTAGAAGTAGCAAAAGAACTTTCATTAACAACAATAAACAATTTTCTTGCTACAACTTCACAGCTTGTGTATATTATTTTGCCTCTATTTATAAAATGTACTTTTTTTTTTCATTCATTTGAAACTTTGCTTGTTTAGTTTCATTAACTGTTAGCCTATGTTAACTTAAATTCCACTTGCTCACGCTAGTTGAATCTACTGTCCTCTGACAGTATTTTGTACCTCAAAGAATAATAAAAACTATAGTTATAACTTTATATAATATCTCAAAGGGCAAAGGATGATAATAGAAAAGCCGTGTGGTTCGAAAAGGATAAATGTGGTAAACTTTGGTACCAGTGTTGTGCCCCTGCAGGCTGCCATTCACACAGTCTAACAGAAGAATGAAGACTGCCTCTGTCACTAGATTCTTCACAAAGTCACTGAAGTAGGCTCATGGCAAATTCCAACTCACATCTCATTTATAAGACTGTCAGTGAGAACTACACCAAAGGCACTTGCTAAAAACCAAATATTGTTTGCTCTAATATGGAGGCAATTGGTATGCCCAACCCTGTAGTGAGGATGTTTAGGTTAAAGAGTAGAACGGCTTTCCTTCAAATTCTTGTGATGTGGCGTTTTTCCTTGTAGCATCATAGACGACCACTGATGGGAACGTTGACCAAGTCTCTGAAGTGAGTGTTCTGCTATGCAATAAACACTCTGGCTAGTTATTTTCAAAAAAGGAATAGAATAAGAGTCATCAAACATATAACTAGCACTTACTGCAAATACAGCAGAAACTTCTGTGTAATAACAAAAGAGCAAAAAGCATACATGGAATGCCTATTGTTGTTAATGCAGAAAGGCCGAAAATAAGTTTAAAGGGTTTATTCACCTAAACTAAATATGTTATTAACTCACTCCTTCTCCTCTATGCTTCTGGTCATGTTGGCTTTGCTTTAAGTTGATCGGGTTTTGAGTAGGGATGCACCGATCTGATCCCGGTATGGGATATCGGCTAGATCGGACTCAAAAAGCAAGTGACAAAGGGCCGATATATAGTGCCGATCCATATGGCAGATCTATTTATCTCAGTTCTATGCTTTTCTGTGTTTAACACAGCCATGTCATCAGCGCCGGCGGGTCTGTGCATTTTGCCCGGCGGAGCATGATGGAGGATAACTACAGAGGCTCTGCAGTTTAGGTGCATGTCACGCTTCTTTTGCTAACAACTTCGCCGGAAACTCACAACATGTGCAGCGCTAATGTTTCGACGGATGGCAGTAGTGCTGAAAAATATAATGGAAGTCCAAAGGAGAATGTTTACGTCAGCTGTAGCTGACTGCAAAAAAGCAAGAAACCTTGAAATTAAGGGATTCTAGCCTCTGGTTTAGCACTTGGAACCCAGGTACAGTTCACCATCAAGTCAGAAAAGCCTGAAGTTGCCAAAACATGATTCTATCCTCACATTAAGGAATAGAGATTGTTAAATCAATACCAGGATTGGATCAGCTAGTATCGTTATCAGCAGATACCAAAGCCCAGGTATCAGTATCGGTGTCGTGACCTAAAAAGAAGGATCGGTGCATCCCTAGTTTTGAGTACCCACAATAGAGATTTGTGCTGTCTGCCCCAATGCATTGGAGATAAACAGTGAACAGAGACACACAGAGTTTTGTTTGTGATGTTCTCAGCTATACAAAACTACACCGGAAAAAAAACCATCAACTATGAATCCGCTTTTTAAGAAACTCCCCGTCCATGTGAACAGCTTTCATTAAAACCTGCCCAATGAATCAGTAGTCATTATTGAAAGCTTTTTTTAGGAGTTATTTCTCTGAACCACCAATTAAAATGTCTGTGCTTTTAATTGTTTCTTCAATGCTGAGTGAGTCATAACTATTAGCGATGCAGATAGTATCAAAACAAAAAAGGGAAGAAACAACACAGGAACTCAGTGGAGGTTGTTGTGGAGCCCCTTTACCCAAAGCCTTTGTGTGTCTGTCTTTTTAAGTCTGATTAATTAGATTATCTGAGACTGATTTCACTTAATTAAAGTTCTGTTTGTTTGCCTTTGCAATTATGCATAGTCTTTTCCTATTACTTGGTCCACCAGCTGAGTGTTAAAGTTTGTGATTGCATTATTTTATTTGCATATAATATGATATTGTATTTCATTATTTAGTTTTTTGAATTTCCGATTCCTTTCGGCATGAAATTTATGACCAGTAGCTTCTTTAACCCTCCTGTTATGTTGCTGCTCAAATTGACCCTTTTTAAAGTCTATTTTGGGGCGATATGTGCCTTCCAACCCAGATAAATGCCGCCCCTCCCTCACCGTATCTGACGCTGAAAAGCTCGTCCACGCCTTCATCTCCTCCAGGCTCGATTTCTGCAATGCCCTCCTCATCGGGACCCCCATGAAAAATCTCCACAAACTCCAACTAATTCAGAACACCGCAGCCAGGATCCTACTCAGAGTCAGAAAACACGAACACATCACCCCAGTACTCCGCACACTTCACTGGCTTCCCGTCACCGCAAGAATCAACTACAAAATCGCACTCATCACCCATCAGTGCATCTATGGAAACGCCCCACTCTACCTAAAAGAACTCCTCACCCAGCAAACCCCAACCCGGAACTCACGCACTCCACATCAGAACCTCCTCCACCCTCCCAGAACCAAGCTCCGGACCATGGGAGATCGGGCCTTTTGTGCTGCTGCACCACGTCTGTGGAATTCCCTGCCCAGCCACCTCAGAACCCCACAGACTGTGGATGCTTCTAAAAAACATTTAAAGACCTTTCTCTTTAAAGAGGCTTTTAATCTGATTTTAAGTACTGCTTTTAAAAGTTTGTTTTTACTGTGTGCCTGTAGCACTTTGAGATTTCTGGAAATGAAAAGTGCGTTATAAATAAAATGTATTATTATTATTATTATTATAAAAATCTGAGCAGCATGTGACAGAAGAGGAATCGTGTTCATTTATCAACATTCATCAACAACATTTTTGACATCAAAAATCTATGTCATGTAAAACTATTGTATTTATATTAGTAGTAGTATTTATATTTAGGGCTTTCAAATGTACATTAAAAAAAGTTTTAACATAGTTTCAGTGAAAAATGAATGAATTATCCTCATTGAACCATGATCTGTGAGAATTAAAGAACACCAATGGACTAAATCTTGATTTAAATGGTTGATAATGGAGTTAAAAATTAGATTTAAAAAAATGTGTATTGGGATTTTTTTGGGGTTCTGACACTTTTGGATAATTAAATATGCGCGGGTCAAATTGACCCAGGGACATTATTGCTATTCCAGAGAAACAAACATAACAGGAGGGTTAAAAGAGACCCCCTTAGTTTCTGTCATGCTTAAGTCATATGTACAAAAGTAAATAAAGTTAAAAAGAGATTGTCTGCATAAAATACATTCACCACACTCACATAGCCTTGATGTTACATAATGTAACTGTGGTAGCAAAGAAGAATAAGATGCATAAAGAACACACAAGCCATCAATAAATGTCACACAGTAACAGCAGTGCTCAAAGCTTTTTGCCTCTACAACTGAAAGCGGAAAATGATACTTGGCCAAGGGACAACAATTCACTCGCACATTTATTATTTAGATAATTACCTAATTTAACATGTACACACATCTACACAACTGTTATGCAGTCATGCACACAATGCCAACAAACAACAGCGCAGAGTTAACACGTTGACCTTCTGATATTAACAATGACCTTTGAAAGCAATCTTTTCTCCCAGCATGCATCATCAGATCAATAAACATAGCTGCCAGGTGATGCTCGCAGCATTATCGGCCTGTTGCAGGCTCTGTGATAGGGCATTTGGGCACGCACACATTTATACACAAACAGAAATGCAACAAAGCCCATGTCAAATCCTAAATGTCAGACGCCTGTGCTGCACGCTGAATGTGTGTTGTATTAGTAATTACCAGTGTTATACAGTCTCCAAACCCCATCACTCAGCATTGACTTGTTGACCAGTACTAATTGTTAATCACTGTTTTGTGCTGTATGGTTAGAAGCTAGTGAGTAATGGTTTCAATGTATCTTCTCTCTTATTTTGGCCTCTCATCTTTCGTCCAAAACCTAACAATGCAGGGGGCTCAGCCTTCTCTCTGTCCTTAGCCCCTCTTCCAATCACTATCAGACCACATTACTACACAGTTTCCCAGTCAATGATTTCTCATTTAGTCCACTCTCCCTAGATCCTCAGCTCATTGAGGGCTTGATGGATGACCTGCCCAATATGCATTTGTGTGTGTGTGTGAGTGTGTGGGGTGGGGTGGGGGTTGTAAGGCAGCTAAGACAGGGCTTACTCGCCCCATGTGAGGACAGACGACAGGTGGAATGAGAAACCAGATTTAAAGGACCACTGGGTCACTGTCACCAAGAGCTCTCTCACAGAGAGAGCGTCTTTTTAAGTGCTCTCATTTTTATAGGTTCAAATATTTGAATAATTCAAAGTAATGGTAACATGTTAAAAATAATTATGTTAATTCTTCATCCAGAATAAATTAACTTTTGAACAACAGCAAAAAAACTTTGTTTGAGGAGATGTCTCAAACTTGTGTTGGGATATTCTGTGATTCAATAATTCTCAAGGATGGACGCAATCCCAAACCCACGCAGGTTAGAGAAAACTTCCCTTTTGAGGTGTATGAACACAAGAAACAGATCGAAAATGAATGCTTAATAATGCGATTATCTCTACTGAAAATGCTTGATTTCAGTCCAAAGTCCTTGAATGTTAAATAATTCATTGGGAGTACTAAATGATACTGAACTACATGTAAATGCTCAGATCTGTGACACTACTCAACACAATAAGTTAGAAATTTGGTTTTAAATTGGACAAGCTATAGTTTCCAAAGTGAGGACAGCCTTTACAGTTTAATCTATAATCTAAGCACACTTAACCCAGATATATTATTGGACACAAATTCAAATGACCAGATTTCCAGTTCCAGTTAGAGAAATTAAACTGATCATATTTTCAGAATGTAATCCTGAAACTGATGTGACATTTAAAGCAATCGCTCTGTATGCAACACAGACCAGGAGCTGCATTCAGCCCTTACTTGGTTCTGCTATTTTTCCATGTTTTTTAATTAATAAATGTCAGAGTTTACTTTCACTCCCCTGCTCTTTCCACATATCTTGCATCCATAAAAAGAGAAAGGCCCGTGTGATGATGTCTTCTATTTATGTAAAAGATCTCTTTTGAGCTTGACAAAGTACAATGTGGTCTACTTCAGGGGTTCCCAAAGTGTGGGTCGGGACCCCCTGGGGGGTCGCGAGACACCAATGGGGGGTCATGAGATGTATTCCAGATTTTTTTTTTTTTTCCTAAGTAATCTAAATTTGCTTATTTTACCCATTATTGTAAAAATATAGACGCAGACAGTGGTTACATTTGAAATAAAACCCTGCAAATAAGTACATTTAATTTTTTTTCTGCCTTTCTTTGTTGCCAGATGTCTCCTAAAGTTACAGTTAATTAACAAAAAGATCAGTAGCAGCAGGTTAATTCACAGCAGCACAGGAAACAGACTTACCTGTGCATGGAGGTAAACTAATTTTGAAGTATGAAGCAACATTTAACCACTTTGAGGGACAGTGGGGGTCACAAATCTTTGGCAGCTATATTTTAGCTGAAAAGTTTGGGAACCCCTGGTCTACTTTATTCCTCCCAGATAGAATGACAAGTTCAGCAGGATGCCTCCTTCCACCAGACCTCTATCCACACAAACCCAAGCACCAAGAGCAACATGACAACTGAGAACGTCAGGGGTCAGAGGTCGTCATGGATTGTTTCAGGTCACAGAGAATGACTTTTTTAAGTCCAGTGGGTGCCTCAAATGTCAGCAAGATTCATGAAGTGTCATGAGGAATTTCTCCAAGCTGCAGGAAGAGTGTATTGACACTGTAGCATGTATTTTAATTATGTATTTGTGTTTTGTTTTTACTTGTGTGCAGCATGGGGATGGATGGCTGGTTGGTAGAACAGCATCACTTCTCAGCAGTGAGTGAAAACACATCCTATGGTGCTAAACAACACTTGATTTACTGCTGAGTTCTGCCAGGTGGTGGTGCCACAGCGCTACCTAGTGGTTAAGATCAGCCACTGCAATTAGACAAAGTGACAGGACACTCATGACGGGGTTATGCTTAAACCATCAGATAGACAAATTATATCAAGAGGCATAGCATTTTCAGAATTCTTCAGTGGAATGTATTTTTAATTTGAAAATTAAGTATGTTTTCACTTTGATTCTGAGAAATTGTTTCTCTAAAGTAAACAAGATTTTGAGTAGTTTTTCACTTTACAAATGAGGGATGAATGTTGAACTAACTGCCTGTAAATCATTGATTAAGGAGTAGATCTTAAGTAATTCCTCATTAATCATTACTTCATGGTTACCTATTCTGTGTCCTCTGTAGTAAAGCAGGGCCTCATATTAAGTAGTGACTTGGTGCTGAATCATTACCTCATGACTACCTGCTCATCACTTACTCTTCCCTCACCCTAAGGGATGTGCTGCATCACTCTATGTGATAAGTAACCACTGAGTTTTCACCAGCAGTTCATAGTGATTGATACCCTCGAAGACAAAGTGTTTACCCATAATCCATCATACTTTCATGTTTTGAGTCAATCCAAAGTGCTTGTAAGATTGTTTTGACAATTGTATGACAAGAAAATGTACTAAAGAATGACTCAATCAAATACTTTTTACTTTTACTAAAGAAAGAGTATAACTATAATAAAAAATGTCAAAAAGGAACTTTACGCTTGTGAAACCAACTGAACTGAAACCTACCAAAGCAATTTTTCAATGTAGACTGAAAAGTTGTTCAACAAGTAATACATTTGACTTAGAATAGTTCATACAAGACATCACAGTACAAGCTGATCAACAAACCCAAAGTTCCTAGCAGGAGTTTGAGTGCAACTTCAAATGAACTCAACTTTCTCTAACCGAACATAACCTTCTTGAAAACAGAAACAGAGGAGCAGGTATGCATATCTATCAGCAAATAGTGCGAAAACAAACCGGCTTTTAGACAGAAAAGGAAAGGAAAATCTAAACAGGGCGTATACTTACACAGAGAACAGGGTCAGAGTTTCTTAAAACTAACTTAAAGGGTAACTAAACCCCGGTGTTTCCGCTGAAAAGCATCTACCCAGGAATTTCAAAAAATGCCATTGGAACGTCAATGGCTACGTTTACATGAGACTTTTAATTCCTCTTTAATTCCGAATTAAGATTAAATCCTCTTTAAAAAGATTAAAAAAAATTTAAATTTTTAAAAAAAAAACACCTAATTCCGAATGAAAATGATAATTCCGAATTAAACTTAAATCCGATGTATGTTGCTGGTTTATTCTGATTTTATATCCGAATTGAATAATTTCACGATCATGTATACGTTCATTCCGCTTTAAACTAATTCCGGTCGTTCTGTGCATGCTCGTTCCCTTGTCCTGTCGCGATGACGCACATATTCCGCGCTGGCGGGCACATATTCCAGGCGGAGGTAGAGCAGCCGTTGCACTAACCGGCTTTGATTCCCCAAAGTCCGGTCTTCCGCCTCCCTTCCCCGGTCCTTTATCTCTCTTCTCCTCCTCAGCTGATGAAAGTGAAGCAGTATGTTTGTGTCGAGCTGCTTATTCAAAACTATAATCAAAATCAAAAGCGAAAGTTGAACTTATTCTGTGGTCTTCCATGTTGTAACCGAAAATGAAAGAAGCAGGAACTGGAGTCTGTTTTCTTCCGGTAAACGTAAATACGTCACGCCCGCCCCTGTCCAATCAGAACCCTTCCCAACCCCCAGACCTTAAGAGGAATTGAATAAAAACAATTAAACGTGTTTTCCATGTTAACCTCAATTCGGAATTAATATTTCCATGTAAACACGAAGGAGAAAACTTTAATTCCGAATTATTTAATTCGGAATTATTAATTCAGAATTAAAAAACATCATGTAACCGTACCCAATGTATCAATTTGGACAGGGCTGGAGTTTGTGGAATGTGGTGAGGTAGGTTATATAGGGTATGATGACAGACGCAAGTACCAAATATGTCACCGTGAACTCAGGCAGCCATTAGAAAAACTCCATTGCAGTAGTCAGGTTTCTACCTGCAGATAGCAGTCTCTACACACATTTTCAACACAATTTGAGGAATTGTAATACTTTATGCTCAACTACTGGGATCAAGACCCACATTGATGAACAGCACTACTAAATCCCTTTATAAATATGTTCTCAGCTTTAAAAAAATGGTTTGGGGTTTAGTTACACTTTAACTATTAGGTGGAGTTAGTCTTTAGCAGTCTTCAGTTGATGTTCAGTGGTAGTTCTCCTCAACAAAGGGGCCTACCCACAGGCCTAGCCTTGCATCCCCTGTGGGTAAAACTAAACACCTTTTGACTGGTAGCCCACCACTTATATAAGTGGTGGGCTACCAGTCAAAAGGTGTATAGGTGTATATAGGCTACAATCCAACTATAGATATATATATCCTCGAAAGCTGTAACAAGCACCAAATGTCTTGTTCTTGTGTGGTTGGTTGTCAGAATTGAAACCCCAGTTGTTATGAATAGGTTAAAGGTGACATATCATGCAAAATTGACTTTTTAATGGTTCTTTACCTGAAATATGTTTCCCTGGCATGTCTACAAACCCCCCGAGAATGAAAAAAATCCATTCTGCCCCTGTTTTGATTTCTACACCTTTCTGTAAATGTGTGTGAAACGAGCCGTTTCAGACTTCCGTGTTTTTGTTACGTAACAACAATATCCGGTCTGTCACAGAGTCAGAGCTCGGAGCTTGTTCAGCCCATAGACTGTATAAAATAATACTGAATCCCTCCCCCGTTTTTCATTACCTGCACAAATGTGTGCTAACAAGGCGCTTAGGAGGGAGGCATGCTAGTTGTAGGCTGTCTTAATAAACACAAAGGTCGGTTTTACTCCCCACGTCTGCAGATTTGAAGATCTAGTGGATGATTTTTATTTATCATGGATAAGTGCTAGCGCTAGTTAGCATAGCCACATAGCTACATGTTCATAGCTGTAGCTGTAGCTGTGTACCAAGACGCACGTCGACATACTGACAAATAAAACAACAAGAAACACTAAATCTGTGACCAATGGTTCAGAAAGGTCCCGCTGCCTTCCTGGTAGAGGTCGGTTTTACTCCCCACGTCTGCAGATTTGAAGATCTAGTGGATGATTTTTATTTATCATGGATAAGTGCTAGCGCTAGTTAGCATAGCCACATAGCTACATGTTCGTAGCTGTGTACCAAGACACACGTCGACATACTGATAAATAAAACAACAAGAAACACTAAATCTATGACCAATCCTTCAGAAAGGTCCTGCTACAGGCGCCTCTCCATCAGGATCAGATTCTGGATCAGATTCAGAGGGTTGAAGTAACGTGATCTCTGAGCAGCCGTGTATATTCAGCCAACATGTAAACATTAGATCAACGTGCCGTAGAGCCGAGGCACATCCACTTCCGGAGGGGGCGTGGTCAGAGGGAAAACAGAGTGTTCTGAGGAGGACTGAAGAAGAGGACTTTTCAGGCATGCCAAAATCTGATTTCAAAGTGTTTTTTTGAGCATAAACTTTAAAGACATGTTTTGGGGACCTCTTAGACCAATATATATTGATGAAAAAAGCGTGATATGTCACCTTTAAAGGGACAATACAATTAGAACGTATTGTGGAGAGGTGAGTGCTGAGTGAAAAGTGCAGTCACAGTTAACAGAAGCAGGATTTGTGTTCACAGTACAACTATATCATTAAACAAATAACTATGCCCACTAGCAAGCCAAAACCACAAAATGGATATTACCTTGATATGCAGGGGCAGATCACTGAGGAGTTCTCTGGAGCGTTTATCATGGCTCACTGTGGTCCTGTATGCTTGACTTTGGCTTGGGAGGATTTCTTATTTCATGACACAAAACCATAGACTGTATAAATACAAGTCACACAAAACTCACGGGCTGTGATCACAGATACCGTAGCTATGAGAATAAAGTGACTTGTGTGCTTTATTTTTCTTTGGTGCACACACTGGGTTTTTCCCGTCTGTCCGCGGAACATCTGTCCACTTGTTAATATCTTCTATTGATGCACTCATACCAGTCGGATCTGGAATTAATTCCCCATTTGTATAAGTCAGTTTGTTTAAATGTCAATTGACATCTTGAGTGGTTAATCACAATGCAAAGCGTGGTTCAACATACTGCTGCGCTCATTTAGAAAGTCTTCTTCTTCTTGTTTGGGTAAGGCAGGCTAGACGCAACCACGGCGCATTGCTGCCCTCCTCAGGTCGATGATTCATTTCTTAGATTCTTTTGTATATTCCGGTTCTGTGCAGGTATTTCAACAGTCTCTTAACTTTAATCCAGTTGTCAAAGTTTAGCAATGTCTTCATGTTAAAAACTGTTACTCCAGCTGTTTGCAGGTCTCTGAACAACGTCCATCTTTCACGAGCATATCTCTCACATTGTAAGAGAACATGATCTCACTGACTCCATATCCACAGTCACACTTTCCATCAGGGTGCTTACCATAGACTGTATAAAATGCTTATCTATCAGGGCCAGCTTACTTTCTTCTTTCTTTCCGTTTCTTTCATTCTTCTTCTTCTTTGTGTTTAATGGCGGATCGCAAACAGCTTTTTGCATACCGCCACCTACTTTATAAGATCACTGGAAGAAATGCCCCTCCAAAAAAAAAGAAGAAAAAAAAACCTGATTTCATGGTTCCTGTACCTTGAAATAAACAAAAAAATCTACCAATAGAACAAGTGAAAATTTGCTTGGTAAGATTTCTTAAAATAAGATGTAATATTTAGAAACCTGTGATCTTAAAATTAGCATAGAAAACTTATTTTAAGCAATATTTGACCAGTATTTTAAAGCTTAGTGTCTCAGAATAAGACAGGAATGCTAACAATTGGTATTTTATCACTCCAAAAAAATATTTTGCACTAATACATTTCATGTTAACTTCTTAATTTGAGTTGTATTATAGCAGCACTTCTCTAGGTTTAAGACCATCTGTTATTATGCCCCTAGGCTGTGGAACTCGTTGCCTCTGGACATCAGAACAGCGAGCTCTCTGGGAGTTTTTAAAAGTAAACGTAAGACTTACCTTTTTAATCTAGCTTTTATTTGGAGTGGAGTGGCCCTGGACTGCATTATTATTCTTATTCTTATTATTCTTATTATTCTTATTTTAATTATTTTAATCACTATTATCTAAACCATTGTTTTAACATGTTTTTATTTATCTTATTTATTTCTTGTGTTCTCCTGATCTTGTTAACGCTACCTTATTTTTAACTTTTCTTTCCACTCTTACTTATTTTATTAATTTTACTGTACTGATTTTATTTGATTTTTTAAGTATTTCGTTTTTTTAATCATACCTTTTATAATTTTACCATTGCTGTTGTTTTCTTACTGTCTGTTACTCTGTGGAGCACTTTGGGCTACATGTTTTTATGCATGAAAGGTGCTATATAAATAAAGTTGAGTAGAGTTGAGTTGTACTAATAAGATTACCAATGTTTAATTTGAGCATTTTGAGATATAATGTCTTCTCATTGTTTGCTGGATAAACTAATATTCAGTCATGTTGTTTTTTAGGATAAGCAAGCTATGCTGTAAAGTAGGTGTTTCATTGTGTGCATGTAGTTAAAAGGGTGTATATTTTTATCTGATTTAGAAGAAACAGTGCCTGAAAACTGTAACCAACCCTTAAAAAAAACCACTTTTCTTTCTTTCTTTCTTTCTTTTATCAATGGAGCTGTTTTCTGATAGATTCTCCAATTAAAATGCATTTACTTAAATCAAGTAAAGTGTTCATCTTAAATCAAGATTATCCATCTTCTACAAATAAGATCTTTGCTTGAAAAATGTATGACATGTAAAATAAAACTTGTTTCTTCTAAATTACAACTCAAAAAAAGATCATTTCAAGATTATTTGACTTAACAAGATATTTAAGATGCATTGTCTTAAAACAAGTCCCTCTATCTTGCTCAAATGTTACTTGTAAAGTAAATGTATCTTAAATTGAGTGGGATAAGACATTTTAACTAAAACTGAGACAATTTCACTTGGTAAGATTTTGAGTTTTTGCAGTGAGTGTGTATCAACGTGTCATTTACTCATTAAATTCCTCCTATCAGTCTTGTGTCCTATAAGAAAATAAAGAGCTCTCTCCTGACTGCTCTTATACCTTCAGCCTCTCCCTCTGTTCCCAGCAATCCTGTGAGACTCCACTCGTCTCCTGCTGCTCTAACCCTCTCTTGGAACTGCTCTCACTCAGCTGTATACCTGCTACAGTTCAAAATCACATGCTCAACATTCTGACACACTCCAAACCTCTCGCACCAATCATTACTCCTTTTTCCTAATGTATACAAAGTGTCATTTAGCCCTCCTGTATGACCCACCCTGAGTCTCATTATGATAATTTCCTCGCTAATTTTCCTTTCCTTACAGTTCTTTGTTATTACTGGTGTTTGTATTTTGTAAAAGCTCCTTCCTTTCTTGTCTTCTTCCCACGTTTTTCTGCCATCTTTCAATTCCTTTCTGCTTAATCGCTGCTTTCCCTTCTCCTGTCCCAAGAGGTATTTCGACCGTTGTGTGCCCCTTTTGCAAGTTTGTCTGCATCCTCATTGCCGGCGGCACTCAGCATTAAGGTGTATTACCGCCACCTACTGTGTTAGAGTGTGGACCACAGTTATTTATCCCATTAAAAATATAAATAAATGATACATTTTAAAAAAAAATGCTTAGCCTGTTTCTACAGATAACAAAACAAGCTTCCTACTACAATTTCTGATTAATTCCCTAGGATTATTTGCTCTTCTCCAAGCTTCCTGATGTCTGTCTTTTATTCCCATGTGCAGTATCTCTTGAGAAGGCCTACTCTGGCACTGTAAAGGAGCACGTTCTACTGATTCCTCTGTTTGGTAGTGTTGACAAAATCCTGTTGGATGTATGTTTAGTAGATGTAATGTGATGTTGAGTTTTGTATGGCCTACTCTCTGACCTCAAACTACCCATGTTTCGGGTCAAAATGACCCCGCACTATTGTTTCATTCATCCTCTAGATTAGTTAAAGTTAACAACCCAAGGGTTAGATTGGCATAGCAGTATGATTTTATTCACTGTATGATTTGGGTAAAGTGAACAACACAAAATGTGTCTCAAAAATAGTAATCTAGTCTAATCCAGTGCATGTCCTTTCCCATTGTTAACTACACTGCTGGGTCAAGGTTGGGTTATTTCTAACCTATAGCATTAGTAATAGTGTAATGTTTCCCTCCTTTGTACCCTTTTTAGCTGGCTTTACTGTGCCCATTTCCTGCTGTAAATTATAAAGGTGTCTCCCTGCGAACCCTGTATCCTAACTGTGCTGCCACTCTTTGATAATGTTACTTTTTAAAATTCCCTTGATTTCAGACTTACTGAGGGGAACTGGAATGTTATCCTGTTGTAGTGCTTGCTTTGCTAGTTTTAATTTTTACAGGATGTCATCACTGGTTACCAACTGTAAATGGATCAAGAATGTGGTTGCTAAACTTCACAAAATAAAATAAATTATTGCTCTAATTTGTGTTTGGTACAGTGGGCTTGCTTAGTATGCTGTGTTAGACACTCATTCCAAAGAATGTTATTCACACTTATATATATCACACTATATTTTGGTCATGCTTCTTTCCAAATAGGTGAGCTTCTACCCTGCAGCTTAAGCTTTCCCCCATTTACAGTTTGTGAAAGATTGTAGATGTTGTCATTTATGCCTTTGGAGCTGGCCTTTAAGAACTGATCATCCTGATTCTAAACTGCATGTAGGTGATTTAGTCTTTCTCTAAAATGTAAGGAAAGCCTTCCTCCACTAGATGGCAGTATGCTCATTCGAAGTTGTTATGCCTGCAGTAGAGCCCTTGTCTGTGGGAGCTTCTCTTTATACTTTGACCCATTTCATACTCAGTCATCTGAAAGAGGCATTGATGTGAAGACCTTGATCTCAAATAAGTACTGATGTAAAATTATACAACACACAGACAGCTCTGTACTGAAAAGCGATAAAGAAAGAGAAAAAGAGGGAGAAAGAGAAACAGGGAGTGTGAGGTTTCTGTTCATTACAAAGTAGATCAAAGAGAGTGAAAAGGTGAGAGAATATGTCTAATAAGCCAAAAGGCAAAAGTGCACAGCACACATTTGCTGGCAGGTGGGTATCTTTAGATAGAGAGCAGACTGTGTCAAGAGTATTTTAAGTGCAAACTTCAGTACTTGTTAGAAATTATAGGGTATCTAACTTTTTGAAACCTTGGCATTTTGATGTGACATTCTGCAGGCATTCTTTGTGTAATCCCAACTCAAATACGTGGGATAGAGCAGCTAAGACAATAGGATAAGAACTCCAAATACCATGTTTATTTTTAACAAACATTCCCTCACTCAAATGTAGCTTCAGAAGATTTTAAAAGTACAGTACCGCACCTGCTTCAGAGTACAGTAGAGACGCCAGATTTCTCCTCAACTCTAGAGATTTACTTCTGAACTAATTCATCTTTCTTAAAAGTGTCACTCACAAGGAAATCCAAATCTATCAAAAATGTTATATAGCCCATCATTTTGCTGTTTGATCACAGTTTATTTTAACAGGTACCAGTAGATATTAATTGTACAATCCTGGTTACCCCGGTGTTAGAGCCTGAAGGCAACAGCAGTTCAGGATGTTTTGAGCTGAGCAGATATATTTACTGGCAAGTGTTTCGACCTGTTGAGCTGATATTTCCAATACAGAGACCAGCGAAGGTTGCTCAGCAATCACTCATGAACGTGCTGTGGTGCAAAGGACAAGCTAAAAGGCTGAGAGCGACTCCTGTGCAGATGTGTGTGAGTGAGAGAGAAAGGAGGCGAAAAGCTTCAGACACAATCAATAACTGAGAATGTGAATGTGGGTCCTTGTGTGTGTGTGTGTGTGTGTGTGTGTGTGTACAGCTATGAAGGGGAGAGGACTGCAGAGAGTACTTTTAGTTTCAGTAAAATTAACCCATTAATGACCATCGACTAAATACATCAGACAAGGCAAAATCCAATAGATTTTTCTTTTCTGTTAACAGTGTAAACACAAATGTGGATGATACCCTAATAAGTAAAACAATTTAACATATTTGACTTACACTGATGCATATATTCCTTGATGAAAGGCGTCCTGAATCCAATAATAGCCAGTATCTGAAATAATGTAGTTTTAAAAATATAGCCATTGCTGTAGCAGACCATCATTAAATGATAGACACATGGGTAGTCATGTTTTTGGCTGGTAAAACAGGTCACTGGTATCACATGTTCAAACTCGTTCTGCCCGGTAAGGTCTGAACAACTCAAATGGAAATAAATTATTGTCAAATATTTTCAAATCAACTTGAAGGAAGAGATGTGGAGGAATTAAGCTCCAAAACCTGTTAAATTTATTCACACACAGCTTGAGTTTGTCTTTGAATCCCCGTGTTGTGGCTTCAAACAGACGCTGGTGCTAACAAGGTCAACCTGCGACAACACACTTTGCGTACCTCGGCACTGTTTAGAGAGTGAGAGGACAGCACTAGAGATTTATTGTGACATATTTAAATATTCATAATCTTTTTTTCGCCACATTTTCCTGCAGTGACTTAGCTGCAATTTGCCTGTATTTTTCACCCATATAATTTGACAACCTCATGACAGATGTGGAAACAGTGCAGCTCTGCTGAAGAACCACAAAGTCCTTAGCTTCTATTTACATATCTGAAGCACTTTGTATAAAGCAGAGCTGTATGTTTGGTGTGGGATTTCAGTGTCCCTTAGGATCATGGTCAAGTACACCTTGTTAAAACGTCACGCTGGGGATGATCTTTCCATTGTGTACATCCAGAACAAGACAAAGCACTTAGTGTGCTGTGAATATGTGGCGACTTTTCAAGACAGCAGCTGTCACCTCTGACATCATTTTTGGAGTATTGGATTTTTTAGGTGGCAGTGTGCCCCGGTGCACTCTGGGAAACAACTTTGGCAGATTGGATGAAGAATCTGTATAATAGCAGACACTTCCTTTTCCTAATAAGCCAGATCGGCATGTTGTTAGTGTGAGTTAAACAGTTTGTGGGTTTAAGACCTTTCAAGATATGCCAGATGTTTCTTTAAAACAGACTTTCTCTAATTCCCTCCACCATGATACACAAACACACACGTGTTGGGCATTAAAGACGCAGGACACAGGCATGTTGAAAATCTTACAATGTATATAATTGACACAAGATTTCAGGTACAACAGCAAATGAGACATTTGTATTTTTCAACCTCTTTCTGGCATCTTTCTTCTCCATAAGCACAAACTCTCCATAGATTTCTGTTAACAACACAACCAAAGTAAATAAAACGAGAAAATTAAAAGTACTTTTTTCTCATAAATTGGCACCTTTAAGAAACTCCTCTCATATTCAACTCGGTGTGGAACAATGCTGTTATCTCAAAGGTGGGATAACCAACTTTGCATTTTAGCCACCTGATGAAGAAGGGCAGGATTTGGATGCACAGCCTGACTCTCCATCAGCACTCTGGACAACCCTCTCTCCTGCCTCCTCTTCATCACACACAGCAGCTTTATGTTTACACTGTTTGACCACAGTTGAATAGGAGACCTCTTGTTGGGCCATATCTATCTGCATACACACATCTCCAATCAATAGTCGTTTCTGGAAGGTGTTGACTCGCGTTATTGATCGACCATCTTGTGATGTCTTTGTGCAGACAATGCCATTTCTTGGCCTCATAAAAGTGCAGGTTTTATAAAAAGGAGGGGGAGGGGTGAGCAACAAATTAATGGGATCGAAAGGTGAAGGATGAGAGAGAGAAAAGGGGGGCGGGGTTGGGGGGGTTGTGCAAATTTCAGCCGATGACATTGTGAGGCAGTCATTGAAACTGAAGTTGTGAGTTAGGAGTGGTCTTTGATTTGGAATGTCACCATCACAGTTGGAGTCACTTCTCATCCTTTGCAGGGCGCCATGTGCACTTTCACATTCAGATTTTTCAAGAGAGTCACAAAAAGAGGACTCACTTAGCGCTCTTGCTAATTGTTCTTTGCTCAAAATGCTTTTTTTTTTTTTGTCCCATCGGAACATCTCATATCATTTTTTTTTTTTTTGTTCAATCTCAAAATTGACCCCAAAGTGTCAGAGGCAGTCACAGGCGGATTTTTGTTACCGGGGACTAACAGGAAGACAGACACAGGCATGTAGACACATACACACAGCATCCATTAATAAAGCATGTCAAACATAAGAAAATGCCATCCAAAAAATGCTGTCAGGTAACACATTTGACAACAACTTCACCGATCTTGGGAGCAGTAATTAATTAAGTTTGTAACAGATGTGCTTCTGAAACTTTGACAGATCCCCCAAACTGTTTAATTGGATCTGCTGCGTTAAAACGGATATCAGATGGATTATAGTGGATTGTCCAACCGAGCAACTGGAGCGATGATGTACATCAAAAAAGCGTGTCCATTCCTGTCCTCCATATTAAATTTATGTGTCACATACAACACAGATATAGGGAATTATTACAGTAGAAGGTTGAAAATCCCATTTTATAAACGAGCTATGCTAATCTCCTGTTGCTGTCAGTTGAATAGCACTCGCTCATATGATGTAGTCCAGTAGATTTCAATACATTTCATTTCTGCCGTCCAAACAAGATTTATAAAGGCTCTACCGTCCTTCCCTCGTTCTCTATACCAATCAAAGACCCACATTCATACGCATACGCAACACACTTGCAAGCATTGTCCCATCATCCTGCACGCAGCGTCCTCGAATGAGAGCTTTGACATTTCTTTGAATTAAAAATGTGGTGCGCGTTTCCTCCCCAGCAAGCTTCTGATCAGGAAAAGCCTCACACTGTGTTTCCCACAAACATTCCCCAGTAAGGTTGACACGTAATGAAGCACTGTGTCATTGTCATATTGCCTCGCCATCATGTAGAAGCAGGAGGAACGCTTTAAAGGTCATTATAACTGATGAGAGGGGGAGAGAAGGATGGAGGGAGTGGGGGGGATTAGGGGGGGAGAGGAAGAGGCACTGATATAGTAAAATTGCAGAAGAATGGAAGGCAGATATTGATACACTGTGACAGATGATGAATGAAACAAGAGTTAAAGCATACAATGATGTGGCTGTGGTAAAATTTGATTGCTGTTTTTTTTTTTTCCTAGAAAAGAATACTATGTACACTTTTGTGTCTGACATAG
Organism: Notolabrus celidotus; assembly: GCF_009762535.1. NCBI lineage: Eukaryota > Metazoa > Chordata > Actinopteri > Labriformes > Labridae > Notolabrus > Notolabrus celidotus. Next base: position 18,514,073 of record NC_048286.1, on the reverse strand, counting down.
AAAGCAGTACAACTTAAAGACGTGCATGGTGTGGGTTAGTACCGTGTTATGGATCATTGCTGCAATTAGACAAAAAATGATGACACTGCTGGTTGCAATTATGATGCAAATTACAGGAGCACCGGGTCTTTGCAGGGAGAACACAGAATAATGTGCATCAAATTTTGCTCTAATGTAAAAATAAAAAATTAACTGAATTAAAGCGCTATGTGACAGCAGGAGGGTTTCTGCTTCTGTTTACACTTCTGCTCCGCTACATGCTTCCAAAATCCTGAACCGTCAATCCTTTTGCTGCAATCTTAAACTGACACCCCCACGCCACATGCAGGGCTCTATAGTGGGAAGCTGCTGTCATCTGAGACCTGGCCCCGGCCTAGCGTGTGTTTTGCTAACACCAGACTCTCAAGTTGATCCCACGCAGCCAGCGGGGTGTAAGAGAGAGGGAGGGAGAGATCTGCCTCAGCAGGGGGGGCTATGTAGGGATGAGTGGATGGATGGATGGATGGATGGATGGATGGATGGATGGATGGATGGATGGATGGATGGATGGATGGATGGATGGATGGATGGATGGATGGGTGAATGGATGGATGGAAGGAGCGGCACACGGGTCATGTAACTCCTGCATTGGATGATCATGTCAGTGTGAATGTGATCACGGTTATTATTACAGCTTACACGGTGAAATGGCGGAAAGTGCTGACGCCAAGGGCTCTCATTCTCGCCGTGAGAAAGTGAGTAAGTGTGATGATATTAAGAGGTCTGCTGGGTCGTGCCGCCAGACTATCTTCCTTTAAAGTCACTAATGTTTGATTTTATATAAACTTTTGGTTTCTGTACTTTTTTTTTCTCAATGTAAGAGAGGGGAGTCCTTTGTTAGTTCTTCATAAATAAATAAATCTACTCAACTCAAGTGCTGTTTTAAAGGAGTGGAATAACAAACATGAATCTGAGTGCCACTGCAAAGCCCCATTCTCCCTCTCCCTATGGTGTCAACACCAACATACTGTTAACAATATAGTCTTACACATGTCTTAGGTACAGATATAATCTCAGAGAACCCGAACACCAGAAAAAAAAACATTAGAAGATGCAAAAAAGACCAGCTCTAAAGGTGTCATAATATAGCGAGAAACAAAAGAAAAGAGCAGAACCAAAACATTTATGAACACTCGTTATTCCATTTTGTTCCAAAAAAACAAAAGGAGGTCCATCCAAATGATTTTTTCTTGTTGTTGTTGTTGTTGTTGTTTTCCTTATACTTATTTAGTTTTGGCAAAGTAACTAATCCCCCAGCTTCTCCTTCCTTCCCCTTTTAGACTCTCCCCGAATCCCCCCACGTGTCCCAAACTCAGTCCCAGTTGGTAGAACCCCTGGTCAATTATCGCCGCAGCAGCAGCATGAGCAGTGGAAGCAGGTAGATGGAGACACAGGGGAGGCTCTGATGGGCCGAGGCTTTCACTTTTTTGTTTTCAGGAGGAGAGGGGTAGAGCAGTGGTCGGTTAGTGGCTTGGGGAATGACGCGCGTGCCTCGGGAGCACATTTCGTCAGCGCACGAGCCGCTGCCGGAACCGCTGACATCATCACCTAGACACAGAGAACATGAGCTTAACCATAGAACATACATGGCATTATCAAACAGTGGTGTCTGTGTATTGATAAAACTAATGTATTACGAGGGCTTTCTCATGCACATAGGGCTTTCAAACTAGCAACAAATAAAATGAGTTTTGGCTTTCCAGGTAGCTCCAGAGAAAAAGGTTGAAGATTTTATCTACAGCATCACCCTGTGTTTCTTAAATCATACGAGATAAAATATGACCTCAATTAATCCCAAAGGCACTTCAATAGACAGAGCATATTTTACCTTCATTTTAATTCCAGGCTTACTCATCATTTTGCAAGTTATGCACAACAGAACAGAGTTGTTTATTTCCATTAATTGAGGTCTTCTTGAAAGCTTTTAATCATCACTGAATCCCCTAACATGAACTGTCTTCTGCGCGTTCATAATAAACTTATGGGATAGAAGTAAATACTCACTGGTGTCCTGAAAGTCCACATCCTGGCCATTGAGAGCATTCTTCAGGCGGTGTGTCATGATCTTCAGCTGCATTATCTGTTGCCGTATCGTCATGTCTGGCTTGGTGATGTCGATTTCCACCTCAGGGTTGTTGATCTGACTGGCGAGGCCATCACCTATCACCTCTGGAAGGTACCTGGGAAACATGAATAAATGTTTTAAAATCTTTCATTATCTTATCTCATTGCTGTGTTGAGTATTTGTCATATTTTGTAACAAATTGCGAACACTGGCCAAAAGTGGCAATGACAGAAAAATACATGAAATATCCATCATTTCCCAGGATTATGTAAAAACCTTAGCTCTGAAGACTTCATTAGCTGACCAAACAAAAGTGGGCATGGGTGCAAATAGAACTGCATCTGCCTTTAAAGCTCATGTATGTAAATTTCCGGTGTGTCAATTTTGGTGCCCCCCCCCCAGGGGAAAAAATGGTACCCTTCATGTCTTTTCTGACCATGTCCTAAACATGAGTATGAAGTGTTTTTTTAAACAAAAAATCTCATCCTCCTTCCTCTGAACCGTGATATACATCACTAACTGAATTTTCATCATGGAAAAATACAGAAAACTGCTTTTGTCGCAGCCTGATGTGACTTAATGACTCTGTCTGACACCTTTCCCCCAGCAGCAGCTTCACATACTAAAAATAACCTCATACAAATGATCAGTCTTCCTGCTGATTTTTTGCTTTTGCAGCACATATGGAGGCGTTGATATAAATATAAAATAAAAATATGTCTGTTTCATTACCAGCTTAAAAAAATCCTCACAGGGAGTTTTAAAAACCCTAACCACTGTCACGATAGTACAGTCATGGCCAAAAGTTTTGAGAATGACACAACTATTAATTTTCCCAAAGTCTGCTGTTTCAGTTTTTATAATGGCAATTTGCATATACTCAAGAATGTTATGAGGAGTGATCAGCTCAACTGCAATTAATTGCAAAGTCCCTCGAGTAAGATTGCACCTCAGTCAACCGTCTATCGAATTATCAAGAACTTCAAGGAGAGAGGTTCAATTGTTGCCAAACAGGCTCCAGGGCCCCCAAGAAAGTCCAGCAAGCGCCAGGACCGTCTCCTGAAGGTGTTACAGCTGCGGGATCGGGCCACCACCAGTACAGAGCTTGCTCAGGAATGGCAGCAGGCAGGTGTGAGTGCATCTGCACGCACAGTGAGGCAAAGACTTTTGGAGGAAGGCCTGGTGTCAAGGAGGGCAGCAAAGAAGCCACTTCTCTCCAGTAAAAACATCAGGGACAGACTGATATTCTGCAGAAGGTACAGGGACTGGACTGCTGAGGACTGGGGTAAAGTCATTTTCTCTGATGAATCCCCTTTGTGATTGTTTGGGGGCATCCGGAGGAAGGCTTGTTCGGGGAAGACGAGGTGAGCGCTACCATCGGTCCTGTCTCTTGCCAACAGTGAAGCATCCTGAGACCATTCATGTGTGGGGTTGCTTTTCGGTCAAGGGAGTGGGCTCTCTCACAATCTTGCCTAAAAACACAGCCATGAATAAAGAATGGTACCAGAACGTCCTCCGAGAGCAACTTCTCCCAACCATCCAAGGGCAGTTTGGTGAGGAAGAATGCCTTTTCCAGCATGATGGAGCACCTTGCCATAAAGCAAAAGTCATAACAAAATGGCTCGGGGAACAAAACATTAAGATTTCGGGCCCTTGGCCAGGAAACTCCCCAGATCTTAATCCCATTGAGAACTTGTGGTCAATCCTCAAGAGGCGGGTGGACAATCAAAAACCCACAAATTCTGACAAACTCCAAGCATTGATTATGCAAGAATGGACTGCCATCAGTCAGGATTTGGTCCAGAAGTTGATTGACAGCATGCCAGGGAGAATTGCAGAGGTCTTGAAAAAGAAGGGTCAACACTGCAAATATTGACTTATTGCATGAATTCTGTGTAATTCTCAATAAAAGCTTTTGATACTTATGAAATGCTTCTAATTATATTTCATTATACCATAGAAACATCTGACAAAAACACCTAAAAACACTGAAGCAGCAGACTTTGTGAAAATGTAATATTTGTGTCATTCTCAAAACTTTTGGCCATGACTGTAGATTCATTCATTCACTGATTTTATTCAATCTTGATCTTTTTAAAAAGTGTTACCCCGAGTAAGTCATTGAGAATTACATTTGAAGTGTTCATTTGCAAAAACAGATACCTCACTTTTAAAAAATAAAAATACAAAATAAAAAAACATTTTTTCTATTACTAGCTTTAGGCATTAACAATCAATTGAAGTTGGGTGGCTTTTACAAAGTCAAAATGACATTACTAATTAGCAGTATCTTAAAAATGTAACTTTGTTAAAAATTTATATTAAAAGGAAATGTGTTTTTTGAAAATTTATAAAAACTGAGATATCTGTTTTTGCAAATGAACTCTTCATTTCTTTTCAAGAGTGTCCTGGACAAGACAGACTGGTAGTTTCCTACAAAGAGCTGCCATACTTGCAAATGCAATGCAAGAAGGTTGATTATAAAACATTAAAAACATAGAATAACCAATAAAATAAGTAGACTGCTATCATAAATGTATCAGACAGAACATCTACAGCCTGACATGTCTGCCTCCAAGTCATTCAAAAATGTCTTAAAAGCATCCAATGAGACGAGGACCTGAAGTTTCAAGTCTTTCTGTAATTTGTTTGCAGCAAACTGAAATACATTTTCCCCAGTTCAGCTCTGACCTTTAGAACAGACAGTAAGAGAAGTTCATGTGATCATAGATTATATGTTCATGTACTCTTCTGTCTGATTCGAGTTATGAGGTATGAAGGGAGAAGAACTAAAATAGACCTGTAAATAAGCACAGGCCAGTGTTTTAGTCTAAGTGCAGACTTAGAAGGCCAACCAATGTGTGCATATACAAGAAATCCCCCCAGCCTAGACATATAAGTAATATAACAATCATAATAATAGAACTGATGCCAATTGGTCAGAGTGTAGACCTTTTTTTCTTGTAATTGAATTCCTAACCCTTATTCAAACCATTATACACTTTACTTCTACAGCTACGCTCATGCAGATGAGTACAGTTCAAAGCTTTAAAGAGAACTGACCAGCAAAAGACTACAAGTGTAGACAACAGTTATCTAAACTGTAACAAAAACAAGTAATGTAACTCAATATTACAATTTTGAAACAACATGTACAAAAATGTGCAATAGGCTAATGTGAGTAAATGTTTATATTAAATCAACCGTGCTAAGGAGTTGAATTTTAAGTTTGATTCTAACTTTTTTCGGCATTTTCTGCTTTTTTAATCGAGTTACCTCAATGTGCTCTCTTCATTGCTTTGGTTTGATATCACTTGACAGAATCATTAGAACCATTCGCAGTTCGAACCACATCTTTATTTGTGAAGTGTCTTTGAGTTCTGTGAAAAGCGCTATATAAATAAAATGTATTATTTATCATTTATTATTATCTTTATACTCAACTCAACTTTATTTATATAGCACCTTTCATAAATATATGCATGCAGCCCAAAGTGCTCCACAAAAGAACAGAGACAGAAAACAACAGAAATGGGTAAAATGATAAAAGACATGATCGTAAAATATACTCAAAAATAGAAAAAAAATCAATACAGTAAAATTAATAAAATAAATAAGGGTAGAAAGCAAAATAAAAAATCAGTTTAGGTTTAAAAGATCATATAAATACAGGAAATAAATACATAAATAAGATAAATAAATGTTGTTAAATAATGATTATAATAATGCTACATATATAATACTAATATTACATATAAACACAGCAAAATATATGTACAGCTTTTTAACATAAGCGACCATGAGCTCATGAACAAGTCATAAAAAAGAGAAATGTTTATCTCAAAATGTACTGTAGTTTTTATATAAAGCTTTCAAATCAATATTCATGACAAAAGAATTTATGTATTATAGAATATAATATTTGATGGCCAATGTTGCTACCATCATATTGTAATCAGATGGTGTAAGTTCTCACAGCCATTTTTCCTATTGTAATATGTTGTTTAGAAAAAGAATTCTGTGGCGGTGTATGATTCCTACCTGGCACGACTCATGCCGTTCCAGCACTTATCCTCAGCCCCTGTTCCTGTGGCCACTCTGTCACTGCAGAGAATACCTGGGAGAGAAATCCAGTATGGCTGCATGTCCCTCAGTCTCATGGTTACATCGGACACCTGATGCAGGATTAAACAGAGCAGATACATGAGCATTAAGACTTTATGTAACATCACAGTAAAAACGGCAGACTCAAACAGGAGAGTCAGAAAAAGTCTGCTTCTCTATTAACCAACTTCAGGGCTCATTCATCCATCCAAGCAATCACTCACACCCAGTCACTCCATGGTCATCTGTGTAAAGGTGAAATGAACAGCAAAAGGGGTTTAACAGGCCATGATGACCAATGGTTCCTGCATCATGCAGAATCACTTAGTGGACCCTCAGAGAGCAATAACAAGGACATGGATTCAGTAGGGGAAAAAGCACTAACCAGTTTGTCCATTTTGCTAGATCCCAGCTTGTCCTCCACAGTGACCTTTCCTCTCTTCAGGATTTCTTCCACTCCTGTGCTGCCGGTTCCTCCCTCTCTGAGGTTGCCACATGCCTGGAACAGCTGGGATGAAAGAAAGAGAGGCACATATGTGAAACAAAAGCGTAACGAGTGAAAGAGTGCTGACAAAAGGGCAAAAGAAGGAACTGAACTGCTTTGTTTCACTCATCTTTCCAAACACTGTGAGGTCCAAAACAGATGTATTTGATCCCTCTACAGCTGGTGACATGAAGTGCAAAGGCTCCAGACTTGCTCTATGAATGATACCTTCTGACTTTAGTTCAGTAAATACTCAGAATCTTTGTAGGTGCTGGAGTAACAGGACTAAAGTCTAAAACCTTGAACTAGCTCTGTGAAACGACTCTTATAAATCCATACTCAAACTGCATCAGCAAACCATTTTCAATTTGTTGGATCAACTCTAAGTCTGTAAGTACGAAGAGAAGCTTTGAGCGCATTAATACACACAAATCTCTACCTTTGAAAACCAACAGTGACAAGTGGGACTTGTTGACCCCGAGAGTCAATCACTGCGTTACTGCAGCAGAATGATCCACAGCTCAGAAAGCACAACTTGTCCCTACAGGGCTTACATTTTATAAATGGAGCCCAGGGAATACAGTTAGACTGCAGTCAATCTGTCATCCAATCTGGCCTGCTTAGAGGAGCCGCGAGCCTTTGAACCTTCACATATAACTTTAAAATAATCCTGTCTTAAGCTTCTACTCATGTCTGTCAGTAGAAGTCAGAATAGTTGTTTGGTTCACAGTAGAGTTTGTTCTTGTTTATACGTCGCAGGGTGCTGTATAGCCTGAAAGCACTTTTAATTATGCATACTGCAGTTTGTCTTTCTGTGTTTTGTAAGTCTTTGTGGGAAAATTATGTAACACAACATATGGTTTGATGAGAGATTATGTAAATTAGAGATAATCCCTCCTGCACAGTGTCGTCCATGATATTATACCACAGAAACCATTGACTTGTGTGGGATCAACACGCTCTTTATCCTGCAGATGAAGATCACAAGCTGTGTGTGATCACACTTGTGAACCAGGTCTGAGGCAGTCTGCCAGGCCATGGTTAACCTCAGCCAGACAGGCTCTTTAACGGCAAACCAACACAGAGGAAGCCTTGTCTTTTCTCTCACTCTCTATACCATTTTCCACCTTGACCAAACGACTTTACGGATCAAATAAAACTGTTGCTCAAAGCCCATTAAACAGTGAAGTAAACGCTTGGCCTGCAGGTTCTGTTATGACTCACATCCTTTTATTTCAAACCAGGTGTGTCGTGCTTCGCAATGAATTAATTTAGCGGTTGGAAAGGTGTTAAATGTACGAACAAATAAGAAAAATAGTGTGGAGGAAATTATGCAGCATAGTCGGAGGGGAATGGCCTCTGAGCTGATGGTAGAGTGTGTGTATCTGTTTACGCATTAGCATTGAAACTGTAATTATTTCTGACTTCCTTGCTTCTTTTTTATTTTGCTGCGGTGGATGATATGAATATTTTAGTCCTCTGAAAAGTTGGTTTCAAATCTTTAGTATTTGTCTATAGTATAAAATATTCATGACTAAATATGCAACAACCAGCTAATCTGCTTCAGTGGGACTACGTGGGTGTGCTTTGAACTGATTTGAGTGACAGTTGACTGGCTACATAAGCTATTAGGAGGGACTTTAAAAAAAAAAGTGTGACAGATAGATATATTTTCCATTTGAACTTTGATTGACTTCACTCAAGGAGGGAAAAAAATGTACTTTCTTGTACTTATTCAATGTACTTATTTAGGTGCAACTAGAAGCTGTCACAGCTGGGGAATGGATGTTTTCACCTGTCACTACATTTTGTTGCAGTTTACAGCACACCTGTTTGAGGTTTTTTTGAGAATATACTTTTATATCAGTGAATATTTTTGACCTTATGTCATTATTCTCAGCAAAATGTTAACATGACATCTACCTCAATCACTTTATCTAAAAGGCCACCACATCAACTTGTACTGTAGGGGAGAACGGGGTTGGTTGTCACACGGGTTGGTTGGCACACTCGTTATATTTCGCCACCAGAGGGCACTGTCTCTCAAATTGGGGTATGGACATTTCCAGAATTAGGATCAGAGCTCACCTACATAGTCTTCTCTGGAGTAAGACAGCTGAACTTGAGGTGAGAGGACTTTTTGTGTTTTTCATGTCAAATTGTAAATATTCAGCTCCTCAGTATTTTTCTTCTAGGCTTTTAAACGATGGGTTTATAACAAAACAAGTGTTACCCTTACAAAGTGTGAGGGGAAAGCTATAGTTTAGATTTTTATTAGCTAGCTTAGTAGTTGTTAGATGGTTGTGAGCTTTGATGCTGGCAAAAATTTTCAGTTGGGGTTGGTCGTCACATTCTCTTTGGGGCTGGTTGTCACATGTAACAACCAACCCCTATGTTGGCAAAATCATGCATCATGGTGAAATTAGTTGGAATGTGCAGACCCTTCATTTTTGTAACTCAGGCAGTGACTGCGTGTAGCCTAGTTGAGTAGGCCATTATTGTTCGGCCTGTTTGTTTTGTTCTTTATGTTGTTATATAGGCTGGCCTAAAGATGTGTTTCCTGTTCATGTTCCTTGCTCATTTTATGTTAAAATGCATTAAGTTATGTAGGTCGATCACTTGTCAGTGCAATTAAACTTTCACATTTAGTTCTGTCTTCTTGCCTTTTTTAAAATAATTTTCCCATTGAAATACCATTGTGACAAACAACCCCATAGTGTGTGACAACCATCCCCGTGATGGGGTTGGTTGTCACAATGTGTCAGAGTGTCTTTGATAGTTAATTGCGTCTTTGTTACAATGAGTTGGAAAATGAGAGGGATACATTTATTCTATTTTATTTTATTTAACCTTTATTTAACCAGGTGAGTTAATTGAGAACCAATTCTCATTTGCAATAACGACCTGGGCGAGAAGGCAACACAGGTGGCATGACAATAAATAAAAGACAAAACAAAAAACAGAGAGGACATACAGAGAAACCTAGAGACAGAACAATACAATACAAACATATGAAAGCAGTGAACAACTTAAAAGCAATTTAAAAGCAAGTGCAGTGATGTTGAATTATGGGGTGTATTAGTTTTTTGAAAGTGGCGAGTGGAATGAGCGAGGTCAGCTTTAGGGATTGTTGCAGGTGATTCCAGTCATTTGCAGCGGAAAACTGGAAGGAGGTGCGACCAAAGGAGGTCCGGGCTTTGGGTGTGATGAGTTTGATAAGGCTACTTGAGCGCATACACATTTCAAGCCAACACCTTAAGCTTTAATTTAATGTAGGAATGACTATTGAAAGATGTTTTGATGATGAGCAATCATCAAAGCAGTAAAAAGTGTGACAACCAACCCTGTTCTCCCCTACTGTGTATTCTGTTTTTTTATGATTCATAGTTTTTTGTTGTTATTTTCACAGTGAACAAGCATAAACAAGCAGTGGCACCCTGAATGCCAAAGACCACCTAGAACTAAAATAAACACAATACAATTACATACACACATATAGAAATAAATAAATAAAAACAGATGCACAGACAGCTTAAAATTTGACAGCGTTTCTTGTTGATTTGTACCACAGTATTCCAACAATTGCTTACATCATTATTGTACTTAAACTGAAATCATTCTCCTCTTTTCTGAGTTGGAAACAGTCAGACAATAAAAATGAGTGATAATGCCCCCACTTCAAATCATACTCCTCCACCCTATCGAGAAGCCTGTATGATAATCTTTCCAGGGCAGCAAGCTGACCAAGAGAGGTCTACCATGAATATAAAACTGGTGCTGAGGAGGCCTTCCATTCTTTAACTAGAGTTTTTGTACTGTGTTATCTAATTATATGGATGCACACAGACATTCACACACTGACGGCAGAGGATGCTATGGAAAAGTGCCCAGCACTGACTAATCCATTTCATACGCAGTCATACACCGTTGGCTGGGCCACTGGGAGCAAATCAGAGTTCAGTGTCTGGCCCAAGGGCATTATGACATGTTGACTATGTGAGCTGGGATTAAACTACCAACCTTTCAACTGTGAGCCAACTGATTCCACGACTGGGCAGCATAATCCAGATATAGTTTGTAATCAGGACTGTCTAATGAACTTGATGCAAGGGGCATATCAGGATATTTATTTATGTTTGTAAGATTTTGATTGAGTCTGAAAATCTTCACATATTTTTAATGCACTAGAAATAGTGTGTCCATCTTAATTAGTAGCAGTAATTGTAATTGTAACAGTATAAACAGGTTAGTGGATGTGGATTAGGATAAATAATGCCAATTAGGAGCATAAATGAAAATGGGTGAGAAAGAGGGGGAGTAGGGGAGATAAAGCGTACAATCCGGGATGGAGTGAGCTCTAGCTCAAACAGGCTTCTTGATCTGGCTCTGCTTTCCCTGTCTTTTCTTTCTACAAACTATTCTCTATTTTTTAAAATCGCTTTCTTCTCTCTGCTTGCTTTCCTCATAAAAAGGGAGGAGTAGGTGGAGGTAGAGCGTACAGTTTTACCCAGATGTGTTGAGTTTTAGCCCAAACAGGCAACTCTTCCTGGCTCTACCTTCCTTCCCTGTCCTCATTCATACATCACTCTGCAGACTCTTCTCTCTGTTTCTCTCTCATCTTTTCCCCGTTGCATATGATTGGTAGTGAGAGGTGGCATGGAGGGGGGTTCTGGGATCTAACTGTTTCGAGCCTCCCAGAGGTGTTGTAGGCCAAACGTCCCTAAACACTGGTGAAGGGAGGGGTCTACTTGTTGACCCAGTTAATGTGTTGTATCTTGCTGCCAATCTTTATCTAAGATCAGGGGGTGTGGGCCATCAGTAGCCAAGTAATATGGTAGGTAGTGTCATCACTGTCAGTACCTTGAGCTTGCAATAACAGAGCCTTGTAAAGGTGGCAGCAGTTCACTGAGTACTTATCCTTTGTGTTAGGGCACAAGTATCTTGTGTTTGTATAAAAACAAAAGCTACACAGATGCATGTATGCATTCATTTGTGTTCTGACCTTGCTGTTGACAGTCTCTATATTCTCCATCATGGTATACATGGCCTCTGATATGCGAGAGGGAAGAGAAAGGACCACACTTTCCACACCAGACGAGCCATCAAAGCGATCAGCCACCTGCATCATTGTTTCTGCAAAGACAGGAGAACATTCTTTATGATTAACGTATGAAAGGTTTCAGAGGAGGTACACTAGTAGAGCAGTTCTTATGTATGCAGTGCAGTGAGTAACACCATGTGCTGGGTGAACCTCTAAGCAAACATATGGCTGAAGCGGATGTACGTGTGAATGTGTGCGTGCTGCCCACCTGCCAGATGCCTCCACTCGGTGTTGAGGTCAGCTTGGTTGGCCAGACAGCCCTTCATGACGTTGCTGCAGTAGTTCGCACAAGGTCTGGCCGAGGCCATGCTGCGGCAGTGAGGACAGTAAGTCATCCTCATCATGGCACGCATGCACTCCTGGCTCAGCTGCACCTGGGGAAGGACACAGACAAAAATAAACATGAGACACCTGGATGAATAATGACTTTTTAGTCAAGCATGTGATCTGAAAGATGACAATAAGAGCAGCTGTTGATCAAGCTTACAAAACTTCAAACCAATCAAGGCTCAAATTTATAAGAGTTATAATAAATAGCTCTGATACTACTGGACAGGTTTACACATGATTTTACCAAAGTTTTATGTGAAGATGGAAATGCCTTCAACCAGACATTAACAGTTACAGATACGTGGGAGGTCACCTCCCATGGCGACCTTTTTTTAGTTGGCACCAGACTTTCATTCAGCACAGTTTCCTAGGAAACCACTTAGGGAGAATTCTCTTTTTGTTTCAGATCAGATGAAAAGGCCCTGACATTCATACAAGTATTCTCACTCCCTCACTTCATCCGTCCTGCCTCTTCCATTTCTCTTTCTATCCCACAAGGCTGCTCCCCTAGGAAAGGGCCTTGGTGCGTGAAAAGTGAAACTGGGTTAATACCAGTAAGCTCTGTTCACAAGAGAGTACAGCTATGCATACAAAACCTCAGGAAGTGTGTGAGAGAAAGTGAGAGTGTGTGTGTGAGAAAGAGAGAGAGAGAAAGAGAGAGAGAGGGAGAGAGAGAGGGAGAGAGAGAGAGAGAGGGAGAGAGAGAGAGAGAGAGAGAGAGAGAGAGAGAGAGAGAGAGAGAGAGAGGTGGAACAAGCCCAGCTACGCATACAAAGCTCCTCTAAGCTGACATCTGGGCCAGCTTCATGCTTTTCCTGGAAACTGTTCTTCCAACAGCAAAGACACAGTTAAATCCAGCTTTTAACAAATATACAGAGGAAATAGGACAACAGATGAGATCAGGTGGGAAAATAAATCATAGACACTTTGAGCGCTTTAAAGTTATGTGCAATGCTTAGTCAAAGTTCAAGTCTGCTCTGCGTGTTCCGACATAAACAGGATCGTTTTCAGACGAAAGACAAAAGCCTTGCTCCCTTGATCACTATAATCAACATTAACAAGGACAGGTCCTCTGTGGCACTTGTCCTTCATGGTGTAACTCTAGGGTGCATTGTATGCAGTTTATGGAAGTGTAAATATTCAAAAAGAAAGAAAAACATGTCACGTTGTCTTCTGTCTTTCATACCTTCCATCATAGTTTACAGAAAATTGAAAGTCTGTCATCAGTTCTAGAGTTCAAAAGCATCCCACATTTCCCTACAAGGACCCGGAAATGTGACCTGATCTAATCTAATCATTTCTAATCCACATAAGGAAGAACTTTAAACTGAAACCTCAAAACAAATAAAGAAATACATAATAAGCCTAGCAAAAAGATCAATGGATGATTAAATGAAACCAACAGTTCCGTGCCGCTACAAGGAGGAAAATCTAAAGTGAAATAAGTGACCAAGAAAAGCAATAACCACATTCCCAGGCTTAATCTCAAGTCATATGAGACATGAGTCAGATCTTCACTCCTGCCTCCCCCCCTTCCAGTCTTTACCCTACCACTCATTATCCAGAGATGAGTCAGTCGAGTGCTTTTTCAGTGAGGGAGGAGAGTGAGCGAAGGGAGTGTGCAGGACAGGATGAGTGGGGGAAAAAAGACTGGGAAAGAGAGATTCAAGAGAATGTTAGGAAAGCTACAATATGCACTGAGGGGCGTTGGCAAGGGGAGTTTTATAAAAACCCAGGGTGATGTTAGTAAAATACTTATTAAGAACAGACAGCCATTAATCTGGTGTGTGTTATATCATCCATCCTAAAGGATTAATGCTGGGAATCCCGGGGCTGGGCACGGCAGACTTGAAACAGTGTGTAACTCTTCTGTGGTGCTAATTGGGGGTTCATGTTGACAACTTCCTCTGTAACCTTGGAGCTGTGCTGCACCAGGGGGCTGTGAGAGAGGGGCTGTCAAATTAGAAGCAGTAATAAGACTCGATAGATGTATGGCTGTAACAAAGGGCTGCTTTTAATTGATGTATGTGTTGATAATCTTCTAAAAAGGAAAGTGAAATAAATGGTACAGACTGTTACACACACACACACACAACACACACTACACACAATACACACACTACAAACAGACAGACAGACAGATAGACACTACACACACACTACACACAGACCGACAGAAACACAGACCGACAGACAGACAGACAGACAGACCGACCGACCGACCGACCGACCGACCGACCGACCGACCGACCGACCGACCGACCGACCGACCGACCGACCGACCGACCGACCGACCGACCGACCGACCGACAGACACTACACACACACTACAGACCGACAGAAACACAGACCGACAGACAGACAGACAGACAGACAGACAGACAGACAGACAGACAGACAGACAGACAGACAGACAGACAGACAGACAGACCGACCGACCGACCGACCGACCGACAGACCGACAGACAGACCGACAGACAGACAGACCGACAGACAGACAGACAGACAGACAGACAGACCGACAGACCGACAGACCGACAGACAGACAGACAGACAGACAGACCGACCGACCGACCGACCGACCGACCGACCGACCGACAGACCGACCGACCGACCGACAGACAGACAGACAGACAGACAGACAGACAGACAGACAGACAGACAGACAGACAGACAGACAGACAGACAGACCGACCGACCGACCGACCGACCGACCGACCGACCGACCGACCGACCGACCGACAGACAGACAGACAGACAGACAGACAGACAGACAGACAGACAGACAGACAGACAGACAGACAGACAGACCGACCGACCGACCGACAGACACTACACACACACTACACACAGACCGACAGAAACACAGACCAACAGACAGACAGACCGACCGACCGACCGACAGACAGACACTACACACACACTTCACACAGACCGACAGAAACACAGACCGACAGAAACACAGACCGACAGACAGACAGACAGACAGACACTACACACACACTACACACAGACCAACAGAAACACAGACCGACAGAAACACAGACCGACCGACCGACCGACAGACAGACACTACACACACACTACACACAGACCGACAGAAACACAGACCGACAGACAGACAGACAGACAGACAGACCGACCGACCGACAGACACTACACACACACTACACACAGACCGACAGAAACACAGACCAACAGACAGACAGACCGACCGACCGACCGACAGACCGACAGACAGACACTACACACACACTACACACAGACCGACAGAAACACAGACCGACAGAAACACAGACCGACAGACAGACAGACACTACACACACACTACACACAGACCAACAGAAACACAGACCGACAGACAGACAGACACTACACACACACTACACACAGACCAACAGAAACACAGACCGACAGAAACACAGACCGACCGACCGACCGACCGACCGACCGACAGACAGACAGACCGACCGACAGACCGACCGACTGGCCGACCGACTGGCCGACCGACCGGCCGACCGACAGACACACACAAACACGCACACACACACACACACACACACACACATACACACACACATACACACACACACACACACACACACACACACACACACACACACACACACACACACACACACACTATCAAGGTAACTTGAGGGTTAATTCTGGGTTTTCATTGGCTCACTTCCAGGAGACCTTGTCTACCTGTATGATTTTACACATGGAAAATATTATTGAACATTATGTTTTCTAATTTACTGAAGGCTGAAAAAAGTCATACCCTTGTAGCTGTTCCACTTATGACACCTAGAATTACAAGTACTCATTGCTTTGTCTTCTGTTTGAGTCTCATTTTTAATTAGCTCAAAATCATTTCACTTGATCCTGTCAGGGCTGCAGCTGAAATAAAACACCTAAAACTATCACCCATGCAGCTAATTGGAGCAACAAATTAATCTAAAGGAATGAATAAGTTAATAAAGCTCGATCTATCGTAAAGCAATGATGGTAAAAAGACGTAATAAGCCTTCATTTGTGCCTTCCCAATTGGCTTTTATTTCTGTTTTTGACAGATTTTCCATTTCTTCCACTTTGCAAATGCAGCTGTTCATTTTAGTGTAATGTATGTGTAAAAGATAGCCTTACATTTGCATGGTTATCTTTGAGGATTGAGAGTTGATCCAAACTGTGAAATGTCATACTACATATACTCTCTGACGTTTCCCCAAAATAGGATACATCAAAGCTTTGACACAGAGGTATTAAAAGTAACAGCAGGAAAAAATGTAAAATGTTAAACTGACATCACTCCATTAGCTGGTTGTGGCTTTGTCACTGACATGTTCAGAGAAAAAAAATCATCAATGAAAATGAGAAAGATGCATGCAGGTGGGGAGAATTTGTCACCGTGTCGCACTTTTTACAGATAAGTGACAAAATGACACTGTACTCTTCAACTAACCTAGCCTGTTACAGGGCTGCATTGCAAATATCATGGGTTTGAATATCCAACAGTTCATCACTTATATTAAGTCTCATCTCGTCTCAAAAAATTAGGTCAGTCAGAGTTTTTGTTTTCAGTGGTATATTATTTGGTATGTTTTTGTCTTTGTTTGCGTTATGGAAAAAAGGTAATTGACCAATATTTATTGTCATCATTTCCGTCAATGAAATTACTACTGTTCCTGTGACCTCTGAGCGCAGGGGTTCCCAAACTTTTTGCCCCGCGACCCCCAAAATATAGGTGCCAAAGTTTTGCGACACCCACTGTCCCTCAAAGTGATTAAATGTGGCTTCATTTAGCTGGTATACAGAAAATTAGCCTACCTATATGAGCATGTGACTGTGTTTCCTGTGCCTTTATGAATTAACCTACTGCTACTGATGCTTTTGATAATTAACTGTTAACTAACCCTAAACTTAGGAGTCATCAGGCGACAAAGAAAGGCAGAAAACTAATTAAATTTTCTATTTTCAAGGTTTTATTCCAAATTTAGCTACTATTTTTGTCCATATTTTTTACGATAATGGGTAAAATTTACTATTTTTAGATAATTAAGAAAAAAACATTCTGGAAGACATCTCACGACCCCCCATTTGTGTCTTGCGACCCCCCAGGGGGTCTCGACCCACACTTTGGGAACCCCTGTCTTAGCGCAATCTCCTTTTAAGGGTAATAGAAGCCTGATGACCAAAACCCTGGGTATGTTGAAGTCACATGTGTGGTTCCCTGTGCTTTTCTTTTCAAAATGTGTCCGTGCTACTACAAAAATAAATAAATAAAGTTGTTAAAATGTAAAATTAAAATGGGAAAAGTCAATGAGCAAATGCACACAAAGGCACATGTAAAAGTTTGCATGTGAAGCTTTCTGAAGCAACTGTGTTACACTCAAGCCCTTATATATCCTCCCTTGTCCTTGCTTTACCTTCACAATATGCTCCCCATACCTGTCAGTACCTTCCACTGTATATTTCGCCCGCAGCAAACATGCTTGCTTCTCCCTCTCTCTGCCTCTCTATGCTTGTCTCTCTCCCCTGTAATTAGTAAGGATATATGAGCGACCTCTCCCCCTTGTGTTACAAAGCGAGCCAATCCAGACTCCTTGCCTCCACAGTGAGCTATGTGGCGCGTGGCCTACTTCCTCCACTCCCATTCCCCGGGGAATAAAAACAGGCCTGGAAAAAGTTGAGGACACAGCAACTGGTGCAGCCCCAGAGCGACGCAAGGGAGGAATTAATATGATGCTGGAAAGAAAGTCTGAATCTGAATGTTGGGAACTCTTTTTCTGTCTTAAAACTCTCTCACTTTTTCCAAGCATCTTTGGTCTCTCTCCTCTCTGCCTCCTTTCTGCTCTTTCAGCACCTATTTTTCTAAGCTAATCCAAGGAAAACATAGCAAGGATTCATGCCATGTTTCTGGTTAGTTGGTAGCAAACACAGACTTCCTTGAAAAACATTTGGAGCACACACATAGGCGGAGAGAATTCCGTTTCATTTTCTAAAGCTTTCACTCGAGCGCTTTAACAGACTGTGGTAAACATCCTCAGCCAGTGGGCCCTTTAAGTGGCGATTCATAGCTATAAATAGGAGTGGTTGTCTCATTAGGGCCCAATCAATTGCAGACAGAATTACAGAGGAAAGGAGAGGAAAGCTAAGATACAAATTAGGGTACCGAGCTATTCACACTTCAAGCATAAAGAGAACAAAGCAGGGCCCAGCTTGGGGAAATATTAACTGAAATGCTGGAGTACAATTTCAAGGGGAAGAGTGGAGCAGAAAGCACTGAGTGGGTAAGAGAGGGAGAAGAAAGGATGCTGTTTGTAACAATCTTTTGTTATAGTCCTTTCTCACTTTTTCTGACTCTCTCATTTGTTCCCATCACAGCAGAGTCCCGTTCCAATCTGCATAAATACAACACAAGGCTGATTCTGTGCTGGGGAAGACAGGGACACGAACTGACGTACAAATTGGGGATTTGAAATTAAACAGTTGGTGGGAGTCTGTCCTTCTTTAAAATTGTAACAAACAAGCCTTGACTTGAATGACTCAAAGGCAAATCAGACATTCTGTCTCCTTTAACAATTCAGTGGATATAGCTCAGAAATTCCCTTTTAAAGAGAGTTAACAAGTATGTCCACAGTCTCTGTTATTACAATACAGAGTGTTTGTGCATTCCCTCAAATGACTTTAGATGACTGTGTGTCTAAGCAGAGCAGAAGGCAGCCCATGACCTCATTCAGAGAGGCTCCAGTGGCATGGCATTATCACTGGGATGACATTTTGTAATTTTGGTAAAAGCTGTGCTAATTATTCACACATTCTCCATCCCCAGGCTTGTGTAATGAACACATCACTCACTGCTTTACAGAAAAACACAAATAAGCATCAGACAGGAATTAAGATGTATCCACTCATGGGAAATGTACATTTCCAATGGAGAGGAATGCTGAAATGACAAGGTGCATGTTTTTCTGTACCTTGAAGAACCTCTGTACTCCACTGTGTATATATTCAGGCTGGTACAGGGTCTTTGTTGTACAAATCAACATAGCATGCTAACTATGCTAATTCTGCTCCTTACACCCCTCTGTTTTTGTTTAAGTTTTAACTGTCATGTCTATAATTCAACCAGACTAAGAATGTAGCTCCAGGTGAAGTACTTTAAGTTGTCACTGTCACTGTCTGTGTCTTGTTATCCACTAGCTACTCTGGCACCCCAGATGATCTGCCTTCATGGTTATTCTTGGTTGTATTCCCCGTGGCTATGGCTGTGCTTAGCTTCACTGCGTTCACGTACTAATTGAGACATCCGCAGGCTCCTTTATGTAGGTTTGACACGCGCTGGGCCAGAGGGACATGCTAATGCTAAACCAGGTTGCCTGAGTGTGATGCTAGAGAACAGTTTAGTATTTGTAACCAGAATTCCAAACATCAATCAGAGTGAAAAGGATCGCATAGATTGTTTTTTTTGACACACATCCAAACGTGTGGCCTTGTAGTCAACAAGCCGCACTGCCGCCTATTCCGTCATGCAACAGCTTTTTTTCTGGCACGCTTTATCTTTTCATGCTTACACACAGCCTGACCTTGCAATGCATCAGCAGGCAAGAATTGTAATATTCATCTCTTGTACAGCATCTGTTTTGTCAAAGGATGCATGCATTTCTCACAGGTCCACTGCTCTCAGCATTCTCCTTGCCCAGTGACTGATGGGAGATATTTTTCACTGCTGCATCAATACCAGCCACCTCCCTTTCAGGAGCTCAAATGATTTCTCAGTCTTGCTCTGATCTTAACCTTACTCCTGTCTTATACACAGAGGGGACCATTCCTCATGGGAGATATTAACCCTCCCCGTGGCCTGGGGAGACATTTTTCAGCGAGGCACTGACATTAACTGTTGTTGCAGGGGCTGATTGTCTCAGCCGCGGGCCATGCTTTATGGAGCCTTTCGTTTCCACAAACATTGATCTGCCACCGCTTTATACTGTGCACTGAGTAGTAGAAACAGGATGATGTGGATGTGGTTGTGTGTTAAGGCGTCTGCACAGACATGAATAAACCTTAACTGAGGAATACCAATGAACCTGGGATCGTAGCAGTGAGTATCAGCTTTACAGCAGATTAGACACCAGTAAAAATGAATGTGGGACAGTTAGTGGCTTCCATCAAAAGCAACGAAACTAACCCGAGATCGCAATTCCTGGATGGAGAGAATGTCATGAAAATAAAAGGGAAGAAATAGCCTAAGAAATATGAAAGAGGAAAAGGATGATAATGGAGGTTTTACCTGGGACACTTTGCGCATCACCTCTCCACTGACCACCAGCCCCTGAACAAAGGAACGGGCTGCCACAAATGTGCGTGTGACCACCATCTTCATCATACGGGGGGTGTCTCCGAAAGGCCGCAGTGTCTCTATCTGCTTAGACACACACTCAAGGTAGTCCTCACCTGCAATCGACAAACACAATCATTTCATTTTTATTTTGAGCATTCTTATTTGTTCTCTAAGTATGTACTGTTATAGGAAAAAATCTGGATGTACCTATGAAATATTGCTTGTTTGCTTGGTAGAAGAGCTTCTCAAGCAGTCTGGCCCAGAATTCGTTGAGCACCTCCTCCAGGTTGACATTGGATCCTCTGTAGTAGTGCTTTATATCCGTGTACAGTTCTGTGAAGACCTGGGAATTCTGCGAGTAAAGGGAGCCCCATGATGAAGTGAAAGTCTCCTGAAGACTAATTGCTGAGTGGTTTAGCAACTCCAGGAAGTAACCTAAAAAACATGGAAAGAAATTAAATGGTTTAAAGAAAAATAAGCACCACATACTATCATCCTCGTCCAAGGCACATAAATATATGATGAAGTTTTTGCTGCATACTGATACTGCTTCATACTGTCAGTCAACCTAAGGCTTAAATATGTGAGAGCATCCCACTGGGGGATGTCAGGGATTTGACAGTGCTTCAGGGTGCAGCGTATATACACTCAGAGTTTGGATTTACACACATAGGGTACAGGCAAAGGCAGGCGGTAAAGACAGACATACAGCTAGACAAACAGACAGGAAGGCAGTCAGGCTGTCAGTGCTGGGGGAAAAGTTAAAGTATGTAGAAGTCTGACTGACAAACTAAAAAAAAAGTAATGAAAATAGAGTAAGAATACTGCATCTTCACTTCACCTACACTGATGTTCTACTGCTTTGTCAAACCCATTTATATGTATGAGGAGGACAGGATATTATACATGCATTATACTGTGCAATGCAATAAAACTCAATTTATAACTGTAGCCTTAAGAAAAACAACACAGAGTCTACAAAACCTGGTCATTTCAGCTGAAAAACAATTTATGCAAGACAGCTTTATTTGATTGCATTGCACTGATTGGGCAGCTGCAGCTAAAACTGATGAATCACTGTACTGTGGTTCATGGGTCATAGGCTGTATCAAGATGCAAACATTCACATATCAAGTTTTTGTCTTGCATCCCAGCTTTTCTGTAGCCAGGGGCATAAACATTTTTACATCTACTTTGTGTGTAAACAATGTTTTTAAATGAGGCAGCTGTTCTGCCAAGGAAGCAGAAAGTTCACTGCAACAATATAAGCCAGAGCCATCCATCTATCCATCCATCCATGTATCCATTCAGGCACACATTTGCTCTGTGTTCCCACAATGACTCCAAACCTCATGCATAGCCGTGTGTATTTTCCTCTGTGTGTGTGTGTGTGTGTGTGTGTGTGTGTGTGTGTGTGTGTGTGTGTGTGTGTGTGTGTGTGTGCGTGTGCGTGTGCGTGTGTGTGTGTGGCAGCTAGATAGGAAGCTGCAGTCTACAGCAGTGTTTACTTGGTAGGTGTCTTATCTCTACCTGCCACTACCTCAGATCGGTTGGAGACGAGAAAGGGGGAAGTTATGGCCGCCACAGGGGACACCCCGCCTGGAGTTAGCTTAGCCAAGCTGTTTTCCCAAAATATCATGACATAGACAAAAAGCCATTACACAAACACATTCAGACAAAACAGAAAAACAACACGTCTTTTAAAGGTTACCCTGAAGCCAACATATGGAACCGCCAAGTCATGCTAAACAGCAGCAAAACTCCCCACACCCACATGTGCAGGGCCTGAAGACAAACACAGCACTTGGAGTTACATAACATGTTAATATGCTAAGCTCATCCTGACCCATCTGCCTGGCATTATCTAAGCACTGGCCTTGGTGAATACTGTATCTGTGCTCTGCTCATTAATAAACACTAGCCTGCCTGCTTCACTGCTGTTGTCTTCTGGCGTTTTTTGCACACAGGTCTACTTTTAGCAAAAGAGTTTCATGAAGGGACTTATTTTTAATTCCACCAGCAGACAGTGTCACTGGGATTTACTGTAAATCATATTCTTGCTTTTGCTACATTCAAGGGTCATTCTGTGCTTAGTGATAGCTTCCAAAGTCTTACTTTATGTCTGAAAAATGCTCTTAAGTCATCTCGGAGACATGAAGGGAATCAAACTCTATCCAACTTTGTTTTTTGGTTTTTGGGAAGCTCTGTATTCCGACCCATCAGGTCACGTTCCTCCTACTACAAACATGCTCTGCTGGTGCCATGACCAATTGTTGCACTTTGACGTTTGCCTCATTTGGGCCCATGCCCAGAATCATGTAAGCGTACATTATTTCTAAACCCCAGTTGCATAATGTCAGTCACATGCTTTGTGATGCTAACTCATATACAGTGAGCACTGGGCAAAATTATGTGGTCCAAAGGAGATCAAATATTAAATTTGCTGCATTGTTCAAAAATCTGCCAGCTCATAAATGTGACATAAGCAAAAACACTTTAAAACTTTAACTTGAAAGTTTATAATTGCCTGAAATTGTATGTGGCATTTATATTTTTGTTATTAAATGAGCAAATTGGATTTGAGACACTGCAGACAAATCAAACTATGCAATAGCTTTGTTTTTAGCCCTTCTTTAAGATAACAAGCACAGTGCAGGACCCAGTTAGAGTTGTGTGCTTGTAAATAAATGAGGGTAAAAGAAAAACAAGTCCATTCCCTGAAGGCAGTAAAGTTTGATGCAAAGTTTTCAAATATGCAGAGAAAACATTTTCAATAATCTCCTTATTATAGCTACAAAAAGGCAGAGCACAGAGCAATTGGTAATTTAATGAATAAATGCAGTCAACATCTTAAGAGTGTGACGCACCACGTTTCTTGGAATATTAAACTCGGTGAGATAACTGCTTCTGACATGCAGCGGCCGTATGTCCAGCATTTGTTTAGTAGCGAGACCGCCTTGCTGGATGACACATCATCCCCTTGTTCCTTGACCTCCTGTCACTCAAAGTATCTGTGAACACTGCCCTGGGCCAGCCTCAGAGTACCAGGAGAGCTGCAGATATGTCAATCATACACACACATTGGAGAACACCGGCATACACACACACACACACACACACACACACACACACACACACACACACACACACACACACACACACACACACACACACACACACACACACACACACACACACACACACACATTCAGGAGTCAGCAGAAAGGCACACGTGCACACAGAGAGACAAACTTCAAAGTGACAGCACATTCACATGTACACAGTTACACACAAGGATCAGAGCTGCACACAAACACACACATATACACACACTATCCTACACAGTGGCAGGCAGACAGACAGGCTGGGAGCGGCTGTGACAGGTGCAGCTTTGCTTTTAATCCACATTAGAATTCATTCCTGCTGGGTACTGTCAGCCATACTGTTAAAATGCCTCAAATTTGGCTAAGTGAAATGAGGTTTAGCAGCAATACTGCCATCAGGTGATTGAACAAAAAGTTATCTCCTCCATTAACAAATTATTCAAACTTGTGTTGACAGACTTAATGTGGTTGGGGTATGTTTGTTTTTAGGTGCGCTAAGAGTTCACCGCACACAGACGGCAGATCTTGGTAAATGGTATCACCCTGTCTGGTTCTCCTCTGCCCTACAGCTTTAGTGAATAATGACGATCATTAGTATGATACAAAGCCCCCTGTGCCTGCGTGTGTGCACATGTGCTTTTGTGTGTGGAAATGACCTTTCTCATTCTTCATCTGTTTGTGTTTCCATGATACAGGGAGCCACATCCCTTATTTCACCCCTCCTTGCCTTTATTCCCCCCCCCTCAATTCTCTGTCATCCCTCAAAAGCTTCACCTCAAGCCCCCCAACCCCTCTAACCCCCTAGTGTTTGCTCTCAGAGGAAGGACTGATGGGAGAGGGCAGCTAATTGTTCTATCCCAGGACACCAGGTGTGGAGGGGACGAAGGGGACAAACAGCAGTCAGGATTTTTCGGTGGGTTTTCCAAACGGTAGTCAAAGCTGCACCCGCTCACTATGTCCACATTCAAAAATATAGAAGTAAAATCAGTGACGTCAGTTGTGAAGGCGTTCTATTCTGGAGTCATTGATGCATTTGAAGTCACTTAGAATATCTCCAGAACACTTGATACAAGGATCGGATAAAATCTTCCAAAAATAAGTGCCATGTTTGGAATCTAACTTCTGAAATACACACCTGAAAACATCCTCACATTGTCCAGGTAGGGAGCATGTGTTAAAACAAACAGCCAGCCTACTAATCCTGACTTCATTCAGACTATTTCCTGCCTGTCCTCTCCTAAAACGTCCATGTGAAGTAGGAGTGAGTTGATGTGTGAACGCAGCGGGCAAAAGTCTGGAACATTCATGGCGAGCAAGTGGGCAAGGTGATGACGGTATTCACTTCTAGCAGAGTTCCTCTGTTTTTAACTCTTAAATGCTCAACTCAGCTGTCAGCATATCATCTTCAACTGCTGTGTTTTTATTGTAAAATGTCCCTGTACATTTTTTGATGATACTCACCCTGAAAGAGTCACCATTATGGAAGACAACCTCTTGAATGTCCTACCCAGCCACACCTTTTCTATACTGAATGGAGTACACTTCAATTGTTTTGTGTATTTATGTGTGTATCTTCAAGGATCAAAAAGCCACTATGCCTTGCGCATTGCTTCTACATACTGTCTGTACATATGCTCCATGCTGATGAGTTGTGCGATTTATTTTGATGTGTGCTGCTGACCTCTTGGCCAGGTCGCCCTTGTAAAAGAGGTCTTGATCTCAATGGGTCTCATCTGGTTAAATAAAGGTTCAATAAAATTTTAAAAAACTTAAATCGTAGAAAGTATTTTTTGTCTAACTTCCAGTCACATCATCTCATTACACTGAATATAAGTTTGATTTTTTTTAGAAGTTTCTCAAAGTAAGTATCACATCCTAATTCAGTAAAAATATGCTTGCTAAGATTTTAGTTTTTGCAGTGCATTTCTAGATGTGTGAGCATTTCCAACACTGATAATGTCTTGTTAAGAGGTGCATGCGGGGGAGGGCAAGTTCTTGGAAAAGTCAGTGCCACAATGTTTTGAAATTATCTTGAAAATGTCAGAAGTTCATGTGAGAAAGTGGACAAAAAGCCGATACTTCGACTTAATGATGGCTGGGCATAACTGTTTGCATGAATTAATAAAATACTGGTAATGAATAGGGCTGGGCGATGCAGACCTAAAATTCACATCTTGATATTTTTTAGGTGGAAGGCGATACAAATATATGTATATCTTGAACGTTTTTTTTAATGTACTTGTAAAAAGCTGCCCTGCTCCACAAGTGCAACAGGTAACATACCTTAAACGATATGCTAGGCCACTGCCTTAGTGATATCGCCCCTCTTTTAAAAACTTTTTAGGCATAACCCATGGGAAGGAAGCTTGCAACATGCATTGTTTCAGAGCAGAAGACTTTGAAAGCTTCACATTCCTGGTTGCAGCACAGAATTGTGTACACTTTTGTGGGGTCTGTTGTAAATAGTGGAAGAGATTGTTCAAACTTTCTGTTGCAACCTGTTTTCAGCTTTCTCTACAGGATCCATTATTCTGCCTTGCGTCTGAAATTTTAAACACGGACCATCTCCAAATAATCAAGCCAGTATTTTTGTTATACCGACCACTACTTTTCAGGTAGTGTTGCTGCTCCCATTCTTGTCTAACTCCAAGCCGCTCTATGCATTACCTCTCTCTGTGCATGAGCAGAGGGAGGTGCAGGTTTTTTTAGTTTCGGTTTCGCTCAGAGGAAGAGAGGAGGGGCTGGGTGAAGAGGAACAGATGGGGACGAGAGAAATTGGTGAACTGGCGGCTATACAGAAAATCACATGATGATACTTATTTTATTAGGATATGATATTGCCTTACCTTAAATCTCAATGAAAATGTATCAATTTATCTAAAAAAAACTTGATATATCGCCTAGCCCTAGTAAGTGAGGTGAGTGCCTGAGTTTTCTGAAGTAAGAACATCACATCTTATGTAACTTAAGTCACAAATGTGCATAAGTAGCTTTGCAACTTCACAACATATGACTTCCTCTTCACCAATAACCATATCTGACTGACTGACTGACTGACTATACTTGAAACAGTCAACAGAGTAGAAGAGATCTGTTTGAAGTACTGTCAGTCTTGTTCTCATCATAAGATCCTCCTGGAAACCTTTGTTGTCCATATTAATAACTAATGCTGTAGCTGTGTTGAAAAATAGTATTTATTGCGCAACAATGGTGCAATGCTCATTGTTTTGAAGATAGGTTTGATTATTTCATAGTGACTTTGCAATATCATTTTGCTTTTCAGTGTTGGAGAATTCCCTGTTGGCTTTATGATGACACTTCAAATGTTTGTACTGCATACTACATTAAATGTGATGATATAATACAGAAAGTATCCCTGTCACAATCTACCTCCTGCAGAACCAGCCTATATGTTTCCAGTTCCAACACACACACGCACGCACACGCACACACACACACACACACACACACACACACACACACACACACTGAGAATAAGCCAAGTCAAGCATGTGTGTCTTAATGACTTTCTTCCTGCAGTGAGAGGGGAGTTAATGATTTCATTTGTAATCACTCTGAGCTTCACATCCAGGCCACCTTGACATGTCAGGAGCTTATTTTAACTCCAGTCCTACGTTCTCTCACCCAGCTGCCTCTAAAACCTGATTAAAGACACACACACACACACACACATTTAAGTGTTCACACAAACCCTCCAACAGCATTGTATCACATATTAAGAATCTCACACTCCCCCACACTCTCTCAGTCTTTTATCAATCAATACTGAGCTCTAAACCAGAAGAGAAGTCTCTACCTTTAAGTGCTCTTTCTCTCTCTCTGTCTCTGGTGTCTCCCTATCTCCAGTCTTTCCTCTCTAAACTCTGTCTCATGTGTCAAATTGAGTTATTGACATATATTGGGTGTGATCACTGATGTTCATCCAGCTGTCAATCACTCACCCCAAAGGGCTTTGACTGATCCCAAGTTACTTTCTCACACAGTGGTATTAACTGACCGAGGCTTGTGCTACTCATTCCAGACTAATCCGGAATCACTTTTCTCATACTGAGAGCTTAGCGAGTCGGGCAACGTTTGCCACTGTCTAATAAAGTAACAGCTCACACAGCCTGATTGGACAATCCCATCTAAAAGCGTGTGGTGATTAAGTAATCACACACTGACAAAATGTCCCTGGTTCTCTTATAACAACTTGTCTGTTCTCACCAAACACTCTGGCCTCCTGTGAAAACTCATTTTTGAGTTTGTTTCCTCCAATTGGCAGTTGACATTGTCTTACATGTGCAAGAAATTATTCAAGGCACTTGGGACCATGCTGAAGGACTGAAAAAATAAGTGAAATATACAACCCAATTTCTGGCTAGGCTGGATTTTTTTGAATAACAAGAGAGGGGTTTTTTGGACAGGAAGAACAACCCACGCAAAGAAACAGTAGGAAAAACAAAACAAGATATTCATACACTGATGTAAGCATGTCTCTGACAGCATTATGTAGCCTTAGACGGTTACTTCCATACAGTACAGTGAGGACCATAAATGGAAATCTAAATGAGAAACTTGTCAGATCAAGTGCGTTTTGGCAGAGAACCAGACACTGACAAGGGAGGATTGGATAGAAAAGGAGAATCAGAGAGAATAAAAGAGAGTGGGAGTGAAAAAAACAGGGCTTCAAAAGCAGCAATTGTATATCTCTTTCAAATCTGACAGCCTTAATTCTATTTGTCCATTTGACAAGTGCTCAATGATCATATTAGTGGGATGGTTCTTTGGCAGGGAGGAGAAAGGCAGAGAGATCTCAAGATGCAGCATATGCCAAAAAGAGATGAGGAGAAAATCAGGTGGCATGTGTGCTGAAATATGAAACATAAGCATGCAGAGAGTAGCAGCAGTATTAGTACTAACATTTTAAGCGGCATATTGGCCTGATCTGTATCACAATACACAATCACGATGATGTGCTTGGTGAGTTAAGTCTGCAGAGTTCTCTGGGTGTAGCAGTTGTTTGGACAAGAATAAATTTGTGCTCCACTCAAAGTCAGACTACTGAGTTATGGCCATGTATTTTTGTCACATTGTGTTAGCGCCACCTGTGAGCTTAATGTCATTACATCTAGACTTCATGTATCTGTCAGTATCTACTAAAAAGTGCAAAAAAATTCTAGAGGCATTTGGTCATGCATAACATTTGTGGTGAAAAAACTATTTGGAAAAAGTAAATGAACTCCAAAACCTTTCACTTATACCATTATGCAAAAAACAGAGCATCACACATAACTGTAGCCCATTCCCTGGCCATTTCCCTCATTGGTTTAACACAAATATTTGAATAAAGTACTGAGATATTCTGCTAAAGACTAAATGTCTCTCCATCCCTTAGGTTAAAAGTGGGATCTTTGAAAGAGAAAAAACGCAGAGAGACGCACAAAACCAATATTTAATGCACAGGAATGCTCTCTCATACTTTGTTCCCCACTTACAGCCTCTTCAGCAGGCACCAGATGGTTTTTGATCCCTACTTTTTCAACCATAACCACCCTCCATCCACTGTTACCCAGAACTCTCAGCCTATCCCTTTGTTATTTCCCCACCTGTGCATGAACAATGAACGCATAAACACAACAGACACAAACAAACACTGTTGTCCCGGGCTCACTGAATTCACAAGTGATGATCTGGGAGCCATTAGACTGTTTATATGTCAGGCTGAGTTTCCATCAATAACAACACTTATCTCACACATACTGTGCCCCAGAAGCACTGAAAGCCCCTTAGCCAGCATTTAGATGCTATTAAAAGGAGCCCTATATTAAACAAGCAGACACATCACATAATGCGTGTCATTTATCAAGCGGCTCTCTGTGGTAGTCTTTCCTCCACTGTCTCTTTTTCTCTCATGTGACTTTCTCTGGCTAGTTTTACACACAATTTAGCCATGCCTGTTTTTCTCTATCCATCTGGTTCTCTTTTTCAGCATATCCAGCTTTTCCCTTTGCTTGTTTCCTCCTAAACTACATACCATTCCTTACCCTCACTATCATTTTGTCCTTTTTTCTCCCTCTATCACGTCTTACTTTCCACTGCTTTTCCCATTACCATCCTTTCTAGCATCGCATTCCTCTTTCTTTCTCACTCATTCACGCTTTTTTCTTTCATTCATTTAATCCTTCCAAGACCCCATCGTTCCAACTGAGTAATGTGTTTGGCATAATTAGGCCAGTGTACTCCTGGTCCCCACCAACGTGATTTGCATGCAGATAAAGTGAGCCAATCAAGACTCACAATGGGAACAGATGTCCTTGTCTCTTATGACATCATCAGAGGTGACCCTGAAAGGAGGAACATTAGAAGGTGGGTGGCGGGAGGTAGGAGAGAATCAAATCTGTTGCCTCATTGTGGGACAATGGCAACACGTTTGAGAATGAGTCATTGTTGTCCATATCTGGTAAGTATTAGTTTGGTGGTTTGGAGAGGAAAAGACTTGAACTTGGTCAAATTTGGTAAAAAAGAAAAAAAGAAAAAAAATGCCAGCCTGTAATTCACATTACTCACACAACAATGTTGTGCCCAAGGTGGAACTCTACAAGCCGTTATGAAAGTGGTGCTGTATTCCAGGTTGTAAGTTGGTAGTCTAACAAATTGTTGTAATTCTGCTGCTTCTCAACCAAACAGAAAAAAGCATGGAAGTTAAAATCTGGAGCTACATTGGTTTCGTGCTAGAACAACACATGTTGTAGCTCATAGATTAAAGGTAGCCGGCATGCAATCTGATCCAAGCTAAAGGCGTTTTTCGACAAGCAGGAACTTTACCCCTGAACTACATGCGTTTCGATCGGAGGAACCAGGGTCTAAATTTGGTTCAGGGGTAGATAATCTCCCACCTGAAAAGCCCCTGCTTGGGGGGTAGTACTTCTCAAAGGTCCTGGGACTTTTGGTTGAATGTTACAGTGTTTGTGGAGTTTACACAGTTGTTGAAATACAGAGGGAGTTCCTGGGAATGCATACAAGTTTAATTTTTTAGTAAGATGTAAAAATATTATTTAATTTATTCATTTTTCTCCATACGTCACTGGCCTAATATATCAGCACAACCAAGTGGCAACCTCCAGTCTCAAACTATGAAGCCCATGCGGAAGTGTTATAAACTGCAGTTCATCAAGAATCCTCTTGAGGCTGGCTGCAGAAACACCGGAAACCACATACACACCAATTAAAAAAAGACGATCTTTGCAGCATAAATAAACATGTTTACAGCCTGGTTCAAAAAACGGCTTGGCTCTACGTAGCTTATCTCTTTATCGGCACACACTGTACGGGGGGGGGGGGGGGGGGGGGTGATTTTTTTTCTAACGCAACGGTTCAGAAGATATTAAGATTAAAAGTTTTTGCCCAAATAAGGACATGACTGACTTGACCCCGAGTCAGGAACGCATAACTGTTGGCTAGGAGGCTCAAACTCCGCCTCTTTACGTCACACTCTGCCTGGTTGAGTTCTGCATTTCCAATATGGCTGCCACCGTCAACTGGCTTCAAAACAGCGCTCAGTAACAGATGGGTGACGTCACGGATACTACGTCCATATTTTATACAGTCTATAGTACAGTTTATAGTGTGCCTTTAACATGGCCTTGATTCAACTGAAGGTCAGTTTTTTTAGACTGTGTGGGATAATTTGAGGCAAAATTGAATCTGATAACTTTATACTGAAAGACTTTTATTATATTTTGCCAACCTAATTTGTATAGTTGAATGTAGAGCAAGAGAACTTCATGTTTAAATGTATTCATATACTTAAATTTATTCGGGTTTCAACCCAGAAACTCGAGCTTCTGCACTTGCAAATTACAGAAACTGCTCTCTTTGGGATTGCAGTGCAGCTTTTTCCCAGAATCAGAGCTTCCACCGAGCTGCTACACTACTCGCCAAAAAGAAGTACTACTGACTGCTTTACCCTCTGATGGCGTTGCAGCCTGGTCCTTTGATGCAAGTTTGGTTTTCTGTTTCCCAAATTTGATAGGGTACATTTGGTACGCTTGATGTCATTCTCGTGAATCACTCGGCTTCAGTTTTATCTCCACGGGAGGAGATGGTGTTACTTAACAGGCCAGCTGGGAGATGTTCAGAGCTCTACTTAAATGAATAAATAAGCGAGTGCTGCCTGGTCATCTTGAAAGGAGTGTCCCAATATGCCAGCAAAGCAGCCAGTACTCTTCAAATCAGATTAGGCTCTACAACCACTGATCTGCCTTGAACTGACATTGGCTGGAACACACGCTTCAATAACAGTTTGGCTGCTTATAAATACTTTGTGCCAGTATATTTAGTCTCTGTGTGTGTGCATGTGCATGTGTGTGTGTGTGTTGATTCAAGACCTGTGTAAAAATCAGAATAAAATCTCTTTATTTGACCTGTTCAGTGTGTATCCAAAGAAAATAGACTCTGTTATGGACACAATAAATCATCTGATCTTTAAAATGTTGCCCAAGTCATCCAATGTCTTGTTTTGTTAGAGCAAGTGTCCAAATCCTCAACATATTCAGTTTGCTGTCAAGCACAACAAAGAAGCTGCAACTCCAAAGCTGGACTCTTGCATGAAATAATGATTTTTCAAAAGAATCCAAAATGTTATGAGTTATTGCTTCATCCCTTATGAGATCTGCTATTAAAACACTCTAATTCAGGGTTTCTCAACTGGTGGGTCCTGACCCAAAAGTGGGTCGCAGACTCATTTTGAGTGGGTCGCGGGCCTTTGGCTGGGGAAAAAAAAGGAAGTAAAAATTCCTGTGCTTTTATTTTGAAGGGTATTTTTTTAGCGGAGTGCCGTCTATTCACACTCCAGGACAGCATGTGGTGATAATGCCCTGTAATGTTAAGTGACACCGTGCATTTTACTGTATAGAAGAAGACAATCAATGTATGTTTTATTCTTATGGGAAAAAAGCATGGCTAAACGCGAATAATACAGCGACTACATTAAATATGGACTTTATCATATTGATAATAAAGGATGACAAAAACCTCAGCGCGTTGTGTGCACCGAGTTGTTGGCAAGTGAAAGTATGATGCCATCAAAATTTGGGTTGCGGCTTATCGCTAGGGAGTGATGGTGGGACCCGAAGCCAGACCACTTGAGAACAATTGGCACATTCAAAATACGTTTTTCTCTTAACTTTGCAAGACTGTGACAAGCAAATACCGAGATGGATGGGAGCCCCATCTATTCTCATCGAGGCCAAGACAAAGACATAATGCTTAAAGGCAACAAGATTAAGAGGTATTTGTAAGCAGAATCTTGCAGGGTAATGGAGTGTTTTAAATGCTAATAAAATATTAATTCAATGACTCTCA
Organism: Notolabrus celidotus; assembly: GCF_009762535.1. Taxonomy (NCBI): domain Eukaryota; kingdom Metazoa; phylum Chordata; class Actinopteri; order Labriformes; family Labridae; genus Notolabrus; species Notolabrus celidotus. Next base: position 18,481,136 of record NC_048286.1, on the reverse strand, counting down.
GACAAAGCAGCAAAGATTTGTCTTCTATCTTGTTTTTAAATAAATTGATCAAATACCACTCTGTTCATAGTAAAGAGTGCCTTTTTGTTTTAAGTTATTTCAGGCAGCAGGTCTATTGAACAAAACACACAGATACACACAAAGACACGTACTTACACACCTACAGAGTGAATCCAGATGCCAGCAATGGCACCATTAGGCCAAACACCACCTGCCAGGTATAAGGCTTCCGTCTGCCTAACACACCTGGTTGCTACCTAACACGCTGCTCCCCTCGGTGCCATCACTCTCTGTGTCCTCTCTGACCTTTTTCCTCTCACTTCAGTGTAACACCATCTCTCTTTCTCTTTCCCACTCGTTCTGGCTACCCCTCTCCTCTTCCACCTGTTTATCTCCTACCCTCGTCCTTGTCTCGTTTTTCTCTGTTTCTCTTCTTAATCCATCTGTCTCATTTTCACTTCGCCCTCTTTCACCCTCCCCAGCATTATAAACTTCATCTTTGTTTAACGTAATATATTATTCAGTTTGTACACAGCATGACTGACAGCGAGGTGACTGAGAGAACCAAGTGCAAACCACACACACACACACACACGCACACGCACGACACATACTGTACACAACAACCGTTTTCACTCACTCACACAGTGACAAACACTAAATTACAAACTTACAGACACATGCATATAAACACAAATCTGCATGCTTACATTTATACAGTGCACACACTCGCCGGCCCACAGCCAGCTGTATGAGAGTATGCTGGTCCTCTAATCTGTGGCTTGCTTGGTTGGGGTTTCTTCCAAAGTCCCTGGACCTAAAAAGGCCGAGCCTGCCTGGGCTGGAACAGTAACACCCTACACTTAGCCACATGGCGCTAGCTAGCCCACACCCTGCTAAACACAGCCAGATGTGCAGGGACTGGCAGCATGGTACGATGTCGCTGAATTCTCCTGTAGTCATATGAGCGGAAAAGTAGGATCTGGCTGATTAACAATGAGCTAATCCTCTATTATTTTTTAATAACATATATATTACAGTATAATGTATGTCAAACATGATAACAAATCAAGATGTAACCACAGATTGTCTCCTGAAATGGTAAGGGACTATGCTTTTTGAGCTCGAAAGAGGAGTAATTTGTCTTCCTTTGCACTTTTCAACAGCTAAGTTTAACAACAGGATGTCTTCAGCAAGAATTGCTACATCCTGCCAAATTTACACTGATCATGTGGCCACAAACGTGAAGTATTTTGGTCCAATTAACCCCGGTCTATCGCTCAGCTCTTGCCTTCAGAGGACACAGTCAACAACAGATGGTTTTTAGACCTCAAGGTCCCAACACACATACATCTCTCCTTCCTCCATCAGCTCCGGCTCTCCCCATCTGATGCTCATTGGGGTGAGATAAGGGGACATTAAAACAGAAAACAGGGGAGAGAAAAGCGTTTAACAGAGTGAGTGGAGAGGAGAGGAGAGGAGAGGAGAGGAGAGGAGAGGAGAGGAGAGGAGAGGAGAGGAGAGGAGAGGAGAGGAGAGGAGAGGATGAACAGTTGTGGCTGAATATGAAATCAACAAAATAGTCTGATTAATTTCTGTTTCAAAACAGCAGCTATTGGAGATCTGTTGGTGTAAAACATCTGGCTGGCATACAAAAACAAAACCACGCGCCAAATGACTTCATTGTGAGGCAACACAAGTTATCTTGTTTATGACATGTGTTTCTCGGAGTATTTATCTACCAGTTTTTTGGATGCTGATCATTAGTGTGTTTATAGGTCCGAGCTGAGTGCTGCTTGAGTGTGTGTGTCTGTAGTCCCTGTTGTTAAACTGGAACACTGTTGAATAAGGTGCTTTTTCCAAGAATATAAAGTTTAAGAACTGTAAGATGAGATCAACTCACTTGGAGAGAGTTTGTATTTCGAGGACTGTTTGTGTGAGCATGTGCGTGTGCGTGTGTGTGTGTGGGTGTGTGTGTGTGTACTTGGCAGGGTGGCTGTATCCCTTTGGCACAGAAACAGCCCCCTGAGTGAAAAGGAGGAACCGTGAGGCAGAAGTACACAGAGCGATCGCAGGAGAGTAAAGAAATGTCACTCTGCTACTAATCACTGTGATCTGAAAAGGTCAGGCTAACTAGCCAAGCTCAGAGCCCCAGCTGACAGATCCATTGTCACAAACTGGCCAAGGGGAACGAGTGGAGCACAGAGACACCCTTCTATTAACTGGAGCAGGTCATTAGACACAAATAATTGCCTTGGTGCTCCACTGTTCCAAGATTGAAACCCCCTACTTTCCTTTTTTTTCTTACTGCCTCTCATTGCCTCTCTCACAGTCAGGACATTGTAATTAAGTCTGGATGTTATATTATAATATTAAGAACTTTAACAACACTTCTTTAAGTGCAGGAAGCATTTAGGTATTCAGCCTCTCGCTCTGCTGCTTTTTGCTACAACACAATAATCAAAGTGCTGTGAACATTTTATATTTAGGTTTAAGTTGAACATCATTTTTGGCAGGAACTGGAATTAATTGTTTAAGGATGAATTTAACACTCAAACTCCTGGATTTTTTTGTAATACCAGATTGACCGTAACATTCATTCTGACAGCTCATACACTATTTGCACAAAATTCTAATAAACAATAGAAATAATAATACAGAAAATGATGAAAGTGTATTAGTTAAAAACATGCTATTATCATTACACGCATGTTTAATTTTGATCAATATTCATTTTCTGAAACCACTTCATTCTACCTCAGATCTTTGGATTTGATAACTTTCCATAACACGTATCTTAAAGTATAATAAAACTCTTATTGGGCATGTATAACACACAATTGTCAAAAACAGTCAACATGATCATGACTGGAAAATAAAATAGCAATGCATTACAGTGCAGGAGAAGTAACTGATTTAAAAATCTAGATTTATTTACTGAGAAAAATGTTCATGCTGTAGAATAACAGTGGAAGTAATGCTCTCAGTGGGATCACTTGAACACAGTATCAGGTTGTTTCTGGGTCAAGCATTGCAAATTACTTTCAATGGCACTTGTGGATCAATTAGGCTACTCACATTTGGCACAGGTACTCTCAACCTGTGTAGCTTCCACACACTACCTTGTGACATGTGTCACAGGTGTCCCAAGTTTTGTTTCTCCACCCTTGACACTTCCTTCTCCTCTCTGTCTGCTGCTGCTGCTCTCGCTCTCGCTCTCTCTCTCTCTCTCTCTCTCTCTCTCTCTCTCTCTCTCTCTCTCTCTCTCTCTCTCTCTCTCTCTCTAACCATATAAAGTGATCTCTGTGTCACTCTGAGAAGTATTATGCAAAGTGATCAGGAGACATCACTGTCCAAACAGGCTCTTCACCTCTGTAAGACTTAGCCTCATCAAAGCTCCATTGCATGGCTTAAAACCTTCTGGTGCACTCATCCTCCTTAATGACATCCATTTCTTTTCAGTGCTATTGTTTATTACTTATTGGTTTTGCTGTGAAGCTAAACACGGCTTTAGATTTGTAATAGCGTACAAATAACAGCTGCAAACAATAGATGATAGGGGAAGAGAACCTTGAAGTCCCAAAAAAGTAGCAATCAACAAATTGATACACTGTTTAAATATGTCCTGGCGCTATGACCACTATGGCCATTCAAGGATAAACTAATAATTGAAGAGTTAATTTGCAAATGTGCAAAAAATGTTTAAATATGTTTTTTTCTAATGCTAGCTTTTGGTATGAACAATCAACTGAGGTTGGGTGGCTTTGACTAAGTCAAAATGACTTTACAAATCAGTGATATCTTGAAAATGTAACTTATTAGGCATCTATATCAAAAAGAAATGTTTCTTGAAAATGTATAAAAACGAAGTTATCTGTTTTTGCAAATGAACTCTTCAATTGTGTTTTGAAGTGTCTATTCTATTGTTAAAAAGAAATATACACATTTAGAATAAGTCTGGGTCTCACAGCTACAACGGTTTAATTTTCATAAAGTTATTACATTGAAAACAAATGTTAAAGGCCAGAATGACTGCCTTGATAGTTCTAGTGTTAAAGACAGGCATGAATCAAATCTTAAGTTAAATTAGGACAGCAACATGACCTTTAAATCAATAACTATTAGCATAAAGTCTTTCCAGCATCATTTATGTTGACTTTAATACACAGTCTAACTCTAAAACCTTAACTAAAGCTGACTGTGCAACTTATAACAAATTAAAAAGAGGGGCAATGCAACAAGGGTCCCTAACTTTGGTAGTGGTGATTGTATAACTAGCATGTTATTAGCATTTGGATGACACCAATCTGGTTTTTGTATTGTGGGAAGTTTTCCTCGGATCAGAGAAAGCAAACGTCACACAAGAGAAAAAAAAAGGAGACAACTTGGCATTCTGTCAACACCACTGCAAGGCATTACCAACCTCCTCTGTTGAAGCATGACAATAAATCAATGCGCTACATCAATCTGAAGACAGTGTAATAGAAGGGCTTTAACTTTCCTATTTCACTACTGTCAGTGTGTGTGAGTGTATGTCTGCATTAGTGTGTAGGCTGGATGTTGTCCAGAGTGAAAATGTGATAATAAAAATGCCAAAATGGGCATGACAATGTGCTATCAGAACTAACAAAGAAACAAATAAATACTTCATTACGGAGACATGCACACAGCTATTTAGTCTTATTCTCGCTTTTCACTGTGATGGCACCACTCACCGTCAAAGATCTTGTACTGTCCAGTGAGCGAGGTCTGTAAGGAGCGACCGGCGTCTTTAAGTAGTCCCTCCATCTCCCTGCGGCTCAGTGTGGCCAGGTTGTCCTCCATGTCACTGGTGCAGCAGGTGTAACCCTGGGGACAGATGCGCAGGTGCTCCCCTGGAAGGTGAACAAGTGGAGAGGAGGAGGAGGAGAAACAAATGTAGAATTAGAAAAAAAGTTCTGTCAGATCTCAACTAAACTGTGATTAACACTTTTCTAAATTGCAGCTGTGTAAAATACTCGACTGCAAACATGAATATGACATGAGGAATTATCAGCAGTGGCTGTGTTTATAACCTTAAACCTCAGCTTGTTGGCAGTAGCGGAGGTAAGGCCGCATGTGTGCGCCCGCTTGATTACCTGGCAACATGTAGAGAACTCTGTGGAAATGGGAGCAGTGGAGCAGGACTACAGCATCAGCTCCCATACAATTTTAATGAGCACTCCTGACACGCATGCCTGTGCATGCAGTTGCAAACATGCACATGGACACACACAAAGTCTGAGAACCAGAGAAGTAGAAAAGATTTGGAAGCTTGCTCTTGTTGGGAGAGTAAACATGCGCACACACACACGCACGCACACTACTAGAAACCATAAGAGATCATTTAAAGAAGGATTGTCAAAGTGTGTTTAAAGTGCAAATGTTTAAGATGGAAATAACGTCATCCACATCAGCGCAATCGAGCCTCGAGCAAACTAAATTCAGGTGGTTGATGTTTATTTGCAGGTGAAGAGAGCGGATCAGGTATGATGCAATACTTTGGCTTGCACTGAAAAATTACTTTTGAAGTTTTTACCCAGCCATTCTTACTATTTCAAGCCACACACATTCACACATACACTCACAAACATAGGATAAACCCAAGGTGAAACTCATCCGCACGATGATCAAAACAAACAAGCAAAAAAAAGAAAAAAGCCACTAAGAGGTATCAAGTAGGGTGATAAAAAAACAAGGTTTCAGATTTTCCTGTCAAACTCTAAAGAAAATAAAGAAAACAGATCGCTTTCTCCTTTCTTGTCAAACTGGAAAATGTATCAAACCTTTCAGTGCACGTACTATATAGACAAAAGCCCACAGACAAACATCAAAAGGGAAGTGCAAAATATGCAGATAGCATTGCAACCCTTTGTGAGTCAGTGCCCCAAGGTCACATCTTTTTGTAGAGTGTTCTGCTGTTTATGTGGGAGGATAAGCTTTAGTTACTTATTTTTCAAAGAAAGAGCATCTTCTCAGATTTTGATCAAAATTTGTGAAAGTATGTGAGGTGGATGCCCCTACCCACTATGTTTCTATTGTTGGAGAATTGTGTTTTACTTCAAACCTTCAAAGTGAAATGGGAAACATGTTGGTGAGAGGTTGCCCCTTGCAGTTTTAAGTCTTTGTGTTTTCCATTAGTGGGAGTACAACATGTTAAAACAGGTGCTTAGAAAACAGTATTTTTGAGAGATGTTAATAGATAAAATTATGCTACTTGTTACAGTGTTAAAAGACAGAAAACAGGCTGTTAAATTTCTTTTTTAGCTTCCTGTGTGCAGTTACCTCCGTGAAAGACCTAACTCACTGAATCTCAGAGTTTACCTTCCAGGCTAAAGGCCCTAAATTCACTCCTCAGCACACAATTCTATTCATTTTTTTTCTTCCCTGCCAAAGGCTCTCCAGAAATCCTCTTGTGTCATGCAGTCCCTAAAATTAAAAACTGTGACTAGTTTGTTTCTGTTGAAGTTGAACCCAAACGTAAGGCCACTCTTTGTTGTATTATTGATTCTTTTTACAATTTGAATTCTTTTTTAAGACTTTTTCTGTAATGAGTCATCTTCCAAGTTTGGAAAGTTTGGAAGAATATCAGATATTTCAAATGCAGTCCCTGAAAACTTTTCCAAGTAAGACTGAACAGAAGAACCTGGAGATGCTCCAAAAAAATACAACATTAGAAACATAATAATGCAGAAAAAAATTGCTTTCAATTCCAGTATTTTGTTTTCAAGTGGAACCTCAGAACTTTTTTTAATTCCAATTACCCCTCCTTCATTTGTTTCAGGGCCAGGTCTTATTTTTGTTGCCAATTTTTCATAGACACTCTCCATTGCTCTTTGCCATTTGAATTATTTGGGGGGTTTTCTATTTTCTGCCTCTCAATGTCACAGCAAAGATGAACCTGATACCTGCACACAGTCTACATGTGACAGTTATCTGGGTCATATATTTTAAGCACTTAAAAAGCACCATTACAAATGCAGCAAAGAATAGACTCTGAAAACCATCCAGGTTTTGATTTCATAACTCTAAAATAAGAAGAATGAGATCCTCACTTGCTTCTATATCGGCTAACACAGGACATCTTTGCTGTATCTTTAATGCAATGCTTCTTCATTTTCAGCATCTTTGCTCCTCCTTTGTTTATAGACTGAAGTCAAATAACAAGTCTATAACTAAGTCCTAAAATAAGCCCGCTAATGGGTTGAAACCTCAGGCTAATTAAAGCTTCAGGGATAATACACTCTGACATAACTGTAATATGTCAGCGTCATAATCACATCACTGAGCTTAACATAGCTTGGACAAAGGCAAATCCAGTGCAGTAAACACACATAAGTACACAATTAATGATTTCACATCCCTCAGGCTGTCATTAGCATGCACCTGGCGGACTTTCAGCTGACGGTGAGTCTATAGGCACCGTGCCGCCATCGATAGCATCGACCCTGGCATCCTTACCATCGTTAAAGCTACTGATTCCTACTCACACTGGCTCAGCGATTACAAGCAGGCTTTTCACCTTCATTTACTGTAGTCATAGCCTGAGTTAATCACTGTGTACCCTCCCATCAAGTGTGCGATCTCAGCTTTATTTTACAGTCAATGTGTGTATGACAAGTACCGATGCACTCCACTGATTATGTGTCAAGAAAGTTTCTGTAACTGTCCTTCAAGAGTCTCACACAGGCCAACTCTAAAGTGGAGCAATTAAAGGCAATTTTGCTCTTAGAAGAGGAGAGTGGAGGAAAGGCTGCAAAGATCGGAGGAGAGGATGACTTTGAGCATCTCTCAGCATCTTCTCGCTGGTCATGGTGTGAGTCACACTCACACATCAAGAGAGAGAGAGTTTGAACCTGGAGAAGGACACTTGTGTTTGATTTTTGTGGAGAGGGAATAATAAACTGAATGAGAAAGTGAGGATAGGAATACAAAGAAATTGAGAGGAAAAAAAAGAAAAGAGGGCAGATTGAAAGAGGGAGAAGCCTGATAGAGGCGGGCTGACAATGCAATAAGGGGTCAGATGTAATCTGTCAGCCTCTGGGACGGTCATTTAAATGCTTCGACTGGTTTTAGTGGCCGTTTCCTCCGCTGCAGTCTACTTTGAAGGACATCTGTGCGCAGAACAAGAATGCACACTTAGATGCACACATGGATAGCAGGAGAGGAGGTGTGAGGCTTCCAGATGCAGCCAAGCAGAAACAGACTCTTTACAGGGTCAGTATGCACTCACAACATCTGCATAGTGAACACACACGTGCATGCATGCAACACACACACAGTCCTGGAATCACACAGCAGGAGAGGTCGCCAGTAACGCAGCATCTCGTTTCCAGTTGGGTAAGCTAACAGTGGGCTTAACAGAGAATAGTTCCATTTGACTCAGTAAACTGGAGTAAGCCTTTGTGTTGGGATGTGTGTGTGTGTGTGTGTGTGTTTGTGCAAGTCTGTGTGTGCCTATTTGGGTGAGAGCAACAGTAAGCCACTCTCGATCAAAGTGCAAAGGAAATATATCCTTAACAACCAGACTTGGCTCTCTCGCTTTTACACTTCAACTCTCTCCCGTTTTCCCCCACCTCTCTTTTTTACACACACACACACACACACACACACACACACACACACACACACACACACACACACACACACACACACACACACACACACACACACACACACACACACACACACACACAGACAAACAGGACCAACACACGCGCACACACACTCCCACACACTAACACATTAACACACACACTTTTTCAGCCTCCTAGCCAGTGGATACTAGAGTAATCAGCAGAGGAGGACAGCTCAATCTGGAGCAGAGCTGTGTTGGTGGGAGGCTTCACCTTAAGGGCCACAACAGAGAGGGCAGCTAATGTTAACACTTAAGACATCCAGTTTTCCTGTGCTTACAATACATTTTCTATACTTGTAGCCTGCTACAATAACATGTTTTCATTGCATTCCACAAGACCAGTCCTCCTACATTAGAGATTTACCCTTGCATTACTAATTTCCAGCCTTCCCTTGGATATTTCCTGTCTCCATTGTTTCGGAATCGTTGCTGCAGTTTGATGAAACTTCATGGAATGCCTGATAAACTTGAAGAATATGGTCATGAGCATAATAATAATAATAATAATAAGAAGAAGATGGTTCCTGTCCCGCAAGAGAGGATGAATTACAGGATTTAAGCTGATTACGCAGTTGGTGCAGAGAGTTGTAACAAAACCACTCATGAATAAGATCTGCTCAAAATTAAATGATCTATTCAAATGTATTCAAATTGTCGGAGTAGGTGCTCTGCATTAATCAGCCTCCTTCTGCGAGGCCAATCAGCGCGGAGGTAGTAAGCCAATAATCTGCTAAGATTACACACATCTCTGAAACCACCCACCCACCCACCCAAACATGAATCTATGCCTCAGGGCAATATTAGGAAAACTAACTGCTCACTTTAACCCCACGAGAGTCTTCCATCACTTCTCTCTCCTTTCTTTTGACGGCCAAATGGGCGAGCAATTCCCTGACCATTAGCTTATCACCATTCACCAGGGAGGAAGGCTCCTATTAAACAGCAGTGTGGGAAGGCAGAATAAGGTCGTGCACACTGTGAGGAAGAATGGTGAGAGTGACAGTCAGAGGCTTTTAGAGATGGTGGGAAACGCAGAGAGAGGAGAGGGCAACAGGAAATTAAGAATGAGTCTCAAAGCCAAAGTGTCTCGGTGATTTGTCTGGGAGTCTGTGAACAAAACAGGAGAAGTCTTAGAGCTGGCCTTGTCAGTTTATTAGTGTAGGCTTCTATCTTTTGGGTGTATGAGTACTGAAAATCATCGGTGTTCCACAACATGATGCAGAGTCTAGTTTTGATTCTAAATGAAATGTGATTGAGTGATTATTTTGGATTCAGACTGTGAAAAGCCTTCAGTGAGGATTTTTTGTCTGTTTATTGAAAAACCTTGGTGTCTGTGTTTTTATGAAAATTTGCCATAAAATATTCAGTTTTTTTATCACTTTGGCTCTTTTCGCCTTTCAACACTGTGTATATTCAATTCGTTTTTAATTATGACAACCTTTTTATGCTTCCGCCTCACAGGAAAAAGTCTGCATAGAGCCCATGTAGACTAGATAAATAATTATACAGTATTTTACATTTATATTTTAGCACTTCCAGGGTAAGAAAAAAAGTTCAATGTCACCTGGAGTGAACTGCAGACACTGCTCCATTGATCTTGCCTGTCAAATACACAAACAGCCCAATAATCAAGGCTCTAATCAGCGTAAACACAGGGGGTATCTCTTCCAACATGAACATCAAATCATTCCTTACCACCTTTCATGTGCTCTAATAGCACCTTTGATTAGTTTCTTTTAATGAAGCACATAAATGGCACGCCATCATTCATTAAGTTGCTTCAAACCTTTATTTTTCATGTCACTAAAGCTTCATTCAGTTGCTTGTGCTTTTTCAATTAGCATCTTGTTTGTTGATCACAGCTATCAGTATTCTGTTTTTGTTTACACTTCAGTTGCTATCAGAGTGAAATTACAAAACATGAAAGTGGGCCGGTTCCCATATTTAACACCGAAAACTACACACAGTTGAGGAGACAGGCTGAGAAAAATATGCGGCAGGATGTGGCGTTTAGAGCCAAGGGCTGAAAGAGATTAATAATATGCCCACATGTGAGCAAGGTCGCAGGTTCGACTCCCAGTGGCATCGCTATATGGTGCATGTCATCTCCCACTCTCTCCCTGCATTTCCTGTCTCCAGCTGTCCCATCAAGTAAGGGCAAAAAGATGAAAATACAATCTCTGAAAAATAATAAGAAGCCCCTTCCACATATGTCCTTCATCCCTGAAAATTATTCTGACATCTTCTGGATGGACTGCATGTGTGAATGTAAACAACCAAATCTGTTCACCCCAAATTTATCGAGACTTTCACTTCTCTCTCCTAAATGTTCATGTAAAGTCAAGGTTAGTCAATGTGTGATGATGTTAGAGTTTAGCAAAGTTCTGCTGCTGCAAAGTGTAATGCAATGTGTCCTCTAGGGATGACCACAATTAATCGATTATCGATTAATTGATTGTTAAGAAATTACTCGAAACACACATTTTTGTTATCAATTTTCCGTCACGTGGAACAAACATCATGTGGTCTCATATTACACTCAGCTATCAGGGAGGTGTTTTAAGTTTAAAGCATGTTTCGATGTGAATCAGCTGTTAAAGGTGTTGCGCACAGCGGAGACGCTCAGCTGGCGGCTGCGGCTGCGCGTCAGGTGTCCACGTACGCTTTTTTAAAAGAGGATCAATACAAAACTGCTGCCAACAACGACACGGACACAAAGGTTGACAACTTTAAACAGGATATTTCCCACCTTTGGATACGAAGGCAACAGACAGGTGGGAAATTCTGGTACGCTACGTTTACAGACCAGCAACTTCAGAGCCGTCTGGGCTTTTCTCCAGCGGGAATGATTATGACCCGGTTGCGCTCTCGGCTGACACCTGACCGAATACACATGATTATTTTTCTCAATAAGAACGAGGAGACAGAAAACTGGACACTGAGTCTGAAGTACTTTTCTGTTAGTATTATGAGCCTTCACTTTATAAGGTTATGTCCGCGGAGAATATTTTAATGAGCCTGATCGTTGATAATCAGCGTGTCAAACGTGTGCCCGTATTCAATCCCGTCAGTGATATGCATTTTGTTGCTGTAGAAATTACAATTTAGGGGGAAAACAACCTCGTTGGCATTTTTTTTGACTTAAGAATAATAATGTTTTTTTAATCAATTAATCGATAATTGATCGTTAACATTTCCAAAAATCGATAATGGAAAATACTTAAAATGTACATCCCTAGTGTCCACCTGTATTATTACTCAGATGTGTTGGATACTTGATTGTTTTTAGTTAAAAAAAACAACATCCACGGTGATAAATTGTCAACAGCAACATTGACAAAAGGGAAAACCTGATCACACGTCATATCAAATCAGTCCACTGAAAGGAGTTCGGCACCTGCCTGAGTGAGGACGGAAATGTGAACAACTTCTGCTGTTCATTTCAAACACGTTTAATGTCCACCGTGACCGTAGTACAACCGAACACCGAACGGCCTTGATGCATTCACTATACTGTGGGAAACAACATCACTCTGCCTGTAATCCGTATAATCTTAAAGGGGAGAGCACAACTCAAAACAATACTCTACTAAACTGACAGGCAGTACACAATTTGAAATATATTTGTTGTAAATGTAAATCAAATTATGGAAATAACCTCAATCTGAGAAAAATAAGAATGTACAAACTAAAACTTCACAAAAATCTAATTTTACACAAAGTACCTGCTTCCTATTAGCATCATCAGAAATGATGTTATTCAAGAAGTTTATCTTAAAACCAAATCCAGATACAAACTAACAAGCTGTCTGGTTTCTTCAACTTTCACTGAGGATCAAAAATCTGCATTTAAATTTAAATGAAATAATGATTTGATATTTATCCTGATAATTATCAATATCGACTGATATGAAATATTTTATTGTGATAACATAATTTTCAATATCGCCCAGCTCCATGCTTTAGTGATATTAAGTCATGAAAGCAGTCATCCCTAATTCTGCACACGCTGCCTAGCAACCAGAGGTAAGTATCTGGAATAATGAGTGCTTGAATGTCCTGGAATTAAGAAGAAAATGTCAGGAGTGCATGTGTGTAAAGAAGCAATAAAGAACTCTGGAGTTAGATCCTGACTTATCAGTGAAACTAACAAGAGTAGAGTTCAGATTGAATTTTTTTTGCAGTTTATGAAAAGTGGGCAATTGGAAATTCCGGTTGCATTACACACCAAGAGCGAGAACATTGCAACACTTTCCTTGTTAGGCACATTTGATATTAAGTCCTGACTCCACCCACGCTAACATACTGGAGAGTACATATCCTATGGCTCCTGGTAATAAGTACACTTGCACAACTGACCATTGAACCATACTGTATGGGATATGTGTGTTTTTGCACGTATGCATTGTGCACACATATGGTGGGAATTCAAAGATTAGCAGCCTAATCCAGTCATGGTTGAGAGTGTGTGCATGCATGTTCACAGTTATGTGGATTGTTGCCAGAGCAAAAAATACTCAAGGAACACCAGGAATCAAACACACACACACATGCTCTTAAACAGACGATAAAAAGAAAAGATAAAAAAAAAATAAGAAGGGTATTTGGCAACATATGTGTAAATGTCTGATCCACCGTCTGTTCACGCTGAAAACTCAAATACCAGATCAGGCAAACGCTTCATATGGACAACACTATGCCTTCTGTCTACCAGCTACCACCCTACATTCCTGTTTGCTGTTATTCTGTCTGCCTACTTGTCTGTCTTTTACTGCTCTCCTAACTTTCACACACACAGGGAGGCCCTACAGGCGACGCAGGCTTTAACCTAACCGCTCACCAGTCTGGTAATGTGAGCCAAGCAGAAGGTCACATAAATAGCTTCCTCGAACCAGACGAGGTGGCGGCCACACAACACATTAATAACACATTACTACTGCGGCTGGCTGATCTCCATGCAGCTTTCTATGAGGACAGGCAGGCGATCTGGCCCTCTTCATTTCTTGCTGATGAGACAGCCATATACTGATATATTGTCTGATATATTACTGATAAATTACATGTAACTACAGTATTAGATGCATAAATAATTCTGCCTTCAAATATTCCGCTAACTCCCCCCTTAAATCAGACTCATATTACTGAGGAGGGGTAAGTTTGAACAGCTTCTCATTTTGATTACTCTGAAGAAGAATGGCTTAATGAATTATTTGATCATGCAATAATGTGGATCAGGGAAAGTTTATTACTTGGTTAGAGTTTAATAGCTCAGGCTGTGATATATCTGAGCAGTGGTCAGCCTCTCTTGGCAAATTGACCAGAGAGAGAGAGGGAAGCTGAGTCTGGCAAAGGACAATATAAGCACTTCACATGCTTATGAAAACATGCAACTGCAAAAGAAAGCCTTTTCTGCTATCGTACCATTACTTTGTGCAAATGTTTATGCAAAACTCTGTTGAAATCCCCTTTTTCTGTTCTCCTACCCCAAAAGAAAAACACAAAACTCACGTTGCTGAATTTAAAAATAATGCTATTCAATTAATCATTTTTTAAAAGGGATTTTTTTTACCCTCTTTTGATCGTCTCTCTATCCAGCCCACTTAGGTATATAGTACAAAATATGCCTGCAGTCGTTCCAGATGTGCTTTGTGTCTCTGAGAAACCACCCTGCAGCTATAAAATCAGTTCCTGAATCTCTTCTTGTAACAGTGTTGTCGTTTGACTTTATCTGGTGGCCCAAAGCACTACAGTCTGTTTCATCTTGGATCTCTGGTCTCGGTCTGCTCTTGTGCAGCAAACAAGCTACAAAACCATTCTACAAAAAGTGAAATGACATTCTAACATATCATTTTAGAAGACGCTAAGGATAACATACAAGACCTGACTTGAATGTTTGAGCCACAGTGCATTGCATTGTTGTAGTATCAGGACTCAGACAAGAGTCTGACTTGGATATTGATTTTCAGGACTTGTGACTTGACTTGACTTGGACTCAAACACCGATGACTCAGACTTAGACTTAGCCAGGGCTGGCACGGGTGTCCGCCTATGTGCACTTCACATGTCATCTTATTCTGCATCAGTTCCTGCAAGGACACTAAACATTGGGCTATAAATCAGGTGTTTTGCTTTCAAAGATCGTATAACAAATGCAAGTAGAGGCAGCTATGTTAAAGAACCATCAAGGAGAAGACAGGGACTTAAACTTCAACAGATATCTGTCCAGGATGCATCTACAACTGTAACTGAGTTGCTGAAGATAGTTGGACTGTTAACTGTTAACTGTTAGCAAGCTGCTGCTGCAGCCCAAGATGTTTTGTTAGTTATAATTCAGATTAATACAGGGTGAGAGAGTTTCTTTGAATTTCAGCAGTGATCTACTCAGGCTGGAATAATGGAGACTTGACTAGGACTCCACTCAGATCTTTCTTTGGTGACTCAGACTTAACTCGGACTTAAGCACTAGGACTCAAGGCTCGACTCAAACTCAAGTTTGAACTTAAATACAACTCTGGCGGCAGAAAATGCAGAGTGAAAAGACTAGGGATGTACACGCCTGGTGCATGTAAGCACTGTGCATAGCTCTGAAAGCAGAATTCCATTTGTAATACTCACTTGTGTGTAAAAAGTTCAAACACTGATTTGATATAATCATACAGGGTAGTGAAAATCCCCTTGAAGAAGTCATGTTTTGAAAATAAGAACTGAAACTAAGACAGCTCCGTGCTTTCAAAGGTACCACACCTTCACATGCTAAACCGAAACACCAGTTTTAGAAAGCGCTGCATCCTCTCACTCCATTCCTTCATGTGAATAAGATGCTGGAACATCAGCCTTAAGTACAGAAGAGATAGTTTCATTGTTAAGAGGTGGATGAGGGGACTTTTTTTTAAGGGAACTAAGAGCATGAGTGGATTAGAAACAAAGACAGGCAAAAAGGAAATGGTTCTCATTCTGAGGAAGTGGAAGTAAATGCATGAAAGTGCGAGTACAACAGCCTGCATCACAACATTTGTGCTAGGTCAGACAGAGAGTGGAGGATGCCAGTGCTCTTGCGTTCATCTAATGGGAGCTGTGATTTGTAAAGAGCATGATGGATTACAACCAGTTCAGTAATTAAGCAGCTGTAGCCCTGATAAACATGCTCGACTGACCACTCTGATCAAACAACCACAGAGTCGTACAAACATATTTGCACTCTGTGGCTTTCTGCTTTTCACACACTCACATAAAGCCCTGCTTGATATGCAACAATGATATAACCAATGAGTGTGAGCGCCAGCGGCTTCAAACTGTGGCAGGGACCTGTCCCGTTCACTCAGCAGGTACGGTCACTGAGCAGTGTCGTTTTCTCCAACCAATCTGCCAGCCTGTTTTCCAATGCCCTTCCCTCTTCACCATCATCTCTACTCTTTATCCATTCCCACCATTTTCTTTAACTGTGTGTGTTTTGAGATTAAGTCAGTCTGACCTGAAATCCAGGAGAATGTAATTTACTCAGACTCAACAAGAAAAACACATCAAACAATATGCTATACAAACAGAACAGACGCATGCTGTCCCAGTTACACCCTGTTACAGACATGCCTTAACTTGAGCTTTTCTCTATGTTGACTTTCTTACAGATCAAAAGATGTGTGAGCAGAAAATAAAGGAGACAGGCAGTGGAAAATGTCAATAGAAAAGTTGTTCTGAGGAGGTTGATGTGTATCTGAACCATATCTGAGACAGTCTGTTTCCTCAGCCATCTCAAAATAAAAGCAGTAACCACAGGCTGCAGAGGGCTGACCTCATTTTTGTGCCTAGAGGAATGTGTGTGTTGTTTTGGGATGTGTGTGTGTGTGTGTTGCTGGGTTTTCCACTGATGATCTCGCAAAAAGGTCCCTGACAGAAAGTGTCAACAGTTGATTCACATCAGACAGAACATCCTGTCACATGATTCTGACGAAAAGTCGAAAGACTGCTCTGCCTATATGAAAAAAAATCTTCAGGGTGAGGAGTAACAGGCGCTTTTTTTTTTCACACCAAAAACCTGCAACTTTACAGGCTTTAAAAGAAGAGACAGTGATTGTTTCTGTCTTTCTGTCACACACACATGCAACCTTTTTTCAGGAAACATAGGGAAGCAGTTTCCAAGTTTCTGTCTCTTCACATTACAAAACAGTTAAACTCATACATAATGTCGTTATTAATGTAGGTTGATTGTGAATGTTACAGAGAAGGTGCCCACTGTGCAAAGTTGTGTATTTGTGAACATAAATAAACTCTATCTCCTCTACTGTTGTGCAAACTGAATACTTCTGGTTACCAGCGTGAAACGAACCAAGCAGCCTTCCAATACAACAATTAGGGACCATGGAGCTAGGACAGGTAACAGCAGCCACCAGCTGGAAAAGATAATGGAGTGCTACCGTGTGGAAACCTGAATTAAGATTTATTCATGAGGGGGAGCAAGAAGATTTTTTTTTTCTTTTGGTGCGTTTTTGGTGCTTCCCAAAACTACTCCAGCTAGCTCGCAAATACCTATGTGCCTGTGACTTTAGTGCCAGCTGAGTCACTGGACTTACATTTAGTGGACTGAGGTCTTGACTTTTACCAGAGCATGTTGAGATTTGGATCCCCCATGGGGGGGGGGGGGTGATTTTTCTTCTAATGTGACGGTTCAGAAGATATTAAGATTCCAAGTTTTTTCCCAAATAAGGACATGACTGACTTGACTCCCGGTCGGGAACACATAGCTGTTGGCTTGGAGGCTCACACTACCTCACACTCTGCCTGGTTGAGTTCCGGATTTCCAATATGGCTGCCGCCGTTGATTGGCTTCAAAACAGCTCTCAGGAACAGATGGGTGACGTCACGGATACTACGTCCATATTTTACACTGTGCCTTGGCTGATTATAGATCACTTATTGGTAGTTCTTCTCATGACTAATTCATATTTTTACATCTATTTTAAAGTATTTTGAATAGTATAGATTCAGTTGCCCAGACCCTCATCCACGCTTTCATTACCTCCCGGCTGGATTACTGCAATGAAGTCCTGTTCGGGGTACCCAGCAATGCCCTGGACAGGCTCCAATACGTGCAGAACTCAGCTGCCAGGGTTCTCACGCACACCAAGCCCTGGCAGCACATCACCCCCACTCTCATTCACCTCCACTGGCTCCTTGTAAAATACTGCATCACCTATAAACTCCTCTTCCTCCTCCTCACCTACAAATCCCTGCATGCCCTCGCCCCCAAATACCTGGCTGACCTCCTCCACCAACACACTCCATCCCGGAACCTAAGGTCTTCAGACCTGGGTCTCCTCTCCACCCCCCCGGACTAAGCTGCGGACCTTCGGGGACAGAGTCTTCAGTGTGGCAGCCCCCACTCTGTGGAACTCTCTCTCTCCCAACATCCGCAGCGCCCCAACCCTGGACACTTTGAAGAAAGCAGTCAAAACACAAGGCCTTTCCCTATTAGATATCCCCACCTAACCCCCAGACCCCCTACCTGACCCTGTGAAGCGACCTTGTGTTTCTTGAAAGGCGCTATATAAATATCAGTTATCATTATTAGTAGTAACAACAAAGATGTCAGCTTCCTCTGCAGGGAGGTCAAATGAATCCTATTGTAGGGGATTTAAACAAAGTGGATGATATGCTTTCATAACAACAACTTGCTGTGCTCTGATTGGTTGTAAGTCTGTCCAATCACTTCCAGATTCCCTTCCGCATGCTGCAGTTGCTAATGGAAAAAGGCCATGAATTGAATGGATCAAGCCCATTCACCAATCCTATATACTTGCATTCAAGCAGGTTTTAAACAATCTGCATTTACTCAAAAGCATTTCAGGTCACTTCCTGTTGTTGTGAAATGTATGAACTGATTTGATTGGATGTGGAATATGCCTGTTTGTAGGATTTTTTTGTTTTTACATAAGCTTTATACATAATAGATATGTCAAAGAGAGTTATTCCAGTTCACTGTTCCAAAATTCAATTTAGCAAGTAATCTTTTCATACTAAGCATGTAATAGTAATAATCATTTTAATGTAATATGGCTATTTTCTAAACAAGCATCAATCTGTTACAAGGGCCTGAGGAGGTTTTTTAACAGAGCAACAATTGTTGAAAAATACCACAGTTTAAAACTGATGCCAGCATGTTAACTGCCAATACACTCAGTTTAAGAGGCTAGATCATCAAAGACAGGGAGCGCTGAAGGATTGTACGTATCTATACATGTGCCCGTGGTACAGGTACTTGTGCTCGTGTGTGAGAGAGCGCTCATGGCTCGACTCCTATAAATTTGTGAGCTTCCCTTTGTGGCAGGCCTGTCTCCTGATGGTGAAAGAACAAACAAAGCAGCCAGTTCCCCTCTGCTCTGTGCTGCTGAGAGGTGGAGAGGCTGACAGATAAAAGCTGACCTGCTGTTGTCAGGGCCTGTCAAAGCAACAAGAGCTAGAACACTTTCAGCCAGGACTGAGCCACAGACACAGAGAGTGCTGGGTGATGCAGCCCAGAGAGATGCGGGAGGAAAATGGAAAGGTGAGCACATAAAAAGAGCTGGAGCCACGTGAAAGAAAAGGCAGAGGGGATGAAAGTTTTCACAAAGGAACCAAAGACACACTGAGAGAGATTGCGTGCGAACAAAAGCTGGGAAAAATTGGAGGAATGGAAAAGGTGACTTGGATGCCTAAGTGACCTTCATGGATAAAACTATAAAACAGACAGCTATTGTTGTTATTATGTTTTTTATCTTAACAAAGGATTACATGCATACAACTGAATGAAGAAGACTTGCACTTCAATAAAACAAATCTGCTGATATTTATCTCCAGACTCTGTGGCACCAAAATCAAGCGTTTTAGTGATTTTTAGCTCATTGTTTTGGTAGTAGAAGGCAGGGTTCCCACTCTTTTCCAGAGATCATTTTCCAGGACATTTCAAGGACATTTTCAGTGATGATCAAGCTGGTATGACAGTCTAAATTTAGTTTCTAATTTAGTTCCTAAATAGTCTAATGTGTTCCTCTCAGTGGAAGTCTACATTAAAAGTATATGGCTATCCATGAAATCATCTCTTACATGCTTCAAAATGATAGAAAATTGATTATAGAATAATGCAACCACACATGTACAGCACTTTATTAGTTCAACCAAGTAACAATGATGGCCAACTTTCATCTCAGCTTTCTCTTTTCTCAAAAAATATAAAATTAGTAACAAGTAACAAACAAAAGAGCCAGCAAAGGAATCTGGAAGCTGCCTTATTGAAATAAATAAATAAATAAATAATGATAATAATAATCAAAGGATCAGTGCATACATTTACCTAAATAGAACTGAATGACAGAAATGGCCACACATGTTGAATGGGGATGTGTTTTTTTAACCTTGTCAGGTCACACGCAGTCATGTTGGAATAATTTTCCAGGACATTTTACTTTTTCTCCCATTTTCCAGGTGTTTTCCAGGACTGGAAAACTGGTCAAATGTTTTCCAGGTTTTCCAGGTTTTCTATGGAGAGAATATTGTGTCTTTAATATGCAATCAAAAATAATGGATTTGAGAACAAAAAACAATTTTGCAAACAAAATTATGATTTGAAAAATATGAAATAATGCTATGAATAAAGGAAATATATTTGTGATTAAAAATGTATCTTTATAAATCTACTCTTTTTTTGTTACAAACAAAATTATTATTCTCACGAACCACAGATTCGTTTGCGTTTCCAGTTTTTGCGTGAAGTTGCATGAAATTAGGATAACTGTCACTAAAGCCGGGCGGTAATAAAGTCAGTCACTTATGACGAGCACACAGCGTGTTAGGTGTTAATGTCTGATACCGCCGTCTAAAACGGTTAGGGGAAAAAAACACTGGAAGAAGGAACGACAAGTGTAACCTTAATAGCACCAATAAGACAGAAAATAGACAGGTATGTTACGCAAAACGTACCTGTTTCTCGATGTTGATATGTCTCCCTTCGCGGCAACAACTTGTTGGGGCGGAAGTTGTCACACCGTCTCTCTGAGTGAGACTGACCAATCAGGAGGCTTCTTGCATCTCTCAGGGGAGGTCCCGCCCATGACAGTTATGTAGAAACGCAAACGCATAAACTGGAAACGCAAATGCAAAAACTGGAAACGCAAACGAATCTGTGGTTCGTGAGAATAATAATTTTGTTTGTAACAAAAAAAGAGTGGATTTATAAAGATACATTTTTAATCACAAATATATTTCCTTTATTCATAGCATTATTTCATATTTTTCAAATCATAATTTTGTTTGCAAAATTGTTTTTTGTACTCAAATCCATTATTTTTGATTGCATATTAAAGACACAATATTCTCTCCATAGTTTTCTAGGACGTGTGGGAACCCTGAGAAGGGTGATGCTAGCAACTAGATAGCCAGCGGATTAGCACAATATTACATATGCTATCATTGGAATCTTGACGAAGAACAGCAATTGACAAAGATTGTACTTGCATTGAAACAACTCAAAATACTCATAACTGTCAGTGTGTGTACGCTGGATGTGTAAATAGTTAACATGTTTAGGATCATATTACAATAATGAGCTTACACGTTGTTTCTGCTGCTCTCAAGTGGTCAAACTGTAACTGTAGTGGGTTTCTTCAAATGTTGTCACAAGAAAAGCTTTGTTCCTGCTGCTATTACTGAGCTGAACAAGCAATAGCATTTATTCTCTCAATGTATTGCAGTTTATAACACTTCCGCATGGGCTTCATAGTTTGAGACCGGAGGTGACCGCTTGGTACAAATAAAGTAACCTGAACCTGAAAACTTATAAATCCCCACTACCAACAACTAAGCCTTGATGTGATGTAATTTGATTACTGCTTGACTTATCTGAGCTATTATTGTAAAATGATCATTTTCAGTTGACGCAAGTCTAGATATCAAATCAATAAGAAGAATGATTTGACATAAACAAGACATGCTTCCCTTGATAGTCCTTGATATGATGGCTTTGCTTTCACACTATTCTGACATCATCAGATGAAGTCTTTGCGCTGCGTTTCATGTTCGTTGGTGTGAATGCAGCAGTAGAAAAAATAACAATGGATTCATTTCAGATTCAGCAGAGGGCAGAAATAGAAACGATCAGTTATGTAACTAATACGCTCTTGTCAGTATTAGTTAATTCATCACAATTCTTATCCTAACACTGAGCATTTCATCACATATCCCAGATTTTTTTTCATATCCAGAGGCCTTTTTCAGATCAAAAAAAGATGTCCAAAAATTTGCAGTGTATAATTATTTTCAGTTCACAAATGATTTATCACTTGGTTTTTGCAGCGCTATACTGGGAGGGAGTTGCAGGCGCAGCTGTAACCTGCAAAGACCTCTGCCTCTCCTGAGCTCACCTCTTTGTTCTCACCCACTTTCTCACACTACGAGCTCTTGAAATTGCACGATGCACATTTTCAAAGTGAGTGCATTTAGTGCATTGTGCAAAAAAAAAAAAGACTGTCTTATCCTCTTTATAATACTCATCAAATTAAAAACACCAAAAGAAAAATTCTCTTAGTGCAGCAATTATTTCTGTAAAATGCGGTAATGTAGGTTGTTAAATAATACTGTCAATAATTATAATAACAATAATTATACCACTTTACATGCTGTCAGCTTGGATTGATGCCTCCAGCTTCCACCCAGGAGAAAGAATGTATAATCTGTTCTCTCACTCTGATTCTTTGGATGACAAGGAGCAGAAGTGCACTTTGAATAGAACACAAATGGCACATATGATGGAAGTCTTGAATGTTATTCTACTATTTAACCCGCCTCTTTTCTCCCTGCTGCCGCAGTACAAAGGCTGCCACAGAAAGCCATCAATCACCAGCTTTTAACCCGCAAGCACACGCCCCTGCCACTCCCATTCAACCGTTTTCAAAGGCAGGTGGAAAGGTTGTTGAATACTCACTGAGGTCTTCTTTAATCCTTAATAATGAGTCAGATAAGTATTAAATGCTGGGTGATCTGATTATAGATCTGTGAGAAAATATGACTGACGTTCTCTGCCTCAGTCATCAGATCAAAGCTCAGATAAGCCTCTCAGTCATTGCCTGAGTTCACTCATCTCTACCCTCCTTCTCTCATCACACACTCTCCCCCTTCTCTCCTTCCTTTGCCTCTGGCTGGGAATCTGGCCAGGGAATCTGGGCTTCCAAAGAGCAAATCCACACTTGCCCAGATTCTCAAACACTGGTGTGTTTTATTTATGGCTGGAGTTAGAGAATAATCTCTGCCTTCAGGGGCTTCTCTTATCTCAATTATTTTATATCAAATGTCACACTTTTGTATAAATCAAGATAAATAATATCATTATCAATCATTTAGTGTCAATATTGGTTTGATAAGAATTCAATTGCAAAACGTATCAGTTGTGTAGCCAGGTTGATTCTTTGTTCACTCCCTCCTTTTATGTATTTTCAAAAAACAATCTAGCTGCTGTCAGATTAATCAACAGAGCAACAACTATAGCACTTTAATCAGTGAATCAAAAGCTGAGTACTCCAGTGTGTGGGCTCCTGCTAACTGACAATCACACGCATTATGGAGATGGCTTTGGGCTTCACGGATTGTTCTCAAACGATCACTCAAAAGTCTCGTAAGCAGTGAGTCATATTAAAAATCCTGATCTGAAAGACGGCCTGACATGGGAACTAAAGACGTACAAGGGAAGCCCTGTGTTCGACGATGTTGTGTGTGTGCATGGCGTGCGTGCCAAGCTGTCTATTTTGAAGTCAGGTCAGGACAGGCCAGCACTTCAGGCCCCTTTTAGTCACTGTGAGTCAGTGAAGTCTCTTGACAACAGGCAGACACGGCTAGGCCGAGAGAGCAAAAGGCAAACAAATGTGAACATGAGAGCCACATGTCAAAAACAACAAGACGACAGAGTGGAAGACATTTCTAGATGGACAGAAAGGTAGGCAGACAACAAAAGAGTATAACTGAGAAGACAGACAGAAGAGAAACAACCGTAGAGTGTCGGCATTTGTGAACACAAAGATGAAGATGCTGAGAGAATGTCAGAACTATTAAGTCTGTGGTCTCTGTTTTCCTCCTCGCCTCCAGCCAGCGTGTTCTCTCAGCAAACCACAATTGCACTGCACGAAACATCACGGAGCAACATTTGCTACAGTAGCTTTCCCCAGCAAACCAGGCCACCAGATCACTGTTCTATGTAGGCCACCATGTCTGATGTCACTATTCCTGCTTGATGCAAAGCAGCATGGGCCTTGACCATTTACTTAAAATGACTGAGGAAACCACAACAACCACCAGCTGTGCCTGTGTGCTTGTTAAGAGGAAAACAGGGGCCTTATGGAAGCTGAGTCATCTGACCTTCAACATGCAAGTGGCACAGCAAGCATGATGAAAACAAATGTAACGCATCAACATAAAAAATAGAAAACAAGTTGTTTAAATTTCATCTGCTATTGAAAAAACACAAACAAGAAACAACTTCGGCTGTCCTTAAAAACGTATTGTTACTATGACAAAGTCTTAATGTATGATCATTACATTATCATCACTCCATTACCCTAGCTGATAACCATCCGTTCAATATGAGCTTCAGGTTTCATGGCATGATGCCTTTTCATCTAAGACTGAATCCTAGATGTTGAACTTTGACCTCAGGCTAACTTTTTCCCATCCAAATGTTCTCTGTAGTCCTATACTCTAGTGGTAATGTTAGGCCCATAGCTTTCTAAAACATGATACATAATTTATGCAGGCTTCATGCACTGAGCAGACTCTTCAATTAAATGTTAAAGTGCACTACACTGGCTGTATAACCAGTTCTCAATCTCCTTAATGCCAAAGTACTGAATCTTCAGCAATGTGAGTGACGTCAGGTGTGCAGTTAGTGAGCGTGTGAGTCTGTGAGGGCTTAAGATGGTATATACATGAGGAGTGGGGCACACTTTCACATGACATAACATGTTGCCATCATAGACTGTAAAAAATATGGACGTAGTATCCTTGACGTCACCCATCTGTTTCTGAACGCTGTTTTGAAGCCAATCGGGAGCTGCAGCCATATTGCTTCTGTCGAGCCAGTGTGACGTAAAGAGGCGGGCTTTGAGCCTCCTAGCCAACAGCTGCAGTGTTCCTGCAGGCAGCTGAGCCTCTCATTGGAAGACTAGTAATCTCAATAACTTCGAAATTGCCGAATTAGAAAAAAATTCACCCCCCTCACAGTGAGAGGACATCGAGAAATGAGCTATTCAGACTACACTCGTCTTTTGTACCAGGCTGTAAACATGTTTATTAATGCTGCAAAGATCGTCTTTTTCCCATTCATGTGTATGTGACTTCCGGTACTTCCGGAGCCAGCCTCAAGCGGATCCTCGATGAACTGCAGCTTCTAACACTTCTGCATTGACTCATATTTTTAGACCGGAGGTTGCCGCTTGGTTGCCATCAAATAATTAGCAAAAAAGCTATCAACTGTTTTAGTTTCTTAGATTTTTGTACAATTCAATGAACTATCAAAAGTCAAAAAGTCATCAATGTAAATACTTTTATAATATATGAACACAACTACACATACAGTAAGTGATTAACTACAGTGTCACTAAGAAACTTATATACGCTTTCTCTCTGTCATCTGTGTTTACTTTGTCTTTATTGAGGTGTTTTGTTCAAACTTTATTGAATACAACTTTAAACATTGTTTACATTTAGTAGGGGGCTAGACACTATTGATTCTGGTTTGCAGTGAACTTTGGGTAAGTCCCACAGGAAGTGATTGCAAAGTCTACACCAGAGACCTTGAGCACTTGATGATTTGACAGTGGGACAGCAAAAACCAGCAACCTCCTGTTCAAAAATGAAGCCAATATGGATGTGTTAAAAAAAAACTGCAGTTCCTGCAGCGTCCACTTGAGGCTGACAATAATATAAAGGCTAAGAGTTATACTTAAATGTGCATGATTTGGAGCACAGCTGAGTTGGCAGACAGGCGGGCGTGTTGTAGATGTTTGCCAGGAGGATAAAAACCTCAACTCTGTCTCTTTGTACGTTTCTAGGTTGATTGAAAGTAAGCTTGAGTGAACATTTCAAATATGGTGATTGTCATCATTTTACTGCAAAATGTTTCCTTTAGAACTCACTGGGACTACATCCATGTTTCATGCAGTCTCTGGACAGCACAAAGCCCTCATGTCAAAGTTGTTGAGTCTTAAATTGTAGACATTGGGATTGGCCTCTCACTGCAATGTGAACAATACACTCACCAAAAAAGGTTAAAACTTCACATAAAAGTTACATTAAATATAAATGTATCAGCTCTGTTATTAGAAACTTAAAGTATCTGGCCTTGCATATGACATTAAAGTAACATGTATGTTAAGAAACTGCTAACTGCTAACTATACTGGCTTCAGAAGTGCAGTGTTAACTGAGTGTCCAGGAGTTATGCTGTCTGGCCTTGATGACCTCCTTTCAAATGCCTTCGCTGTGGTGTAATAATCTTTGACTGGAACTAACAATAAAGTCATTTCCTGGAAAAAGGTCCAGTTGGTCCAGCTCAGACTGAACCACTTGATCCCTGTCAAACAAGGAGATAAACAACAACATAAGAAAACACTTTGATTCACACTTCTCCAAGCCTGAAACACTCCTAAATTTGTCATGGCTTAGCACTTGTTAGCGTGACAGTGCAAGGCTGACTGGTCATACAGTGACCCCTAAAGCGCTGGAACAAGTTTAATGATATAAACAATCATTAGTTCGCCCTCTGCTGACAGCGATAGCAGACAGATTATATGCAGTTTGGGAATTCAACTTTCTGCACAACACAATCCAAGCATTTTTCACAAATAGATCCAGCAAGAACCACGGCAAATTGCTCCTCTTCACCAAAGCTGTAAGGGGAATTACACTCAAAAGGGCTTGGAACTGATGTGCAACTTTGATACGAAAAGGTCACACTCCAATCTAGCACTGTGAAGGCAGAAGAAGAGGTATGCACTGTGCTTCAAAGACTGCATGATTTACTTCTTGAACAGCACTTTTTAATAATGTATGGGTGATAACTAGAAACTTAAGATCAGAGGCGTGTACACATTACAGGAATATTAGTTTTACTTTGCTGTAATCTTTAGTATTTTAGGCTAACAAAGACACAAAGACATGCTGGTGTTAACATTTTCAAAGACAGCCCTTTTAAGCCTTTAGAATTTAAAAGTCCTGGCACATTCCCAACGTGGGAGCAGCTTTATTGCAGCGCTCTGACAGGTAAATGCACAAGATGTGTAACGGAATGTTTGTAGCTTTCACTCGCTTTGCCTCCGTCTAATCCCTTTTTCAGTCCAGGCCTGAAAGAGGGCTTTTCATAGGTTCCTCTTTGAAAAAAAAGAAAGAAGAAAACCTAAATGCTTGTCAAATCTGCACTCTCGAACTTGGAAGTGCAGCAGCTCTTTGGCTTCTCACATTCCTCCTCTCTTCTCCTCTTTTTCTGTCTGCTACTGTCGTTCTTTCTTCCTGACTCATTCTGTCATTCACTTCTTCAATGTTTTGTGCCTGTTTACTTCAAAGTTTCAGATGTTTTCCTGTCACTCGTCACGACTTCTCGGTTTTCTGTCGAGCTTTACTCTAAACACGGAGCTTGAAACTCTCAGCTCCTCTCAGGATCCTTTTTCCCAACATTTTGTTAGTCACTTATCAGATTTGCAAACATCAGATTCTCACAAACATGCTGTTTGAATTTCTTCTGTCAAGCCCTTAAAATATCCCTTTCATACAATTCTTATTCTTTATTCTTATCAGCCTTCAAAATGTTTCTACCTGCAGTATGACAACCGAGAGACTGTACTTAGTCTACAGATCAGATGCAAGTATTGATGGAAAAAATGGTGGTTTATCATAAAGTGAAGCTTTCCTCGCATTTATCTGTCCCATTTTAAGATACTTCAATGTAAATGCTGAAGTTCTGTTTTACCATTGTGTATTTTGATTGTTAATACTGACCTGCTGCACTCAATGAAAAATAGGGTCCACATAATTATCAGAGTATCAAACACGCTCAGCCAAAAGCTGTCATTGTAGCTTCAACAAGCAAAGGTCAAATTTGAAGAATTAGGAATCTTATCTCATCTCGCCAACATATTAAATTAAAAGTCTCTCAACGTGGTGCTGTCTAAATATTTCAGGAATAAATGGTATAGACTTCCCTTTTCCCCAGGGCTGCTGAAATGCACAAGAGTGAGAGGGACAAAGCTTCTCTACTGTCCTCCATCACTGGAAACAGTCATTAGAAAGAGCTGGCCTGTGCTGAAAGGCTAGATGGTTATCACTCCAACCAGGCTGGGATAAAGGCAGAGGAGAAGGAGAGAGAGAGAGAGAGAGAGAGAGAGAGAGAGAGAGAGAGAGAGAGAGAGAGAGAGAGAGAGCGCTGAGGGGAAGGCCAAAGGGAGACTGATAGGGCCTGCCTTTTTCTGAAAGGGTAGATGGTTATCCCCTTCAACCAGGGTGAGAGGAGGAGAAGAAGCTGGGAACAAAAAAAGAAACTGATAATTTACAGACAGAGTGTGGGGGAAGGAAGACAAAGAAATAGAGACAACAGGACAGAGAGAATGACTGAAGGGTTCTCTGTGGTTATCTATGTCACTCCTCTGTGACTCAAAGCCTTATCTGAAGGCCCAACGTCACTCAAAAACAAGCACATGATGGTATGGAGTCAGTGGCATCACTGCACACACTTATGCTACAAAGAGGGAAGAGCCACTGATTGTACACTGCTGGGACAACTATTCTAATTTGGGATGCGCATGGTTAGTTGACTATTAGTCGGCTCCAGAATCACTGCTCCATTATTATTGAATTGAGTTGCTGGAGGCTGTCTGGTTAAACTGACATTTAACCATTTGACCAGAGTAAAGCATAACCAGCACAGGCATGTGGACATTAACCCACAGAGGGACCAAAGGCTGGTTGTGGTAGCTCTGCTAGCTTTAGCCACACTCTGCAAACATAATAATCATTGTTTACCCGCAAACAATGATTATCTGTGTTTAGCTGTGTTAGATACATGGTGCTCAGTTGTAACTGTTTTCTCAGTCTTTTCAAATCTCAGTTTCAGTGACTAGGAAACTGGAAAATCTCTAATTCTAATACAAGTCTATGTATTAGTTCATCCGTTTTTGGCAGCTTAAAAGAAACCATCCATCCATTATCTTGACCGCTTATCCCGTTAGGGGTCATGGGGGGGCCAGAGCCTATCCTAGCTGACTTCGGGTGGAAGGCAGGGTACACCCTGGACAGGTCCCCAACCTATCACAGGGCTAACACAGAGAGGCAGACAACCATTCACGCACACACTCACACCTACGGGCAATTTATAGTGACCAATTAACCTGGAGAGCATGTTTTTTGACTGTGGGAGGTAGCCAGAGTACCCGGAGAGAACCCACGCATGCACGGTGAGAACATGCAAACTCCACACAGAAAGGCACCTGCCCGACCGGGGATTTGAACCAGGAACCTTCTAGCTGTGAGGCAACAGCGCAACCCACTGCACCACCGTACAGCCTAAAAGAAACCATTTCTAATAAATATTAAATAGTTTATATTAAATAGTTTGATAAGAGGATTGGTACAACTGTAAGGAAAGTAGAAAATACAGTTAACTTATTGATATAGACTGGAAACAACAAAGAACTACAAATCAATCTTTCCCCAAGGTACAAATATGAAAGAACATCTGTCAGTGTTAAAGCTCATTATTAGACACCTTGTTTGTCTCTTCCACACAAATGCTGAAGTGTGAAGGAACCTGTCATGTGGCAACCTCACTGTCTGAACAGGCCTTCAGGAAGTTACAACGCTTGCCAAGAAAAAAAACCACAATAATCCAGCAGGCTGACAAGCCAGGATTACTGTTCCTTCTACTTGCATGTCTTTTAGGAAAGCTAACTGTCTAAGCTAGGCTAATAGAGTGGAATCTTGTCAACTTTTGAACTTGACATGGGGAAAAAAATCCTTTGATGTGGTTGAGTGGAAGGAAAAACATTCAACTAAGAATTTGAGGTGCAAAAGTATTTGAAGCACTGAGAGATTTCTAAAAACAAACTAGGAAGTGCAACGATGCTAACATGGGTGTAACAGGCTCTTTTGTACTGTGGATCAGATGCTGGCAGCTGCATTGAGTATGAGCTGAACCCTTCTGTCTGAATTCTAGTGGAAATAATTGATCCTAAAAAAAAAGATCCAAAGCGTATGAGTAGCTTTGATTCTCTACAGTTATTCCTGAGAATTTTAGCCAGTTTCACTGAAGCTGCTCTTACTGGTTAGATTTTATTCACTCCCCTTCCCACTCTGCCTCTTCCTCTTGCTCACCCAGCTGTGTGAAGGTGTTAGAAATGCTCTGAGGGGGACCACTGGACTTGAATATGTGGCCTGAAGCCAACATTTTCCTGACATCATGTAGCCTTCCATAGCATCACAGCCACCTACAAAGCCCACCATTGTGTGGCCCGTTCTGTGCCCCCTCCACCCACGCTCGTCGCCACCACCGAGATCCCGCTCTGCACTGGCATCAGTCAACGGACAAAAGAGCACTTTTAATTAACTTCAAATCTGTCAGCTACCGCAAAGCCATGCCAAAGCAGACATGTCAGATCAGGGCCCCATTTGATCTTTATGGGGACTTTCCCCTTAAAATGAACAGAGACAAAAAAAACTCCAAGAAACTAGCACATATTTGCTTAAAAGATGTCATGACACAGAAGTCTGCTTTTATGTGTTCATGCAGACAGGTGTGTGTAAGAGTGAGAATGTATGTGTGTTCCTGAGGTAATGTTTATGGTAAGCTCCTGAGCTGCATGTCCAAACTAGAGAGGAATGGATCTGACAACTTATTCTGACACACACTAGGAAAAGGTTCAAATGTGAACCAATATTTGCATGAACTAATTCAAAACATGACTTTAATGAGCCCAGCTGTTGGATTATTTAACTTTTTATATAAACTTTTATTTTTTTAATATGAACATAGGGCTCAAATAGCCATACTCAAGAGTAGAAATTTGATAATATGGTTTGTTGCAATTTTCTTTTCCCTTTTGAACAAAAAGAAAAATTGAAACACACAATAATAAGATGTCATGGTACTTCCAAGGTAACGCAACATGTCAGTCAGCCAGCCTTTGCTTTAAAGGTGACATATCACGCTTTTTTCATCAATATCTATTGGTCTAAGAGGTCCCCAAAACATGTCTTTAAAGTTTATGCTCAAAAAAACACTTTGAAATCAGATTTTGGCATGCCTGAAAAGTCCTCTTCTTCATTCCTCCTCAGAACACTCTGTTTTCCCTCTGACCACGCCTCCTCCGGAAGTGGATGTGCCTCGGCTCTCCAGCACGTTGATCTACTGTTTACATGTTGGCTGAATATACACGGCTGCTCAGAGATCGCGTTACTTCAACCCTCTGAATCTGATCCTGACGGAGAGGCGCCTGTAGCAGGACCTTTCTGAACGATTGGTCATAGATTTAGTGTTTCTTGTTGTTTTATTTATCACTATGTAGACGTGTGTCTTGGTACACAGCTACGAACATGTAGCTATGTGGCTATGCTAACTAGCGCTAGCACTTATCCATGATAAATAAAAATCATCCACTGGATCTTCAAATCTGCAGACGTGGGGAGTAAAACCGACCTCTGCCAGAAAGGCAGCAGGACCTTTTATGAAGGATTGGTCACAGATTTAGTGTTTCTTGTTGTTTTATTTGTCAGTATGTCGACGTGTGTCTTGGTACACAGCTACAGTTACAGCTATGGACATGTAGCTATGTGGCTATGCTAATTAGCGCTAGCACTTATCCATGACAAATAAAAACACGGAAGTCTGAAACGGCTCGTTTCACACACATTTACAGAAAGGTGTAGAAATCAAAACAGGGGCAGAATGGATTTTTTTCATTCTCGGGGGGTTTGTAGACATGCCAGGGACACATATTTCAGGTAAAGAACCATTAAAAAGTCAATTTTGCATGATATGTCACCTTTAATATTATGCATTCATTTTGATAACAAAACTCAGCAGCAGCATACAGATGATCTGTTCCCACAAACTCCATTTTTTTTGTCTATGTGATGATCGTCTCACAAGAATCTGCTGTCTTGGTTACCTGGCTGACAAGTCCTGCCCAGTCTTGTGTGTGAAGTGTTGTCTGGAGCAGTGAGGCCAGCACCTTTCTGAGCTGTAGAGGCTGAAATGTTCCAGAAGTAGTGCTGGAGTGGCTCACCAAACACTCCTAACTCAATGAAAAAGATGCTAGGTAACATTTTCTCTTTGAGTGCCCACATGCTGCCGATAATGCTCTCTTCTTATCGGGTAAAGCTCTGCAAAAGTTTAAATGAACACAAACATGTGAAACTGCTGCTAACTCTAGTGAGGTAATGCTAGCACATTGACATTTATCCATGGTCACATCATCAATTGTCTGCTTCAAGCACATTCACTAACCAGGAACAAATGTCCACAGTTCACTTCCTGTTGTTAGCTGAGAAACTTAATTTTCAGTATATTAGCCTAAAAGCTTATCATCAGGCTATCAAATTTGCCAGTTCACCCAGGTGAAGATAAAGTTTTGCAGAAACTGAACACACACAAAACAACAAGTTGCCACAGGTTAACTTCTGCCAGGATGAAATGACAGATGGTGATATTTCCCTGTTGTAAAACTGTCTTTATTTATTCATCAGTCACAGAGACTGACAGGAGATGGCAACAAGGGGTAGTTTATTAGTGCTGGTGTATTACCTGAGTGGTTCTTGATATTAGAGAAAACAATCAGGGCTTGAACTTCCCATCCTTTGCTCTAATGTGAGCTTTGTTTCTAGAAATAGATATGACGTCATATTTGCACCATCTTGAAAAATATTGATCCAAGGTTATAAAAAAACGGATATTTGAAATTGTCCCAGAAAATGATACTGATACTTTAGCAACTCCATCTTTTTTCACCCTTATATGAAGAACATGTACAGTTAATTAAAGTCTTTGAAACACAACTTGATAATGCAATTTAAATGCAATCAAAATTTAATGTATATGTAAAGCAGATATTTTTGTTATCCCTGTCACTGGGGATAAATACGTGGGGAATTTTATTAAGTGAACCCTCAAAGACCTTTATCCTAATTAACTGTCTCTTCAGCTTTGGTGGTGTTATTGCAGTGAAGATTCAAGCTCTGTCACAGCCAGCTGTTTGAACACTGTTGTCACAGGAGAAAAAATGAAGGGTATGACAGGCAGGTTTATTTTCACCTGCAAAGAGGAAAAGAAAAGAGAAGAGAAATATATGGGTTGGGAATTTTGCAGCAGTGCAGCACGGCTTTGGAGAGTAAGGTTGCTGAACATCAAAGACTGCTTTGGGCTAGATATGGGGAAGAAAGAAGGATGGAGATGGAGAGGCAGCAAGAGCATACAGCCAGTGTTCCAGCCCAGAATCTCTCCAACGGAAAAAAACATACATAGAAAAGTAAAATGTCGACGACACAGTCTTTTAACAAGAGAGAGGAACATGAACTTGACAGAGTCTTATTAAGGCAGCTGTCTCCAGACAGCACGATAGGTTCGCTTTACAGACTACAATAATAACTACAGGGGAAGTCGCCAGTTAACTGCCGGGGCAGATGTCTGTATCACCAGATACTGCTGCAATGCACAGCCAAGTGCTGCAGGCAGGTTTTACAACAAGGACCTCCTCTTAAAAACAAATATCTCCTCCACATACACACCTACAGTAAGGACATACAGACCACAGAAACACCTAGAGACACAATAAAAACCCTAAACCGCGACAGACTCTGTTTGCTAAACAAGGCAGAAGCCATATATTTCTGACAGGAAGTCACATGTACCTCTGAAAATTCTCCCCAAGAAGGCACAGAGGCCCAACACACTGTCACCACTTTCATCAGAGATTGTGTATCTAAAAAAAATGCAATTTCACTATTATCTTCACAAACTTCTGAGCAGTGGAGGAGATACTTCTGAGCCTCCTGTGAGTTTGTTTTACAAGACTTAAGGCAGGTTTTGCAGCAGGACTTCATGGGGACACGGGGAGTCCAGAGCTGTGTTTTGTGGACAAACTGTGAGTGTGGGAATCCCAGAGAACTCAATTAAAAGAGATAGAGATCCAGATATGGATCTAATCAGGGAGTAAACATTCAATGGTCAGAGTAGAGCCACAGCTTCCTTTGCTTTTATTCTGGCTTTGTTTATCTGTCATTTGCTATCTCAGCTACTGGAGAGGGGGGGTCTTAAGGGTGGAGAGCGGGCAGGAAGTCTGACAGCAGAGTAACACTCTGCCTTTTGCTGGGTTTGCAATGCCTGATGTCTCTAATGTCTGATATGACATGGTGTAAATGTAAGTAGGACGAGCACTGGATCTAGAACAAAAAGTGATTGAAATGCAGATTGAATAATCATGAACAACTTCAAAGAGAAGCACCAAAAACAGGCAAAAACAACCAGTTCTGTTCACAGTTTCCTGAGAGGAATATCAGCAAATCCTCCACTGCCTTGTCAGTGAATTCAGATAACCTCAGTGGGATCATTATCTTTTTTTTTTAAATTAGATTTTAAGATAAAGTGTAGGCAGAAGGAAAGTGAGATATTAATAAAGTTGTTCAAATGTCAAGCAAAAGACATTAAGCAAAGAACTGAACTTCACTCAAATTAACTCTAAATGTGTCGAGTGGTCTTAACAAGTCCTTCAACAAAAGCATTTAAGAGGTGGAGGAAAATTGCAGATAACCACCTCATAAGGTCACAGACTCAGTTTCAGGAGAATAAAAGAAAAAAAAGATAACTTGAGGTTTTAGATGGCACAGTGAGAGCATGTTGCCTCAGTTTGAGTACACACCGTGCTCCAGCGTAGCTCTTATTACACAGTAGTTTTTCCTTAACCTAACCATCCAAGTACACAAAGAGACTGGTGTATACATTTCTGCTGTATATTGATCAAAGCAACTCCTGCTCTGGGGGCAATTAGAGAAACACAATGGAGCAAAAACTGTTACAGCTTAGGGATGCTGTGTCTAAGTGCTAAACAAACTGTAAACGGGCACATTGTCCATTTGCATTTTGCTCTGGTAATAATCAGACACAAGGGACGGAAAACAACTGACTTTCTACTGTCATCTGAAACAGCAGGACTCAAATTTCACTTTCCTTGCTTCTTCTTCTTTTCTTTTTTCCCCCCACAAAAAACGATGGACATTAATAGCACACTTATGACACCAATGACAGTAGGTGGAATAAAAAAATAATCACATTACAAAAGACAGTGTGAGCTTGGTCTATGGAAAAGAGTATTTATAGCAGTGTAATGGTGCATTAGGCGCTGTGTTCCCATGAGAGAAGAGGGCCTCGCTACGATTTGCAAAATGGGAGATGTAGGAGGCAGGGGGTTCGAACAGTTAAAGCTGCCTCTTCTAACAAGCGCTGCATGTCATTTAGCTACAGAAGAGCCGGTAGGCCGCCGCATAGAATAACTTTCCATGCCTGTTTGAGAATAGCTAACTGAGAGTACGAGAGTAAAGTGCTTTTAAAAAAAGGTAGCTGGATGTGAAGCAGGAAGGGGGGGGGGGCTGGATGGCTCAACAGTGAACGCAGCCCATCAGAAAGGCTGATGCGCTTCCCTATCACAATGGGGCAATGTCCTTAGAGAACTGTCTGAGATGCATTCAGTGTCCATTAAATGTATGTTTTTCAAGTTAACATACTCATCATAACCATTGTACTTAATCGTAAGCACAATGACAATTAAAGCTGCAAGCAGCGTTGAACGGGCCTTCACACACCTGCAAACACCGCCTGATGTGCAGCAGGATCTGCCTGTGAAGCAGGTGTTGCTGTGCAGCACTTCATGAGACCTACGTTCAAACTGTGAGCACACTCGTGCAGTTGTAAGCACTGCAATACTGCTTTTCACCAGTAGGTGGGGCTATAACCTTAAGGAAGTGAGTATTATTATATGCGTTTGTCCGGAGATCCTGCGTGTAACCATGGTCGCATTGTTTACATATGAGATCAGCTGTCAGCAGCCGGTAGCATGTCGATGCTAAACGATGCTAGGCCGGATGTTCCCTGCGAGCTGAGGAAAAGGAGGCGGGGATGACGTGCTGGTATTGAGGCGCAAGCTAAAATAGACGACATCGATCTGTCCTTCCATCCACCGGACTGTAAGATCTATCTATGATAAGGTGGACAAGCTAACACAGCACCAGAGGGACTACTAGCAGAGTACCATCATGCCAACAGAGCTAACACCGGACACGAACGCCACATTGGAAGGATTTCACCTGCTGTGGGCGGACAGGATACAGGAGAGCAAGACTGAACTAACTGGTGAAGAAGGCCAGCTCAGTCCTGGACCCTGTGGAGGTGGTGGCTGACAGGAGAATTATGGCCAAGCTGTCTTCTCTGATAAAACATTTTTTTATATATATGTATTCTTGTTCATTTCTTCTACTGTACACCTTGTTTGCTGCTGTAACTCCATGAATGTCCCTGTTGTGGGACAAATAAAGGAGTTTCTTATCTTATCTGCAGGATTGTTTATCACAGATCCTCATAGAAGCGGTTGGGATCACAAGCAGGTTAAAAACTGTTTATGGGAGTACATACCACCTGTTTCAAATAGGTGGCGCCATTCATATGCCCAAAATGTTTATGTAGATGAGTTAAGGCTGGGACTGTGATGACATGCAAAAATTTGGAAGAGATCGGAGATTGTATGTAAATGTCAGTACCATGTATGCCCTTTGGGTGGCGCTATGGCTGTAGTAGATAAATGAGCCAATAGATGTGTGAGGGGGTGGACTTTGACAAACATGAGATTTGAAAAAGATTCAACACTGTATGAAGGAGCTATAAGTATTACCTGTTTCATGGCTTGACATCAAAGATTGACCTGTTTGACCATTCAGTCTGACCAGTGATGCTTCATGAAGGTGTAAAGGCCGTTTCTGAGCATGAAATGTTCAAAAGAGGAAGAGCTATACACCACAAAGCAAGACGTGACTTTCTGTTGCCAGTAGGGGGCGCTATAACATATAGGTGAATATTTGCCTATAGAGGCATTCAGGCTGTTGCACTTATCATGCATGGGGTGCCCTGGTCCTGATCCAAAATTGCATGAGTGTTAAAAAAGTTTTACGTTTTTTGCAGATCGCCAAGAAAATTTCCAACTTGACCCTCTGCCACGCCCACAGCGATTGACTTAGGAAGATCCCTTTGATAAATGTTCATCTCCAATGTGACTACTTCATGCTGAGCGATGTAGGAGTTGATTGGAGAAAAACTGCAGGACATGGGATTTCCTGTTGCCAGTAGGGGTCACTAAACGATATTGGTGAATATCATCATATGGGTGCGCTCAGCCTGGGGGCAGTTATCATGCATGACCCATATGGTCCTGATCCACCATGTACGAGTTATTAGGATTTCAAGTTTTTGGCAGATTGCCAAGAAAACCTCCACTTTTGACAGTCTGCTACGCCCCCAATTTTCATGATTTCGTGAAATGTTTTGATGACTTTGAATCGTCAATGTGTCTACCTTTAGAATGTGCATGGTTGGGACTTGATTGGAGTAAAATTGTAGGATTAGTTGGCATAAATACATACCCTTGCGAATCAGGTGTCAAAATTTCAACTGAAATTTCTGGCCTTTCTGTTGAGATTTCACCACAACATCAAGAGGCTTTTTTGTAGGTGTTGGAATGATACATATGCAAAAAATATGTCATGCATGTATGTTGAACCGTCTTGAGTGGCTGGCCTTTTGAAATTTGTAAATTCAAGGGGGCCTAATAAGTGTGTGACGTATGATGAGTTTGGGGCATGTTAAAGGCTCCAAATATGCGATTCATTTCAGGGTGCAAAGAGGAAAGAATAATAATCTTTAGGGTTTCAATAGGGCCTCGCTGCCACTGCATGTCAGTGCTCGGGCCCTAATAACACTTTACATCAAAGTATCATTCAAGCTAGGTAAAGTGAAAGCACGCTATTCTGTACTGTACAATAGTCTGTGTTTTGTGAATACATGTTCAGTCAGCATGCTAATACAATTTGGTCTACACAGTGCACACCATTGCTAACATTGGAATGAGTAAAACTTTTATATGAGGGGAATCCTAGTGTCCACATGAATACAAAAACAAAATGCAGAAAGTTATTAACATGATATCTACTTAGTAAATATATCAGGAGTTCATAATCATTAGCGCTCCACAATCCTGAAAGAAGTGTGATCCCAGAACTAATTAACACCAATAGAAACAAGATAGCACAGTGGATTATGCCCTCTATACACTGGTGTTTTTCTTGTCCTTGGATGCAAATTGAGTCAAAAGGCAAATTGTAATGACTACAAATGAAGAGCAGCAAGCAGATCTTCATATTTTAAAGGCTGTTTGTGGCGTATGCTAAGTACTTCTACCAACTAAATGCTTTTTAACAAGTACCCATTTGTACATCTCAAAATGTTCATGAAATTGACTGATCAGCTCTGTGACCAATTATTTCAGTGTTTAACAAAATGCTTCAAAAACATTTGCTTCACATCCCGCAAACCACAGCACCAGAAACATTTAAGGCAGCCCATTATTGGCTACAAAGAGTCACCACAAAACCATCCCAAAACGCAGCAAAAACACACGACTAACTGCTCATTAAATTTAATCTCGGTAATGTTTTCTGGAAGCCAATTTTATGTGTCCATCAGGCATATAATGGTAACAGCATAAGGGTGGCTCAGAGAGTATCCACGTTGGAAAGCTGAGGGCCAACACGTCAGTAAAGTTTGTGAGTTTGACAAAAATCTGTGGGAGTTGCTATATAATGTCCTACTCAGAGGTCACCTAAACCTTCAGCTGTACCTCTGTGTATAACATGCAGATAAAAACAGCAAACGATTTGGGGTTACAAGCTGTATATCACTGACTAAAGGTGTGCATATCTGTGTGCAGGACACACTGACCTGAGAGGCTAAATTAGAAGGAGAAACTTAGGCATGGAATCTGAGTCAAGGCTTGTACAGGATAACAACTAATTATGGCTAGTATGCTGTAAATAGGAGGAGTGGTGTCTCAGTGGGTGTTAACCCAATTAAAACTATGTAAGCTACGGCTAGAATAGGTGAGCAGTTTGATTCAATAGATGCTCAAGTTAATTTTTGGAAGTTTTAAATTCCAATGTTTTTCATGAGAATGAGGCATCAAGTGAGTGAAGGCTGTTCCTAACCACAGAGAGCACTTCTAATGCAAATTAGAATCCTGATAAGGTGAGCATGACCCCCACAAGAAGCTGTGGGGTCCTGTCTCAGCCCGATGGGACTCCCTTTTTCTATAACTACCCATTCACTGATTCTCATTCTGCTGATTATCTGGCTTCAAACTTAAGAAAAACAGGACAAAATGATTTGAAATGGTTTCATGATTTAAAAAGTCAAAACAAATAGACTGCTTATTTGTCATTAAACATTTAAATTTTGAGCTTTGCAGTTGACACACGTTTAAACAACAATGAAGCTTATGTCACGACTTTTGGTGTTGTTGCTATTGTCACTAGCGTTTATGGTATGAGTTGCTTTGTAGTGATTGGCAACTTAAAGCTGCACTCACCAGTTCTGTAGCCATTGCTGGATTGCAGGTCGATTTTTCTCTGTCAGAGATGGTTTGGGTCCAGTAGCTCCTCAGGCTGCTCTCATATCTGAGACCAGTAAGTGTTATTTCCTAACTGCCAAAGACCAGCCTGAGATGGAAACAAACACTTTTGCCAGAGTGTCAACAGGCAGTGGTGAAACGTGCTGGACTCCACTTTACCAAACTTTCTTTTACTATTTAGACTTAATTATTATTGATGTGTGTTTTTGACCAATCAGAATCAAGTGTTTAACACAACTGGGTAAAAAAAGTAATACAAATTGTACTAATAACTAATCAACTAATGAAGACATTTCAAATAATGAAATGAAATAATAATAATAACGGCTCATCTACCATGTGCATAGAGGAATTAGTAAAAGTTTGATCTCTTTGGGCTGCCAAAGCCTAAAGGATAATAATCAAGTCAGTTATACAAAATCAAGGGAAGGGACCTGTTTGGAATAAACATAGACAAGCACACTAACAGGTCCCCACATGTATGTGATGGTTGAATGTCCAGAGCGAAACAGTCTAAGGAAACATCAGAATCAGCTCCATGTCTGAGGCATAAACAGTAACTGACGTCAACCAACGTCAACCGGCACAGGGCCTGAGAACGACAGGCCGCCAATTTATACAAGAACGTGAAAAAATGAAGGGCTTTGCGATGAGCGCGACAGCTGTGCTTAATCAAGGGAACTAAGCCAAGAAAGATGTGAAGGGATGCAGAAGGACTGAAAGAAGGTGAAGAAAGCTGGAGAAGGGAAGCGAAAGCTTGAGGGAAAAGAGGAAGATAAGAGCGGGGAAAGGGAACAAAGTCTCAACTATGCACTCGTATCTCAAACACCGAGAGCCTGGAAAAAGGATGGAAGGTTTAAGAAGAGAGGTTCTGTTACAGTGAAAGTTCATCCCAGTGTGTGCACAACTCTCTCGTCAAAACATCCCAATATGGAACATCAAAGACTTGATGTTTCTCCTTCTGCATCCCAACACATTTCAAAAAGGGGATATATTTTCGTGCATCAAAACAGGGAAAGTAGGTTGTTGTACCCTCTACCAACCTATTGAACTT
The DNA here is from genome assembly GCF_009762535.1 of Notolabrus celidotus. Lineage (NCBI taxonomy): Eukaryota > Metazoa > Chordata > Actinopteri > Labriformes > Labridae > Notolabrus > Notolabrus celidotus. The sequence continues at coordinate 18,440,711 of NC_048286.1, read as the reverse complement.
TCATGCTTTACTTTTCTCAACTCTATCCGGGGGGAAGATCGGCTATAAATGCTACAAAATGAGAAACTTGAAATGTGCTGTTGTTATATTAACTTCTGTTAAAGGGTTACAACACAAATCTTAGGAAAAGACACACACCAGGCCCAGTTTCCTTGGTTCAGGCCACCCTTTCCTCCGGGCCGTGGCCATTCATCAGCAGACATCACATGACGCACCAGAGCCATTCATCCTGAGCCTCATAGTGTCCTCTGCCCAACAGGATTTGTGATTCAATTTGACTGAGTGATGCTTGGGCCCCTGGGCTGCAGCTGAGGCGCTGAGGCTGCTGGGAAAGAAGAGTGAGGGTATAGCAGGGACACCCAGGAGAGGAGCAGTGCAATGGGGCGCCACAGCTTCTGCTACACAACTCGAGGAAGGGATTTAGTCACATATTGTAGATGTGGAACAAAAGAGCATTGGAAGAGAGATTAAAACTGAATATGCCGTAGTGTAAGTACAAAACAATTAGAAAATGAAGAACTAGCTAAGTATTTAATGTTGTATTTGGCAGGAGGAGCAATAAGAGTAAGAAATTATGCTGTGGATGAATCAAAATAATGTACAAAGTAGAACAAAGAGTGGATGAAACACAGAGTGGGCAAAGTATCTTTTGCCTTAGAAGCCCTACACATCATCTCTCACCTTAACTCAGAAGCAAGGGCATGAAAGATTTAAAGTACAAAGCTTTTAGTTCAAGCCTGGCCGAAAGACACACACTCAAGACACAACATAGAGAGAAACTTGACACGTTCTTTCACAAAGTTAAATGTCATAAAAAAAATCTCTGGATAAAAACTGTAAAACTTTCCACACACACATATTAGCATAATGCTAGATGGACTCCCTGTTGACGGACATATACAGTTGAGGTCAAAATTATTAGCCCCCCTTGTGAAATCAGATAAAACCCTTGATTTCTCCATGAAAATGACCATTAAAAACAAGTGTGTATAGTTTATGTGTTTCCAAAATAACAAAGACAAATGTTCACTATGTTTGACTTGAAGATTTTATTGTTGCAATGAATTGAAACAAGTAAAGGTCAAAATGGCATGTCCAAAATTATTAGCCCCCTGGCCATTAGTAGTCAATAGTGCGCCCGTTCTGAGCCATACCTGACAACAACCTCTTCAAGTAGTTCTCTACAAGGTTGGCACATGTCTCTGGAGGGATTTTTGCCCATTTTCCCAATGCAAATCGTCCCAGCTGGTCCAAAATACATGGTTTCTGAGCGTGGACATTCACTTTGAGTACCTGCCACAGATTCTTCACAGGATTGAGATCCGGGCTCTGTACGGGCCACTCCAGGACCTTGGTTTTGGTGTCCTTTAAGAACTGTTTGACCAATTTTGACGTAAGCTTTGGATCATTGTCTTGTTGGAAGACCCAGCGCCGACCAAAGCCTAGACTAAGAGCAGAGTTCTTCACATTATCCTTCAAAATGTCAACATAACTTTCTTTTTTCATGATGCCATGCACCAAAACAAGGCTACCTGTGCCTGAAGCTGCAAAACAGCCCCACAGTAAGATGCTCCCTCCACCATGTTTAATTCTGAGTACCGTGTTCTAAGGGTTGAAGGACTCTCCCTTTCTTGGCTAAACATTAACAACATCCATATGCCCAAAAAGTTCCATCAGACCAAAGGATGGACTTCCAAAACTCATCTTTACCTTTCAAATGTTCTCGGGTAAACCTCAGTCCGACTCTGATGTGCTGCTCTTTGAATAAAGGGGTTCTTCTGGGACGATGGTCCTGAAGCCCATCACAATGAGGATCCCTCACAACTGTGTCCCTTCAAACATCAACTCCAATGGAGGTCAGGTCAGCAACAATCATCTTGGCAGATTCTAGACACTGTAAAACACCTGGACATGACAGTATAGCCTTCCCCCTTATGATGAGCCTCCATTATTTTCTTTCTGAGCTCAAGACTGATTTCCATTGTCTTTGGCATGGTTAGTAAGAGTAGTCTCTCTCAATAACGTGTTCAAGTGCTCTGTTTGGAGTCCCTTAAGGAAATCTCAATGCTGTTTGAATGCTCAGGTGTTGTTAGGAAGCAAATTGACTGCTCAGGTGTGTTTTAAAAGCAAAAATTCACAGGGGGGCTAATCATTTTGATCACCCCATTTTCACTATATTTGATATAAAGTTATCCTAAAAATGTATTTTCATTCCAAAATGTACCAAAGCTACTAAAGAACACTGGTGAATGTTTGCTTATATCAAGTTTTATCAATGATTCAAACATTGGGCAGAATTTAAGGAAAATGTTCCAGAATTCCTGGGGGGCTAATAATTTTGACCTCAAGTGTACTGCACTTACTTTTTCACCTGATGCATGTGCAGGTCAGCTATATTAAAAAAATGTATCAGAAATAAGGGCATGCACTGCCTTTAAAGAATGATTATCATCCTACAGGTTTTCAATCTGTTATGTGCAGAAAGGCAAGAGCATCTGCTGTGACATTTAGCCAGCAGGTCTCTGATTGTAGGTTTTGGACTTGTTCATAAAAGCACCTACAAAAAAAAACCCTGTGATTAAAGCTTTCCTCAATTTCTCCTGTCAAACTGACCTTGTATGGAGCACTCAGAGTCCGTCAATTTAAGTGAAATTAATTATGATTATAGTTCTCATTGATTGGCAGACAGCTCAGCGGTTCACACTGCACGTTTCTAGTGTGTACAATATCTTCTACATGTAATCCTGCACACGCCAGCATGCTACCGCTTTTAATAACATGTTCTTACTCACCCTGTCTGGTGCAATGAAAACATGATGTAAAACACATGGTGTGTGTGCACTCATCAAAAACATGCAAGCATAGTTGCGCATTAGGGTTATTCAGAAAGACAATCAGATACATTTTTTTGCATAGCATGAGTTTAGCACACAGACACACACTGAAAAGTACCACACACACAAACGCATCATACGCATTACAAACACAAAAGGCAGCCAGCCATGCACTGAGCGTGGGTTGACAGAGTTCTTTTTAGCAGATGTAAAATATTTATGAGAGAAGACTCTGCAGGGGAGGAGGAAGAGATGAAAATAGTGAGGGAACGATGGAGGGAGAGCGAATAACGAGACGAACGAGACGATGACGAGTGGGCCGACCGAAACGCCCTCCGTTACGGCTGAGCGGAAGAAATGCAAGCTAAATAAGTCATTGTCATTTCAAGTTCATTAGCTCACTGTTTGCCATCCCCCTCCCTGGAGGAAGACAAGAAGGGGGTTAACGTGTGTTTGTGCAGCAGTCAAAACACCTGAGCTGATTTGACAATGTACAAAATAAGTTCACTAGGAATGTGCTGTCTCAGTTTTAGCTTGGATTTAAAGTCCTCCTTAGATTACACAAGGAACACCTGGTGATTTTACCTTTTTACAACCTTTTACTATATATCCATATTTTATACTGAAAACCAGTGCCAGCAGTGCCCTGTGCATTAGGAGGAGATGATGCCATAAACAGGATGTTTGAAGGTGATTTCTAAAAATGGTTTTCATGACTTTTCCTTAAAATTAGGACACCTATGAAAAAATGGTCTAGCATTAGTAAATGGGGCTGCATGAGGGAGACAAGATTGATAGAGGGAGGGAAGCAGGGCTGAGAAACTACAAGAATAAGGATTTGGCAATAAAAAGCTAAGCCTGTACCACCAAACAGGATGACAATTGACAGTAATTACATATTTTCCCTCTGTAATTATGAGCTGTTTTTATGCGCCCCCCCCTTCTCACAAGGCCTCGGTAATCCTCTGGTCAGTCCTGCTGCTGCGTCTTCAGTCTCTACCTCTGGATCTAAATAGCAAAGCATGGTCAAGCGGAATAAGTAAACCACTATGAACTACACGGGGCTTTCCTAAGCCACAAATAACGCTTGAGGAATAGTGTCACACAAAACCAGATGTAACTATCTAATTACAGAAAAATGTGCTGAGAAAGCACAAAATCCAACAGGAGATGAGAGCTGGCGTGGACATGGGGAGAGAGAAAGAAGAGAGCTGCTTCACCACAAACTGGAGATGGAGATATAAAGAGGCTGCAGAGGAACAACTCATTTGAGTATTCTGGTTTCTAGAGGAACTAATGTTTTTTATGGGGGGGGGGGGGGGGGGGGGGGGGGGGGGGGGGGGGGGGACTGATGCACTGCAGTTTAAACCAATTATACAGCGGAGATCCCAAAAATGTACCAGATGGGGAGAGAGACATGCAGAAGGATCACAGAGCAGCAAAGCCTGGAAAAACTGTGTGCGCTAGGCTTCCAGGAAGCCAATAAAACAACACACAGATTTCACTGTAATTACATTCAAAGTAGGAGGAAAGGAAGTTGGGGGACAGTTAAAGTGAGTGTGGGAAAATGGATTCCCAAAGGAGGAATTTCAATGCAACCTTAAGCAATACTCAGAAATTTTACAGGATCCTTAAATCACTGACTTTTTAACCGAGAACATGTTAAGAATCAATTTATCCTATTCCAACACATCCCTCTGAAGGGGAAGAGGATTCCTGAAGTGCAATCATGTGCAGCCCCATAAAGGCTTTTCAATCAAAACATATGGCTTTAATGTTGCGACCGTAAAATGCACAGTTAAATTAGATCACACAAATATGGAGTCGTTAGAGTCGCAGACAAGTAGCCGAAAACAAACTAACAATGATTTTTGAGAGCATCTGTGAGCATGCAGTAAATTCCACATGAAAAATAAATGAATCCCCAACTTCCTCTGCAGGGCCAGATAGAGGAGGAATGAGAGAGATAAAGCCTTGAGGGCAGAAAGGACTTAGAGAGGGAGAAAGAGGGGAGAAAATAATTACGATAATGGAAACTAGTGTGAAACAGTTTATCTTGATTAGAGGAAATCTCCAGGAAATTATGGACGGCGAGTGACAATAAAGCAAAACAACACTATTGTGCGGAGCCATTTGCCTTGAGGAGCTTTAAAACAAATTCCTCTAAAATGAAGAATAGGAAAGGAAAAAAGAAAAAAAGAAACTGTCAGAGAATAGATTTGATAGAGACAAAAAGAAAATTACACTCTTGGAAGTTTGGCCGCATGCACAAAAATGATTGCGGAGAGTTATGTTTTTCAACTCAAGGGAGACGAGGGGAAGGTAGAGACAAAGACGAGATTCACAAGTTCTAAAACACCTGGGATATCTGCAGAAGCACAAACGCTGACAGAAAACTTGATAACCTGCAGTCCAGGGTCTGTGCAGCTACCTCTGCACTGTTTTATTCTGCGGATGTAGTGTCTTTAATAACAACCTCCGTGTGGAAGAAAGGGCCACTGTTGAACAGAGCAGAACAGAAATGATTGCTTATCAAAGGGAAGTGTGTAGTTGAGGGGAGGGGATATGTGTGCTGCCGTTCCTGTGTGTCCTATCTTTATTAAATCTGTATTGTGTGCCAGGAGCCGGAGCAGTGAGGTGCTGGACACATTTCGGGGCGTTCTACATTTAGACGACACCTTCCTGATTTTATCATCTGGTCCAATCTTTTTATACACAGGAGCTATCTCTCATCTCTTCAATTCCTATTTCCCCCTTTTTTTATGCATATCAGAGATAAGAGGCCGAAGGCTGTCTGCAACAGAGAGTATCCATCTATTTTGGCAATTATATCAGGTATGAGAGCTTGATCAGAAGGGGAAGGAAATGGCTGGAAAGTGCAAGTGCTTAAGAAAACAAGATAAAAATTTAATGGGGGTGGGACCAAGACAGTAACAGATAATAATAAGAATCATTTGATGCTAGTGAGTACACTGCAAGCAAAAAGATTGGAGGTATAACTGATTAGATGACAGACTTAACAGTGAACAACAACTACTGTGTTATCATTAAATTCATTTGTTCAAAAAATAACTATATGTTGTTTTCTCTGATTTATATCATTGTAAATCAAACAATGTTTCCATGTTTTGGGCTGCAAATCAGTCAGTACAATGATTCACTTTGGGCTCTGGACAAGCGGCAACCCCTGATCTAAAAATACAAGTCCAATGCGGAAGTGTTAAAAACTGCAGTTCATCGAGGATCCGCTTAAGGCTGGCTCCGGAAGTACAGGAAGTCACATACACATGAATGGAAAAAAGCCGATCTTTACAGCAGAAATAAACATGTTTATCATGTTGTTTTACAGTGTAGTCTGGATAGCTCATTTCTCGATCAGCACACACTGTACGGGGGGTGAATTGTTTTCTGACGCGGCAATTTTGAAGATATTGAGATTACGAGTCTTCCAATGAGAGGCACAGCTGACTGCAGGAACACTGTAGCTGTTGGCTAGGAGGCTCAAACTCCACCTCTTTACGTCACACTGGCTCGACAGCAGCAATATGGCTGCCGCCAACGATTGGTCTCAAAACAGCTCTTCAGAAACAGATGGGTGACGTCACGCATACTACGTCCATATTTTATACAGTCTATGGCTCTGGAAGATGTGATAAATGTCCAGTATGATTTCATCAAACTGTCAGTTAAAAGCTCAGTTTCTGTTTACATCTTTCAAAGGTGGCAGTGAGTCTTAATCTTCACCTCCCCATTTGTCCTAACCAAATATTCATCACATTTGTTATATGTTTTCCACTTGTATTAATTGTAATCACGTCTACTATATTGTTTCATTCATTGAACACAAAGATTTTGGTTTGTTTGATGGTAGTTGAAGTTTTTACCTGATTTGTGTTGATGAATATATCTGCCATCTTCCAATAATTCACAGTGCTCAGAGATCAAATATCAATAATGAGATTTTTTAACAAACAGAATGACTAAACTCAGGGATAATTGCTATCTTTTCCTTGACAGATGGCTGAAGCTATTAACCCATCGTCAGAACTGCTGTCAATTAGTGTTGTGTCTAGGGATTTGTGTGTTAATCGACTAGATTACTAAATGTCTTCACCTTTGCAAGTCAGCATCAGAATTACTAGTTGCTTAAATTAATGATTGGTGTTTTTATTACTGTAGGCCTGAAATGCTGGCCATGTGTTTGTTTCTAAACTGTTCTGCAGCCACCCACAACTAGCCGAAGCTACAGCTGTAGTGCTCAGCTTAGGTATAAACAAACACAGATGGCATCTGATTGTGCAACATGTTTTGGCAGTATTTTGGTCTAAAACATGAAGTTGTGTGTCGGCTGTCTGGTTAAACTGGCATATAACCACGTACAACCATGTGAAACAAGCACAGGCGTGTGATTATTACCTGTAGGTAGTGCCGAAAGCTGGTGGTGGTGGAGCTCTGCTGGCATTAGCCACAGTAGGCAAACCAACTTGTCATCATCAAAGACTGAGATCCAGTGTTTAGCCATGTGAAATAAACAAATTGTGCTAAATTTTGAGGGATTTCTAAGTGTTGTCTTACCTTTAGACTAGCCAGTTTGTCCAACTTTAAATTTTTGCAAGTGACTAGGGAATTAGTCACCCCAACCTAGTCATAGCCATTAACTACATTGTTAATTGGGCAGCTGTGGCTCAGTGGGTAGAGTCGGTCGTCTTACACATGTCACATGTCAAAGTGTCCTTGAGCAAGACGCTGGACCCCGAATTGCTCCTGCTGTTGTTCAAATGAGAGATCAGCTAATACTGATGGTTCCTTACATTAGCAGCCTCTACCATCAGTGAATGAAAGGGTATGAATGGGTGAATGCGACGAGTAGTATGTAAAAGCGCTTTGGTGGTCAGACAGACTAGAAAAGCGCTATATAAGTACAAGTCCATTTACCATTTATTTTATTTACATTTTAGCCCTGCTTAATAGACCACAGATGCAATGAAAATGAAAATAATCCTGAATAGGTAGGCATCTATGTATAAGTCAGTACATCAGTATGGGATAGTATCAGTTCTATTGGCCAAAGACCATCAGCAATTAATGTGCCATGAACTAATGTCAGTAACAGATGTGTATCTAATGTGTCACATCAAGTTGATGCGGTAAGCTAGCATACCTAACAGCTGATTCAGAGAGGAGGGTTTTTTTACTGAGAAGAAGTTGCCTGGTGGACTAAGTTTCACTTTATTTCCATGGTCAAACATGAAGGACAATGTCAGCAGTGTGGAGGTATAACACCGTCTCTGAGAAACATCAGTGACTTGCATTTCAAGAGGAGAGACTGCTATCTAAAATTTCAATACTATACTACTTCTATATCAAATCCTATAACTCATTTAAACAACAGACACAAAGAACTACAGAGAGGTAATTTAAAAAAAAGAAAATGATAATGGCACAGGCATTGGCTATCAGCCAAATTGTTATTTCAATAATTGGAACTAGGATTTTACATTAACATGACAAAACAATCTCAATCAAAATCCATAAAACCTATACAACCTCTGCATGTGTTTATTTGTCCGTCCCTGACTGCTGAATCTGTTGCCATAGTGCCACAAATACTTCAGTCCACAGCTGCAGACAGTGTGCACTTTGTATGTGTGTGTGTGTGTGTGTGTGTGTGTGTGTGTGTGTGTGTGTGTGTGTGTGTGTGTGTGTGTGTGTGTGTGTGTGTGTTGGAATAGGGCGTGTCACCCTGTAAAATTCATACTGCGTGCCCTCACTTAATAGTGGGCGTTCTGGTTTGGGTAACGTACCATCTGTCAAACAGCGGGAGGGGCGAGGGGAAAGCTAGCTGGAGCCACGCTGAGAGCTAAAGCCAGTTTCTTGTCACTTCAAATACTCACCTAGTCTACAGAAAGCCCTGCTGGAGGGGACAGGAGCAACACACATTTACATAACTGATAAAAAAAAGGGCACACACACACACACACACACACACACACACACACACACACACACACACACACACACACACACACACACACACACACACACACACACACACACACACACACACACAGAGAGAGAGACTAAGCACACAATGGCAGCAAATAGAAGGAAGTGGTCTAAAAACATTCTGATGCTGGCCTTTGAAGTCATCACACATCTGTTGCACACACACAAATGAAACTTCTCACATTTACTTTTAGACCCATGCAGTAGTGCTGCACTATTAACCTAATTGCAATCGAAATCTCAATGTGAGAATGTGCAGTTTTACATCAGCACAAAAGACTGCGATTTGCGGTTGAAATAAATGTGCAGGTTTGTGTCTGAAAATGTTACAGTGATAATGTGGAGTCTGTTTAGTTACCACCGTTAGCTACTTTGACAGTGTGTGAGTGCAGTCTGTTTTTATACGGTTACATGACCAGTGTGCAGAACGCAGAGTGACCAACATAGATACTAACAAGAAGGAGCATGACAAGCAAGTGATGCTGAACTGGGAAAAAAATGCAGCGTCTGCAATATGGGAATATTTTGGATTCAGGTACGGGGATTTTGAACAGTGAGAAGTGTTGTGCAAAACCTGCAAAGATGAAGTTTGCAACATTGCATGACAACGAGAACAGTTTGTATTAACACCTGAGAAGTGCTGCTGCCTTTGCCCTATGGAGGGAATGCTGTTGTTAAGTAAAACAATCTTATATATATATAATATCGCAAACACAAATGGTAATATCATACACACTAATTGCACAACTTCACCATTTTGTGCAGCACCAACATACACAAACACACATTTGCATCCCACATACACACACACACTACTTCAGTCAGTGATGAAGCTTGAAGAGATGAGGGAATAATTCTTCTTTTGACACCACCGGTTCCTCTGAAGACAAAAGAGGAGTCATACACCAACACACTGCAGCCCTCAGAGGAACAATACACACACCACACACCACACATAAGCACCCTTTTACACACTGACGCCTGCTGCGATGACTGGCCTACACTGTTATCTGTGTCTTAATGTGTGTGTGTGCTCAAGGGAGGCCTGTGAGTGTGAACTCTTACTCTCATATTAGACAGGAGACAGAGAAGTTCAGACACAAGGAGCAGCACAAGACGAGAGGGGAAAAAAAGAGAGGAGGCAGCAGCTGAAATGCATGCTGGTCCGAAAGAAGGAAGCTAAGACTTGTGAAAGCAATGCATTATATTAAAAATAAAAAGCAATTACCGGACTCTCTGTACCTGGATTTCTTTTACTTTTTACTCACCAAGTGAACTTGTCAGAGTCATTTTCTAAAATTAGTCACAGGAAATAGAACGCAGAATAGCGACATGTTCTTCTGCCCCTGTCCGCCTGTCCTAAAATGAGTCATTATGCATGTTTGAGTTGTGTTGTTTAATGGAAATAGAACAGAAAATTGTTACTCTTTTGTTTATCAGACCTTAAACACTCTCTGTCTGAAACGAGGCAGTTTGAATGCGACTGCTTCACGATTTGAGCTTTACTAGAAAAACAGGTTAGTGCGTGCAAACTGAGAAAAGGTTTCTCCATCCTCGTTCCCACACTACGCAGAGTTCAGTGCAGCTTAACATGTTTGGACAGACTGTCCTCCAGATTTTCATGTTTCTCACAGGCCCCGAGAGTGAAAACAATTACATAAGGAAATGCAGTACAGGACAGTTTTTTTTTTAAAGCAGCTATTTGCTTTCAACTCTGTCTTTTCTCTTTTTTATTTACTCTGTGCTGATTTCCCTACTCATAGCTGGTCACAGGGTGGAGCAGGGACTGGCAAAAGCAAGCAGACCAGGGCAGCCCACGTCACAGTCAGCAGTCCATCGGCCCTCTCTCTTTCTCCCCCTCTCTTTTCCTCTGTCTCTCTGGTGAACATCAAACACATTGTGGTCTGTTTCATGCTCCCTGCAGCCCATTATGGCTTAATGCTTCAAGAGGCTTCTTACTGACTTCAGCATTTTAACAGCTCTAGCATATTCAATCTGTAGGCAAACACACGCAGATGCATGCATGCACGCACACACAGTTGCGCATAGACAAGCACAGACAGGAGTCCCAGATGCAGCAGGGATTCACACACTTTAAACTGCAGCCCAGTCATGAGCCTGCACACTGTGATACGGAAACAACTGTTGCTTTCGCTTTAATCTGTGTGCAGAGGAAGACCAACAGATGCATGGGGCTTTATGTAGACATTAACCTTCAAATAAACCTCAGCTCTCTTATCTCCAAGTCAGTTAATAGCTTCCATTCACGTGGCTGCAATATGTAACTTAGTGCGATCAATTAGTAATCCACAATATGGAGAATAACAACAGCACATCAGCGGGGATACTAATGGGATGAGATAAAGCTACAGTCCAGAATTGGAGTGACAACAGTGCAGGCTTATACCAACACACACACGCACATGCACACACACACACACACACAGTGTTAACTTTCTATAGTTAAGATTGTTCTGTTCCTTTATCTGACTGGAGGCCTTCTCTGATAAGGAATATGTCAGCCAGCTGGCTTCATTATTTAACCTCTTCTGAAATCTTTCTGTATTCCTGTCACAGGGTTGTGTTTCTTGTGGTTATTTTATTCTCTTGTTTGTACTCTGCACTCCTCCTGGAAATAATTTTATCTTTGTTGTGCATAACAGATGATCACTAAGTGACTCATTTATTTGAGTCCTCTTATTAGTCAGACTGGACATCTATTCTGTCTACGTGTCTTTCACATTGTGTTGATGAAGACTTCACATTAATGCAATGGCATTAAATACAAACTTATGTGAGATTAAAACAGTTATAAAAATGTTGTTTTTCAACATAAGAATGACTCAAGACATTAATGGATTTCATTATTCTGATGAATCAAATGTCCAGCTTGTTTATTTTTTTTCACATGCATGCATCCCTCTCTTCCTGTCTCTCCCCCCTCCCTTTTTCCTGTCTGTCTCCGCCATATCCTATCTAATATTAGTAAAAATGTCCCTGAGGGTATTTTAAATGAGGAACATTTACTTAAAGCTCCTGTAAGGACTTTTGAGTTGATTTTGAAACAAGACTGAAATTGACAGAGGTCCCTCTTTATGACCTACAAAGCAAACAAGACCATCAGCGACAAGACTGGCTATTTCTATACTGTCATTTTTAATGCCTGTTACTGCTGTAGGGGTGTGCTAGGGAAACAGCCTTTTTTACTATTTCCACTAGGGGTAGGACAAAATATTGATACAGCAATATGTTGTCATCCTGACCAGTGTGATACAATCATCTTAATGCCGCGGCTAAATATCTGTATTTTAATCGAATAATAGCAGCGCTGTTAGTAGATTTCTCTGCTAATTTGACTGACTGCATCTTCATTTACTTCATGAGTCCACGCTGTGGCGCTAATCATATGAACAAGTGTCACGTAACACGTGTCGTGTATTGTGTGTTGCGTATTGTGTATTATATCGTGAGTCATCCACGATTTCCCACCCATAGACTGTATAAAATATGGACGTAGGATCCGTGACGTCACCCATCTGTTTCTGAAGCGCTGTTATGAGGCCAATTGTAGACAGCAGCCATATTGCTGCTGTTGAGTGATTGTGACATAAAGAGGCGGGCTTTGAGCCTCCTAGCCAACAGCTACAGTGTTACCGCCTGTCAATCAGGTCAGCTGTGCCTCTCATTGGAAGACTCGTAATCTCAATATCTTCAAAATTGCCACGTTAGAAAAAAATTCATCCCCCGTACAGTGTGTGCCGATCGAGAAATTAGCTATCCAGACTACACTCGTCTTTTGTACCAGGTTGTAAACATGTTTATTTCTGCTTTACAGATTGGCTTTTTTGAATTGGTGTGTATGTGGTTTCCAGTACTTCCAGAGCCAGTCTCAAGCGGATCCTCGATGAACTGCAGTTTTAAGCACTTCTGTATTGGACTCATATTTTTAGACCGGAGGTTGCCGCTTGTTCCCACCCCTAATTTCCACTGTAAATTTGCATCAAGTGATACATTTGACAGCAAGAGGAGATTGTTTTGTCAGACAACACTGCTTACACTGACAAGATCATCATAGAGAAAAGGTATCACATTGTCCACAGGGGGTGCCAAAATCGACACAAACAGTAGATTCCTCATTTGGAGCTTTAACATGATATCAAAAAAATAAGTAAGATTGCCATCACATACATGTCACAGTATCTCAGAGGAGCTTGAGAGGGGCAAAGGAAACTTCAATGCAAAAAACACACATTTCAAGAAATGTTTGCCAGCAATCTAATTTGCGCTTCCATCCCTGCGCCATGACACAGATTCAGTCTCCATGCCCGCTGCTGGAGTAAAGGTTCATTTTGGGACAGCAGTCGAAGAAGTTTGCAGCACTTTGAACTTTGTAATGTAATTACCAGAAGGTTAGTCAATTATTGATAACACTGTGGATCCACAATTTCTATTATCCAAGAAGCAATAAGTACATCACTTTAGGGACAAGACTGAGGTGCCACCTCAGGTCAAGCTGCCTCACACTGGGGGAAACAAGAGGGTTTTAAGCTAGTAGCAACTATATAGTTACTGTATACAGTAAGTATGTCCACAGAGATGAAGAGTTTCGGTACGTACAACATTGGAACTGGTCTGCATTATATTCTTGGCTATGATTGGTCGAGCAGTCCTTTTGAATTGTTGTAGATTCTGAAAATTGGGAGCTTGTACACCAAAGAGTCAAATACCCCAAAAGTAAAAGTTTCCCTTTAGACTTGTCAGTGCTTAATGGCTTGTGTCTAATGTAGTTGCCATGACAATGCCTTATTAGCTATGAACAGGAGGTAGTTTTAAAAGGGGGGGTGAGTATACTTGTACAGACACTAAATTTGGTAGACATGAGCCTAGAGGAAAATGTAAAAGGGAATGACTACACTGCTCTGTGATGCTCCCTACACAATTTGAAAAATTCAGCTCCTACAGTTCAACTTCCCACAAAGTATATATATTTATTTTAATTTGGTGTCCTTTATTTTTATAAGAACAAACTACTGGCTTGCTATCTATGTTTTTCTGCTGCCTATGGAGTCCTGTTTCCTTTCAACCACAGTCTGGAGAGATGTGAAGAGGGAAAAAACACATTAGCAGCCATCATCTCCTTGCTACACTTAGTCAAAAAGGTGAGGGAGTTGGCAGAGGGAAATGCTCTACCCTCTTGCTCTGTTTTAGTAACAGCTCTTCAACTATTTACACATTTAAAGCTTTAATCCAAAATTCTTCATCAAGCTGATGAGTTAAAAACATGGCCAGACTCATCATTGTGGGTAACCGAACATAGCAGCCCATATTTCCAGCCACAAGTCCGTCAGCTCTTAGCATGCAGGCCTTGTGAGCAACAGACCCACTGTATCATTAGCCACACTCTGGTTAGAGCTAACACTTGACTCACAGTCAGCCTGTAGCAACCGGCAATCAACAACAACACAAATACAGCTCGGGAAAGCCAATGCCACAGCAAAACCTTAGTAGCCTTCCTGCAGATGTCTCATACAGCTTGTCTCTTTGTGTAAGCTTATGTGACATTGTACATCTAACACTCATTGGCTGCCAGCTGCTTTCAAAGGGCGTCTGGCGCCTCTCTCTTTAAGGGCCGATGAGAGGGAGAGAGGAGAAACAGAGAGATGAGGAATGTCATCCCCTGAAAGACAAAAAGATAAGTCATCGGGGCTGTAATGATGGGGTGGGGCAGGGAGGGGGCAGCGCAAGGATGAGACAGATGAGCGTCATAAAAATCAATCATCCGTTTTTGGTAAACAGCAACCAAAAAAAGCTGTTTCCAAATCTGATATCACTCGCAGGGACTTAAACAAGCACCATCTCCCACATTTTAAGAGCATCAATCAGTTTACTTGATTGCTTACAGGCCATCGCTTTTCATTTCTGCTTAACTGATACTGTTCTCAAGGTCCAGTAAACACCACTTCAACTCAATGATAAGAAACAGCTCACCCTTAACTCAAGAGCTTTTCTTAAGCGTGGCTTTTCTCCAGGGCAAATTGCTTAAGAAAAGGGGACTATCCAAGTTGTTATATGAGGCGTATCGATGTGAGAGCGGTATCTAGGAATCTTCTTTCACCGCTGACTGAGCATAATCAAACAGGGATGGTGCTAAGGGACGGGAGTGTTTAGAAGCCTTGGAAATGTCGTAGTGTTTTTACCTCATAAACTCAGTACCTTTGCTAATACAAATGGAAAGAACAGAGGAAAGGAAAGAAGAACTCATTTCTTTGAAAAATAAAAAAGCTTGGAATTTGAATTAAAAAGAAAATCATATTAGCTCAGCTCTTTTGAAACAGCTTTTTTTTGTAACACTCAGCTGAGACTGTATTTGCATATGCCTCTTTTGATCTAAAAAAGTTTTGTGGATCTAAAAAAGTTTAATATTGAGTTCAGAAGACTCGAAATTGTGTACCTCACAACTCCGGATACTTAGAACAAATGAAGGAAACAGAGGTGCAGAAAAGAAAGCCATCTTTGGTTAAAAAAACAAACTCTCGGAATTTATATTAAGAATTAAATCACATTAGCTGAGGAGCATATATTCCATAGATTATTGATGAAGTCTCAATAACCTCACCTTTCCAAGAAGATGGGGGTCACTATATTGGAAATCCTAGCCCAAGTAATTTCAGACTACTACAGAAACCAGCAGAGAGGTGGCGCCCACCTGTCAGTCAAATTAGCCACACCCCTAATTAAACCTAATTATGCATAACGCTTAGTCTTAATATAATCAAACCAGATGAGTTGTAGAAGTATGTTCCTTAAAGCTGAGGCTTTATTTTCACATCTCACTGTGTTTGATCTTATATGTTTAGAGATCTAAAAATAATTGAAAGAAACATAATGAACACAAATGAAAGAAACAAAGGTATAGAATAAGTAAACGTCTCTTTAAAAAAAAACCTCTAAGAATTGAAAATAAAACTCAGGAGCACACTCTCTTTAAACTGCTTTTTTCAAACCATGCAGAGGCTTTATTTGCATTTGCCTCTGTGTTTGATCCTTCAAGTTCTGTGGATCTAAAAATGAAGTTTAATATTGAGTTCAGAAGCGCATTCGCTACACATTGTGTGCCAAGGAGTTTTATCTCGTAAATTGTGCTGCAGCATTGAAAAGGATTTAAAAAGTGCTGCGAGGACATCATTTCCGGAGTTTGGATGCAGTCGTGCCTCATTGTCCGTCCCCAGACTGACTCCGGGGTGATGTACTTGCCATGTGACCTTGAGTCAGGCCAAGCCAATAATACATTAGGTTGATCAGGCCCTGGTGTCGCAGCAGGAAATATCCTTCTGCAGATGTCAGAGATGATCTGAGATGAACATTCAGGTGGCTCATAAATCGGTGGTATAAATTAAAGCTTGCATATTTCACTAAGGTGTTTAATATGTCAGACTGGAGCGGACGAGGGGTTATTTATGCTCGAAAGCCAAGAGGATGGGACACAGAGAGAAATACTGTCAAAGCCAAATCTCCCTTTCCCTCTCTGTCTCTCTTTCTCTCTTTCACCCCTCTATCTATCTCCTCCTGGCCCTCAGCGTCTGTCTCACTCCCTTATTTTTCGCTCTAACTGAGAATACATTGACCCCAGACTTAAGTAAGCTCCACATCATTGATTAAAACAAGAGGGATAGCTGGTGCCATGACAAGACAGATTTGCTCTTTAAAGCATTATGGATTACAGACATTTTAGAAGAAAAGGGGATTTCTGAGGCACCGGGGCTGGCGTTAATTCTGCCAAATGATTTATTCAGTATGGTCAATCAATCCATTAAGAAGTGTCTGGCTACTTCTTCGTCCTCAGTATTTTTTTGATGTATGGTGTGATGACATGAGCTAACACTTTCATCACATCACGGCCCCACCCTCAAAGCTTATAATCTCTCTGATAAGTGCAATCACTGGGTAAGATCTGCTGCAGATTTTTGGATATCAAGTACCTCAAAGAAGCAGCGTTAAAGCTCATTTAATGCATCAAAGTTGCAGCTCTGGAAAGAAACTTGTGGGAAATACTGAGGAAACACCTGAAATCTAGTAAGCCCACAGTGTATAAAAAAACAAATGATTGCTCTCAAGACACGATGCTCTTTCTGCAGCTTATGCTATCAGAAAATAGAGCAATTTCTACTTGGGGATTACCAAAATGTGTGACCTTTAGATGAACACTGCAGAAAGTCACCCTGGTAGCATCTAGCCTGTACTAATGGACAAACATTGCTGTCTTCACAGGGGGGGGAAGGTTTATCTGCTGTCACAGTAGTGTAGCACTCTGTGGAAAATGAATTGGACAACATAGAAAAGGTGAGTGACGCAGAGTCTCGAGGGGCTGTTTGAGGAAAAGGAATGTTATCAGATTGCGAGGAACTGCAGCAGAGTTACAGGAGGAATCATTGAGGAGAAGATCTGACACACAATATGCCCCATCCATGCTAATTTTGTGCTTGTAAGAGGCAGTGATTTACTTAAAATATCACTTTTCTTCACTTCTCTTTGGTAAAGCTTTCTTTGGCAGGTCTGAATTTCAAAAGTGAGATGTATTACTCAGAATCTGTGCAAAGTGGTTGTGTAAGCACACACGCTCTGTCTCCTGTCTTGTCCATGCATGTACCATACTGTAACTGTAGAACCTGAAAATGCAGTAAACTGTGTGTGTGCGTGTGTGTGCGTGTATGTATGTGTATGTGTGTGTGTGTGTATGTGTGTGTGTGTGTGTGTGTCCGGTGTGTGTTCATGTATGCGAAAGCAAATTCCAGGGAAGGCACACATGTAATCATCTGGGCTGAAGAGGGGCTCATGACTGTCTGACATCAGACCATGAATGACACAGTGAGCAACATCGTATTTGCGTTGCTGCAGCACATGGTCAAGTGACTGGCTGGTAATTTATAAGGAAGAATTCCGCACAAACACCAGACAGCTGAGAAAAGATGAAAGATCAGGGAGTGTCTTCAGGAGGAGCAGCTTAGTTTGGAGTGAGAGGGAAACTGAGAGGTGCTGATCCTGCTGCATCTGTGTTCCCAAAAATGTCAAGTGTGGGAGAATTTTCAAAGGAGTTTCTTATATTTTTGATCAGGGATCAAACGGGCAGATTGTCTGTGACATGTCTGTGCTACTTTGTTAAAATCTTTTCAAAGCTGTGTCTCATCCCGAGAGATAGCCGAGAGCTGGAGCTCCTCAGCTTCACCATGGGACATGAAATAAGTGTGACAACAGGTTTAGAGAGTATAAAGATAGAAACTGGGTTCGCTCCCCCTCGCAACCAAAACAAACTACAAACACGTTTCATTTTAAGCTTGTGGTTGAGACTACTTAGTTTTGAGTCAGTGTCCTGTAGCAATGTGTGCAAACTGCACTGCGGGCACAACTTACAACCATTCCTCTCTGGATCACACAGGATATGTCAGATCTACACACCAACACATAGAATAAATGGTGCTCCTGCAGGTGCAACTTTGGACCCAAAATAGACTTACATTCCTAGGGGGGGACTTGCAGAGGGATTATAGTTCTCAGTGGCAATGAGTTCATAGCAACTGTGTGATACTTTACAGTGTGTTGAACATTTTATGACTTAAACAATTACTGCAAGGAGGTGTGTGGAAAGCTAGATGATCATTAAAATGAGTCTGAGTTCAGGGGTTGACATTAGATATAATGGCAAATGAGTGCACACAACATGACAGCAGAATACTTTTTCAGATGTATTTTTAATAGAAGCTTACCTGATATTTCAGACTGAGGGACCCCTTCCAGAGTGAATCCTTTCCCGCTATAAAACTGCCTGATATCCGAACAACTCCTGGCTTTGCTGGTCCCTTTGTCCCCATAGGCTGGTGCCGTTAGAGAGCACACTGCCACCAGAGCCGCTATGATGAAGGAATCCATCCCGGCCGGCTGCTGTATGTGGACTTAGTCAAGTGCAGATCCGACTGTGCTGAGTCCTAAAAGGAGCGAGAGACTCCCAGAGAGTAGCCGCGTGTCAATCACAGCTACTGAGCGTTGCTGTTTTGCGTAAAATATCCTCCACCTTCTTTTATCCCTGCTGCCCTTTAAGTGCGTCTGCGGAGTCTGTAGCTGCTCTCCGCGCGCTGCTGCACGGCACAGGAGCGACTCTTCACAGCGCAGATGTCCCGTCTCTTCCCGCGACAGGACAGTAGCTTTGTTATTTCCCCCAAGTAGTTGTCTCTTCTCACGCTGTGTCCAGGATGCCTACAGATCCTCTGTCCCACGTTGACAATGCCGGAGCTTCTGTTCACCTAAACTGGAAGAAGCAAAAGGGATAAAAGAATGAGGGGTACGCGCTGGCAGCAGAAATTATTTCAAGTCGCGTCAGAAATCAGCGCCGTACTGTGATGACGCTGTGCAGTCAGGTTCTGTCGCCGCGCGCCTGCCGGTTTCTAACGGCCCTGGGTGATCTGAGGAAAGAAGTGCGCACAGGCAGCTACTGCACCGCAGACCGTTTCCAGCCGTCTGAACGATGCTATGCCAGCGCTGCCACTCTGTGGAAAGAGGGGGAGGCGGGAGAGGGAGGGAGTGAGAGGGGGCAGGGAGGGAGTGAGAGGGGGCAGAGAGAGAGAGAGAGAGAGAGAGAGAGAGAGAGAGAGAGAGAGAGAGAGAGAGAGAGGTCCTGCTATTTCTGTTTTAATCTTTCTCATCTAAATGTTATTTTTAGACATTTTTCGGAATAAAATTACCGACTAACAGGTTTTTACTCGGGGGGGTTAACTTTTGACAACAGCTGTCATTTTCAGCGAGTGTAAGTCGAAGTGTGCACGTGGTTTTCAGTGCATCTCACAGTGTTGTAGTCTGCCTCTCAGTGAAAGAATGCGCTTTAGGAGTCCCGACAGCTTGATCTCCCCCAGCCAGGTGTCACAGGTGAACTGTGGGCGTGACTTCGACCCCCAGGTACCCACCCACCAATTGAGGGCCAATGCTAAGTAAACCACTCACTAATGCACTCCACTGTGCAGAGTATCTCCATACATTCGCCATGTCACTCCTCAAGGTGCAATTACGCACAAGTCAGTACCTGTCCAGGTTACCTGTCACCTGCTTAATGCCTTCATTATCCCAGTTTCTGTATGTGTGTTAGAAAAGTCCCTGACTCAGTTCAAGCTTGACTAAGCACATAAATAGTTCACATTTGTGTTGTCATATAAATACAATAAGTCAGTCTTTTTTGTGTTTCCTTTAACTGACACTAATGTATCCCTATAGGAATGTTGTTTATCTCATTGGATGTTTGGTGAAAGCCAGTAGATACATCTTCATATGTCTCTAGGGAAAATACTCTGTATGTGAAGCAGGCTTCAAATTATACATGCTTGGAATTCTTCCGTTTATTCATTACTTCTAATGGGATCACTGACTCTCATTTCCAAGCTCAAGGCTCAGGAAGCCTCTTCTTCATGGCCAGTGGCAGTAATATGTCCATAACTAATGCTTGTTTGTCGGAGGGACAAGTTCACTCAGTTCAGGTTGTTTCCAGGCCAAGGCTCTCTTCCTACAACAAGGCTGTTTTTACACACCCACTGAACTCCTGGAAATGTCGCAACATTTTAAGGATGGGGCTGCAAATGGCTGAATTTTTCTTCCAGAGTTCACCTGGACTTTTCCTGCCAGCTGTCTAGTACATGCAAGAAGTCAGGGTGAGTCAATGTGTGAATGCAGACTCAACATGAGCAAGTGGGGGAGGGTGACAACATTTATGTCATACGACCTGTGCGATCTTCAAGGATGTAATGAAGCCGCTTCATACTCCTCTCTGCTGCCAGCTCGTTCTTTTCAACTCATTTGTCGATACCGTGAAATCGTTAAATTTTTCATAGCATTAATAGGAAGGATAAAAATGTCATTTTCATGTTAGACTCTGCTTCACCCACCATCTTGAACATAATGAAAACATTATACTGAGGTTCCTTTGGAAAAGGCCAAAATGTAGTATGCAGTAAGTGAACAAGAGCAAAATCTGCAGTATGCCAAAACTACCCTGATGTCGTACTGATTTGGGAAAATTTCTCAGTATGCAGCAGACCAGTCTCCCTACCGTACTCCATGCCATCATGGACAACATCCACCACCCTTCTCTACAGTGTGCTGGTGAAACAGGAGCACATTCAGTGCAATACTCATTCCCCCCAAGTGCAACACAGAACGCCACAGTAAGTCATTCCTGCCGGTGGCCATCAGACTCTACAACTCCTCCCTCTGATCACTGAACACTAACCTAAACTATGTGCAATAACGTGTAACACACTGTGCAATATCCCAGCCACTTTAACATCCTTGTATATATCACCTTCATTCCCTGCGCTGTTGTACAAAGATCATTTCTAACTATTCTGCGCATCTGTTTATGCTTTATTATTATTTTATTTTATTTGATCTTTATTTTATTTTACTTGTATTTATATCTTATTTTTATTCCTACTTCTATTAATATTTTAACTATCTTACATGCTGTTTATAAGAGCTCTGAGATGACTGAATTTCCCTCCCAAGGATTAATAAAGTATTTCTGATTCTGATTCTGTTGTGTTTTCCCACAATGCACAGCGCTAATGTTTTGCTCCTTCAGTTTTGCATTTATGGTGGTTGGCACGTTTTTAGGCGCCACCTACTGTGTTTGTTACCAATCCTACAACGCTAACATATAATGGTTTGTTACACTGTGAAGTGATGTAAAAGAAACACTGGTGAATGTTGTCACTGCCAGTCATTACAGAAGCAAAACCGAAAACCAGCAAAGCCTGGACCAGCATACTGCAAAACAGATCGATCAAAAAAAGTCATACTACATACCACCTTTAAACGCAGTAAGCAGTATGCAATATATACTGCATGCTACATTCGTAAGTAGTAGCAGACGGTTTTGAAAACAGCCAGTGATTTCTGCAGCGTAGCTTTTAAGCCAAGGCTGTTTTTGAAACGGCCTGCTACATACTACTTACTAATGTAGTAGGCAGTAGGTATTGCCTACTCCATGCTGCGTTTGAATTTAGTATGTTGTATGACTGTTCTGTTCGAACTGTTTTGCAGTATGTTGGGTCAGACGTCACTGAATTTCCGGTTTCGGAAAGCGGAAGTAAACAACCATGAAGCCAATAGAGAAACTGCTTCTTTAGCATCCACTTTTGAATTAAAAAATTTGGAAGTTGTTTATATCTAATTTGATAACTTTCACAGCACCCAAAAATGGATTTCCTCCCGTCAAAAAAGAAGGAAAAAAAACAGCGGAACGAGCGCAGTGCATTATTGGAAACGGTACGTGAGGCAGACTCAAGCGGCAACCTCCGGTCTAAAAATATGAGTCCAATGCGGAAGTGTTAAAAGCTGCAGTTCATCGAGGATCCGCTTGAGGCTGGCTCCGGAAGTACCGGAAGTCACATACACATGAATGGGGAAAAGACGATCTTTGCAGCATTAATAAACATGTTTACAGACTGGTACAAAAGATGAGTGTAGTCTGAATAGCTAATTTCTAGATGTCCTCTCCCTGTGAGGGGGGTGAATTTTTTTCTAATTCGGTAATTTCGAAGATATTGAGATTACTAGTCTTCCAATGAGAGGCACAGCTGCTTGCAGGAACACTGCAGCTGTTGGCTAGGAGGCTCAAAGCCCACCTCTTTACGTCACACTGGCTCGACAGAAGCAATATGGCTGCCGCAGCCGATTGGTCTCAAAACAGCGTTCAGAAACAGATGGGTGACGTCACGGATCCTACGTCCATATTTTTTACAGTCTATGGGCAGACTGCTCCAATGCATACTGTGAAATTTTCCCAAATCAGTAGAAATCTGGGGAGTTTTGCCATACTGCAGATTTTGCTCTTGTTCACATACTGCTTACTACATACTGAATTTTGGCCAAATCAGTACGTACTGCTCGTATAGTAGGCGGTTTCGAAAACAGCCTAAGTCTTACTATTTGAGACCCCCCCCCCCCCCCCCCGCTGCATCTGACAGGGAAAACTTCACGCTAGGGAGGGTATGTGTGAATGCGCAAACATGGAGTACATATGTGCAAAGGGCTTATGAAGCACCAATACTGTAAATGTTTTATGATGTAATGAAATGAGCTTGTTGATGAGACTCTTACGTGTATGAACATACTGAGTCATAGTTTCATGTAACTGAAGGAAACGTGGGTGTTACATGCTTACGGTGACATTTAAAAAACAACATATGCTGCTGATGTGATTTGCCTCTGTGGTTGTATCCTGGATAAGATTGTCGGATGAGCGGTAACAAACGACTGCACTCTCACTTAAAGTAATGTTTATTTAGTCATCAGAGTGTGCGAAATTAAATCAGACAGCGTTTGCTGTTGTCACTCCTGTGGGAGATGCTTTTTAAGGATTGTGTGCAGAAGAAGATGCCACCGCACATTATCGCAGTGACACATGGAAACACTGCAGTGCTGCCTGAAATAACTAGAGACAAACACGAGTGAGGAGCAACAGAAAGAGACAGAAAAAAGGCAGAGAGAAGAAGGATAGAGCCACATGGCAAGAACAGTCATTTTCTGCCTCCAAATCGTTCTATTTATGATGGCAGACATTGTTTATGAATACATCAGGAAATGTTGCTCTATAATTAGTCGGTTCCTCATGAGTGGATGAGTGCAAACAAATAGGACGGCGGATCACATATCACAAACTGACAAATAGCTACACTCGTGTGCCATTATTGCCACTCTGAATTGAGAAGGTATGAATTACACCTTTGCTTGGCAGTGTCAAGAGTCACACTCATTCGTTGCCTGTACATGTGTGATTAGGCAAATTTGGCATGACGCTATAACTCATTGAAGGTTGGAGAGTTGTGTAATTGTGCCATACAGCAGGCAGAAACAACTTTTTGTAATTATGTGTATTAAAGCCGCTTCACTTCTCTTGTTGCTGCTTGCTAAGTTAAGAACATGTGGCTGGAGGTTAATGAGTCTGGTGGCCTTAAAGAGAGTGTGTGATAATACGACTGTCGGTATTATATATGGGCTTGTGTAAGCATGACCTTTATGCACATGTGTCTGAGCACATTTCTTCTGTGTGTGTGTAACGCAACTTTATGTGTCTGACTGCGTCCCACATGTGGCCATAGGTCAGCAGCACTGTTAGAGAAACTGATTGGTTCTCCCCTGTCTGTCTGGTGAGGGAATCGCGTAATTAACGCTCAGTAAAGCCAGAGAGCAGCCACGTTTTCTTCAGGCTGCCTCCCATTGAAGTTTTATTGGCTCTGACCATGAAAGGCCTTCTAATGAGGAGCAGGATGCCGGGGGAAGTTCGGGAGACCGGGGCGAGGAACAGAGGGGAGGCAGGGTGGTAGCAAAGAGAGGGGAGAATCCGGGGTGAGAGAGCGAACAAACTAAGCAACAGTCAGTTTAGTGTAAACACGCAGTAATTATGTGGGGAGCGTTTTTCAGGGCGTGATGAGATTTTCTTGTGAAAATTACATTGCTTTTAGACAGAAATACTATAGATGTTTTGCCACTAACACTCCTGGGATATATCTATAGAGAGTGTGGAACTTCTCCACTCTTCCTCCACATACATTTACAGTGACTCAATGAAGCCAAATATAGCTCTGAAAAAGCGGCCGCTCTACCTGTTCCGGCTTGGTCACTACAGCAGAGCCTCACATGCAGTTTTGCTCCACTAATGCTGACCACAGTAACGAGAGCCTTGTTGTGGGTTAAGTGTTGTAACATCCGTTTCATGTTTTCCACTGTGGAAACAGAGACCTATCACCTTGAGCTTCCCCTGACTTCAAAATGTAAGAACCAATAAGATCTTTGGTCTTGATTCTTTCCTTTGACTATATAAGACATGACCATAGTGTTATGAAGCTCAAAGATGGTGGCAATCATTTCAGAAATGCAGATTCCAACCAAGCGGCAAACTCCGGTCTAAAAATATGAGTCCAATGCGGAAGTGCTAAAAACTGCAGTTCATCGAGGATACGCTTGAGGCTGGCTCCGGAAGTACTGGAAACCACATACACATGAATGGGAAAAAGACGATCTTTACTGCAGAAATAAACATGTTTACCCTGGTACAAAAGACGAGTGTAGTCTGGATAGCTCATTTCTTGATCAGTTCACACTGTGAGAGGGTGAATTTTTTTCTAACACTGCAATTTCAAAGATATTGAGATTACGAGTCTTCCAATGAGAGGCACAGCTGAACACTGTAGCTGTTGGCTAGGAGGCTCAAACTCCGCCTCTTTATGTCACACTGGATGACAGCACCAATATGGCTGCCGCCGCCGTTTGGCAGCGCTTCAGAAACAGATGGGTGACGTCACAGATCCTACGTCCATATTTTATAGTCTATGATTCCAGATAACAAACAGCTCAACTAGAAACCTTAGGACAAAGTGCCGACCTATCAGCATAAATCCTTGCCTTAGCACTGTATGAGTAAGAAAAGGAATCACCTCTCATGTAGTTGTAACCAACACTGAAATAATGTAAAAAAGACCAAAATAATTTTTGTAACAGGTTGCAAAAATGTTTTATTATGCAGTGAAAATGGGCATTTTAACATGGGCCCTAATGGAGTTTTGTTTGCTTTTGAAACTAGCCTCAAGCGGACTGTTGAGGAATGGCAGTGTCTAGAAAATGCTGCTTGATTCTTGCTTTTTCAACTTTTCTTGAGATTACCAAAACCCTGAACAGTTGCATTATAGCCAAGCGTCAACCTCCAAATGTAGCCAATGTGGAAGTGCAACAAACTACCGTTCCTCAAAAGTCCACTTCAAGCTGATATACAAAAATGAAACACCAATCCCCACTAACAGCCTTGTTTAAAAGCCAATTTGTACAGCTAAATTGAACATGTTGACAGCCTGGCACAGAAAATGGTTGGGTCTAAATACCTCATACTTCAAGATTATTAGGACCAAGAGTTATGTATAGATTTGTCTGTTTCTACATTTCGAAATCTACATGTTTGGCTGAGTCAGCGTTTCCAATACAGCAATTAATTCAAAACGCTGCTTCAGACACCAAAGGGTGACGTCGCTGTTTTATAGTCCATTGTCTATTGTTCTAGCCTACTCATATGAAAAAGAGTGGGAACAAAACAAGTGGTAACACCGGGTCCAAAGGCATAAAAATAAAGTAGAGATGTCCTCTTATTTTAATCAAATGTACTCTTTTAGAATACTTATTGTCTACATTTACATAAGAGGGCCCAACAAGCATGTGAAGTTACTATGAAGGGCAGACCATGCATAAAAAATGCAATCTACATATTTCCAGTGATCTGAACAGTATTCCACAGTATTTACAGAATATTCATGGCACAAACTTGCCTAAGCATTGCCTCCCGTAATGTTACACTCTCTGATTAATTGCTGATTGCACAAATTAACTGCTGTCAAACTGCAGCCCCTGGTGTTTTGTAATTTTCTCTCTCTTTCTTTGCAATCAGAATTATTGTTAAACCTGCTGCTGTTATAAACAAAAGACAACCTAAAATTCTTAAGAAAACAACAAGACTGTTTTATTATGAAGTAACTACGGGAGATGCTGAAAACTGTGCACTTGGTCTACTTTTACTTTTGATCAGTGCATGTGAAGTGTACACTTAACTTTCTCTGAAGCAAGGATGAAAGCAGACTCT
The DNA here is from genome assembly GCF_009762535.1 of Notolabrus celidotus. Classification (NCBI taxonomy): domain Eukaryota; kingdom Metazoa; phylum Chordata; class Actinopteri; order Labriformes; family Labridae; genus Notolabrus; species Notolabrus celidotus. The sequence continues at coordinate 18,414,209 of NC_048286.1, read as the reverse complement.
TTAGAGAGGGTAAATTGTGCTCATTTTCAGGCTTTGTATTGTCCTCATAGCTTTGTCAGAAGCTGTACATGACTTAGACTCAAATCTGTGTCTTTGGAAACTCTTATTTCAGCCTCTGTCTGAAACACTTTATTTCAGCTACTGTCTCTTTAAGGCACTTTAAAGCACTTTGGAACTCTCTTCCACTGTTGCCATGTTACAAAGTCATCATCATCAAGTTACCTGCTGTGTCTCTATGCATAAGGACAAATGATGACATCTAGCCATGTGTTTTGGACCCAAAATCTGACCTGGAATATTTTGAAAAGGACAAAAAAGAACAGATAAGCGTTGCATGTATTGTGCCTTTTCAAGGAGATCCACCAACTGGTGATGTCACAACTTGAGCAAATCTCTTATGAATCTCGTCACTTAGTGTTGTAAAACAGCCTGCAGTCTCATCCTAGGAGTTACTCCAACACACGTTTACCTCCCAATTTAAACTTGACCTACCTGTAGTATTGCCATCCAACACCTTAACTTAATGTTTGTTTGTAAAACATGAAAAAAAAAGCACAACACCACCTCTTACATGAAATCCATGTGATTCTTATCATACTCAGTAGTAATCCCCTGTGCACACGTCCCATCTGGAAATGTGATATTTTTGCATTCTTTCTATGACACAAATGTTCATTTTCATATATTTAGACACTTTAATGGCACTCTCTGTTCAGCTTACGTAACCAGAACAAAATGATGCAAAAGAGGATTTTGTCATCGTTGTATTTAGATATACAGAAGAACAGCCTGCTTCCACCAATCACACTCTAATATTTCATGAAGATGACAAAAAGAACAGGGTACATCCAGATCTGCTGGAAGTCACCCACATACCAGTTTTTCCCCAAGAATAAAATGACTTTGGCCTGCTAACAGGGCCCGCTGTGGGGCCTCAGCTGAGTCTCTATGTAAATATCAGTGTACTGTTTCAACAGATGTAATCAGTCTTGAGAGAGAGATCATTTTGTCCTCTCCCTAAAACCAGTCTCATCCTGGGCTCTTACAGATAGCATTGATTCTGCCTCTTTTCTGGGTTTTTATGTCACCATTAGCCTGAGTTCAGCACATTCACTGGATTGCTGGAGTGTGGATACATTACTCACCGAGTCTCGGCCCTCTTTTTCTGTTCATTTTCTCTTTTGTTCAGTCCATCTTGCTACTATTTTCTCTCTTCATGTGCACTCTCTGCTGTTTTTCTTCTTCTTTCTACCTTCATTCTTGCCTGTAAAAAAAAAAAAAGTCATGCACATAACTTAAATTTAGATTTGTTGTAACGTTTCCCTTCTCTAGGTACCTGTCCCTTTGCCATTTTGCGATGCTTCATCATCCCTTGATCACATTTACCCAGTGTCTGTCTGTGCAAACACAGCCTCCACAAACACCAGATCTGCATATCTCCTCATACAGAGCCTTCCCCAGCTGCCGAAGACAGATGACGACAGGAGAGGGAGAGATTTTGATGGTAAGTGAAAAGGGTAGACTGATAGTATTGTGGAGAAAAATGAGAAATAGCAAAGGGAAACTGGAGGGAGGGGAGTGAGCATGTGAGGATAGATAAAGAGAGAGAGAGAGAGATGATGGATGACAAGGGTCGGAATGATGGAGAAGTGAGTTTGGGGAAAAGTAGCAGACAGGGTTTGTAGATTCTAATTAGAGAGGGAGAAGTGACAGATATGAAACTAATAAAATAAAACTGAGGAAAGGAGTAAAAAGACAGGGTTGGAATGTATTTTTTTTTAAATCGGATGGTCAATGTGGTTCAAACTCCAAATTCTTGAGGTTTCTCTACACAGGCACTGTTGTTGATGAGAAACACTCCCTGTGGAGTGTTGTGTTGTGCTTTTGTGTGTCTCTGTGGGCAAATTGGCACTTTCTCTGTTCAGTAATCTGAGCACATCCCGGTTTTCCTCATGCATATCCAGAGAGAGAGACCAAAAACTTAGGACACACCTTACAATATTTTAAAACAAAAGTAAAAAACTACTTGCAATTATTGATTGCGTTATGGAGAAGCTGGGGCAAAATTGAATAATGATCGCTACCAGTAAGGTTATACAATTATTCATTTACAGTACCGCTTTTTCAGACAGAGATGGTGGAAAAGCTAATTTTTCATTTACATTAAGTTATTATATTTTCTATTTCTTTCTCTCCTACTCAGCAAAAAAATGCACCAATCTGGCAGTAGCATCATCTCGCATGCACCAACTTCATCCAATTACCCTGTTCATTTGCCTGCATGCTGTTCTCATATGAATATTTCACCTTCACTATTTGTCACATGTCCTGGAGGATAAATTAAGTTCTCCCCTCGACTGCCTCTTGCCGCGAAGACTCATAAATTCATGGGACAAAAAAATGCAAGGCTCCGTTGACCTCTTATGACCAACTCTCAGGCCAGTAATTGTTTCCTGGGCGTTAATATCCACATCATTATTAAATTTGTGCTGGCGAGTACCTGTGCTATAAAATAACAAGTCTGGTGTATTATACTTTCCCCAGACAAGCTTTCACATGAAAGCACAGTAGCTGTCTAAATGTTAATGCTTGTAAATGGTGTGATTTTAACTAACCTTGACTCTCTTCCAGGTTTTGTGTGGTTCTACGGCAGATCTTCATCCAGACTGGCATTGTCTTCCTACACGAGGGTCTCTCAGACAGCAGGAGGCCACATCTCTGTGTGGTTCTCAGCCCCCTGTGAGGAGTCCTTCATTATTTTCCCACTGCCACTTCATAATATCCACACATTCCTTCAACATTCCTCTCAGCCCTCCCCTGTACAGAAGCATCTATCACATTACTCCTCACATACCCCTATTTTTTTTTTAATGAGACTGCATAAAATCTCTAAAGCATCAGTGCTGATTTAGTTTGATCACAAGACACAAAAACTTTAAGTAATTGCATTTTAATTCTTACAGCAGATATAAAATGCCAAGATTGTTTTCTACTCTAAACACCTTTCTTTTGAACGCTTTTCAGCCTTGGTTCTGGTCTCGTTTTGTCTGCAGTCTTTTCCTTCACACCCTCTGATCAGAGCAAAGCTGCTAATAGGGTACAGCCACTTAGACGCATGGCTCTCTCAGCACTCCTTTCATATGGTGCTGTAAACTGGATTGTAAAACAAATCTTGCTTGTAAATCTGTTCGCTGAGAAACAGTCTGGCTTTCAAACAGAGTTGTAATCCTGTGTGTACATTCCCTGTAGCGCAAAGTGGAATTATTGACGATTATTGAAAAGACTCTCTTGACAAAGGAATTATTCCCAGCTGCAAATGTAACAGGGATGTGATGAGCATGCAAGATCGTATTAAGTCTGGTCGTGCATACATGTGCATTTTACACAAGATGCCAACAGGAAGAGGCTTCTTTTTATCAACAGATAGGGCAGAAACTAGATAATGCACATTATTTCTCATTGCATGACTATTTGATAGTATCATTTGCCACCTGGACAAGGTCTCCAACACACTAATCTATTCAAATGACATTCTAATTCCTTTCAGAGTCTTATCAGGTCAAACTAATTTCATTTTAATATTTGAATGAATTTGAAGATTGGAGTCAATGTGCAGTAAGAACTTTTTCACAAAGAAGAAATCAAAAGTCAGGTCAAGTTAAACCGATCGGATTTCAAAATTACATGCACATGATATCAGCATAAAACAGCTGTGCAATGGCAATTTTGTAAAAAAAAATTAGTTTACAGAAGTCATAATATGACCTTCTTTGAATTGCCAAAGGTAAACACAAGTGTATTCACTAATACAATGGTTCCTGCTCGCTGAAGTATCCCAGTAAGCAAGTGAGCATTCACAATACTGAAGCTGTATTTATTCAGAATGCAGCTGTACAATTGTTCTAATGAATCACGATACCTGTGGTTATCTTCCAACGGCAAATCACATCAACGTTACCGTACCTGTTAACGTAACGTCCATACCTGGAGTTTGATGACCTATCAGGTCGGTCTTGCTGCTGTTGTGGACTGATAAGTCAGTGGGCTACCTCGTCATGCAGTGGGAACTTGTAGTGCAGGGGACGGCTGACAAGGGTTAGTGAGATGGGGAGAAACACTCCTGTTGACTGCTTTGAAGTCATATTGTTGTCATGTATCCTCACTGCTCACAATAGTAGTAACATAAGCTACTAGTAAGTGAGCCTATGTGAGCCACGCACCTGCGCGGGGGACCTGGGCTGCTAACCGGAAGTGACGTCAGCTGATGATTGTAGTTTATTTGTTATTGGGAACTATTTTATAGTTTAATAATGCTACTGTGATGTAGCTTCTTTTCAATATGCATTTTGAAAGTAAGATAAGATAAAATATTACTTCACTGATCCCCCGGGGGGGGGGGGGGGGGGGGGGGGGGGGGGGGATTCAGTTGTTACAGCAACCCAGACATAAGTACAATCAAGAGGAAGTTTCAATAATTAAAATGAAATAAAATAAAATAAAATAAAATAAAAAAAAATAAATTAAAAATAGATAAATAAAGATAAAATACAATTTAGATATATACAATGTTACAAATGGAATTTAGATTAAATAGCAGTAATTACAGGCAGTATTAAAAATGTTTCAGTAGGGACAGGTTGACATGGTGTGATTATGGTTGGTAATGACAGATTAAGCAATAAATAAAAATAAATATGGGTATAAGTCACGCCTAAAGCTATACAAATAAAGCATATAGCAAACTGATTTTATATATTTCATCACCATTATTTATCTTTACAGTTGGAAATGGCAAGTCAAATAAATTGAAATAGTGAAAGGAAGATGACATAGTTATCAGAAAATTAATCTTCATACAAATGTAGGAAACACGACAACTCTTCCTCCAAGATCTTTGGACAGAAAAAACAGGACAGGCGTTTTTAAATCTACAATAAAGTTTATTCTCATGTTTTTGAAATACCTTATATTTCTTCCGTCTTGCAATATGTGGTAATAGTGACTAGATTAATTATCAGATCAGAACCTTATTGTTTTTTTCACTATTATGTTATTGGGAAATGTGTCACCTCGATGGAAAAGCAGGACATATTCACTGGGATATGTTTAGCTGATAGGAAAATACAATCCCTTTATTGGATAGAAATACTGTATGAAATAACTAACTCTTTCTTTGAAACATGCCATCAAAAAATGAGACAATTATTGGAAAAAGCTAGAAAATTTATTGAATCTGAAGTTTCCTTATTATCCATCTGTTTTGTTTGGCAAACTTGCTTTCATTTCCTCATGTCCCAAAGCCAAAAAAATTGACTTTGGTTTATTAATGAGTGGTGGACCACTCCTTTAAAAAATCTTTGGTATTTCATGATTCAAGGTCCTGGATCAAAAGGGCCTCCAGGTAACACAGAACAATCAGGAGTACTAAGGTACCATGGACTTTGATTCTTCTGTGTAATGCAGCTTCTTTTCATTTCCTCTTGTACGATTTATACCATGTCAAGCATTTCAGCTTACCTAAAAGAAACAATAAAACATATTCTGTTTTTTAATGCATCTGTATATAGTCATCTCTTCTACAGGTTGTGGTGTCTCATGTCAACAATTAAAATCTGCTCCATTTCTGTTGTCCCAACGGAAGTAAACTCCACCAGTTTTTTAGTGTTAACCTTAATCCCTTCTGGTATGAGGCAAGATGTGTGCTGTAAGCATGAGGGTGAAAGCCTTGCGGCCCGGCAGCATTGATTTCCCCTCCCTCATGTTCTGCAGAATTGGACAGCAGAAGGCGTCCCTGAATCCCTAATCAGATGCAATCAATGATTCTCCTGCTACCAGCATGCTTATTCACCCTGTGGGACATGCATGTGGCTAACATGTTCAAACATTAACACACCATGTAGGTGAGTACACATCCATGCTGTAAACTAAAAATGTATTCTCTTTTATCAGGTATTCAGGTGACCCTACCCCGTACGAATGAAGATGTGAATTTTGAATTAAAAGGACCAACAACCACAAACATCACACAACTTATAGGGGAAGTGTGATTTCACTGTAGGCTGGATGGAAATAAAGGGAGATGGAGGGAGAGAGAGAGTGAGTTGGAGAGGTAGAATGGCACCCAAGAGAGCCCTGGAACATTCACACCAGTGCTCATCCATCTCCAGGACATGGGGGGGGGGGGGGGGGGGGGGGGGGGGCTGCCTGTAGCATGCCAAACAGAGCTAGCTCGACTGAGAATACAACATATTATGCGGCAACTACTTGTGGCGAACCACACACATACACGCACACACACCACATACACACCTCACACACCATACACACACAAATACAGACCCCACTGATCCAATTGGAATGGGGGCTTATGCTAGCAGGGCCACATTTCTCTTGAGCTGGCCATTGTCATGTGGCGACATAGTTAAGCTGTTTCCCTAACAGGCGATTTTCATGGTGACTAATGTTTGGGCCCCTCTGCACAGTCTTACTTAGACACAAACATTGTAATAAAAATTCATCCACCCATACTTCACTAGCCAGAAAATAATTCTTGGCATGTAAATAATTATACAAGAAACATGTTATAAACAATGACTTAAAGCTATCAGTAAAACATACAGACTGATTTGTATGTTGACTTAAGTCTTGCTCTCTCTTGCATCATGTGCTGCACTCAAATCATTACTAAGGTAGCAAACTGGAGTGCAGGAAAAAGACTGATGGTTGACATAGATCACCAGTGTATCAGGAGGCTGGAACATCATGTTATTATAGAGCTTGCAAAATCACTGAAACTCATGTTATATTGGCTCTTTTTTCATACCAACAATTGATGGGCAGGACCATAGCTCAGTGGATAAGAGACTCCACCGTGTGTCAAAACTTACCTTCACAAGCTGGTTTGATGTCAACCTGTGCCAGAACTTCAGTCAGATCACCTGTTCAGAACTGTCAATATTCATTGCATCAATCGAATTTTGCAGTTCAATGAGTGTACTGGAATAAAGATCAATTTGAACAGATTAACAACACAAGGCAGTATAGGATAGGATGGGATAGAATTATATGCAGAAATATTAAAAACTGTATGATACCTTAATGATAGTTATGGCAGTAGATGTGCATAGAGAGAGGTCAATACTATTAAATTGCTGTCTACATACACATATACTTGCAACCTCGGCCTATGTCAATTGTTCAAGTTGGGCCACTCCAGTTGAAAAAGTCTCCCTTGCTGGAATAACAGGGCAAGGAGGGAGGAAACAGGGAGAGAGTAGAAAGGCCCCTAAAAGAAAGACCTGCACCCCAGAGTGGGTAGACAGGGTTCTCTTACAATAACCTTATTTGGTTAGTTTGCAGGTAAAAATGATTGCAACTTACACCTGAAGAGTAAAGGTATTTTCCAACTTTACAAAAACCTTCTACAACATGCTCAAAAGTATTGTCTTCATCTTTCTTGGCATAAGCCAGGGGTTCTCAAACTTTTTGGAGCCAGGGACCCCTTACAGGTGAGAAGATTGTCCAAGGACCCCCTCATAATTGTAACACAGATTAAGCACATTAGTGATGTGTCATGATCAAAAGCTGCGGCTCTGAGAGCTGATGCTTTATAGTGAATCAGAAGAGCCGGGTCGCATTGAGAGAGAGCTCCCAGTTTCTTGCCTCCACTGCCTAGCTCTCACAGTGTTCAGCCTCAGCTCTGCTCACAGCAGAACTTTGTTTTGATAAGTCAGCATGGCGGCCATGCGGCCAATCACATGTGAGGATATAGGATACAGTTGATGGAGGGGAGGCTGTGTATCGTGGCTTCATCTGTTCCTTCTGAGAGGGTTAGGGTTAGGGTTCTTCTCAAAGACAGGGCAGATACTCACTGAGAGGAAAAATTGGATCAGCCCATCCAAGCTGAGTCATCTCATTTTTCTCAATGCCAACCTGAGGACATTAATAATGTTTGCTCCAGTTTGGTTGTGGTTCTGTTTGGTTTAGTTTGGTTCTGGTTCTTGTTCTGTTTGCTTGGGTTGGTTCTGGTTCTGTTTGCTTGAGTTTGGTTCTGGTTCTAGTTCTGTTTGCTTGGGTTGGTTCTGGTTCTGTTTGCTTGAGTTTGGTTCTGGTTCTGTTTGCTTTAATTTGGTTCCGGTTCTGTTAACCTGCGTTCGGTTCTGGTTCGGTTCTGGTTCGGTTCTGTACTGGTTCAGTTATGGTTTAGTTCTGGTTCGGTTCAGGTTCGGTTCGGTTCAGGTTCGGTTCTGGTTCGGTTCGGTTCTGGTTCTGGTTCAGTTTCGGTTCTGGTTCGGTTCTTGTTCAGTGCTGGTTTGGCTCTGGTTCAGTTTCCTTGAGTTTGGTTCTGTTTCTGTTGAAATTGGTTCTGGTTCTGTTTTCTTGAGTTTGGTTCTGGTTCTGGTTCTAACCCTAACCCTAACCTTAATCATAACCCTAAACCTAACCCTAACCCTAATCCTAATCATAACCCTAATCCTAATCATAACCCTAACCATAACCCTAACCCTAATCATATCCCTAACACCAATCCTAATCCTAACGCTAACCCAAACCCCAATCCTGGTCCTAACCCCAGTCCTAACCCTAATCATAACCCTAACGCTAACCCAAACCCCAATCCTGGTCCTAACCCCAGTCCTAACCATAACCATAACCATAACCCTGACCCTAACCCTAATCATAATCATAACCCTAACCCTAATCATATCCCTAACACCAATCCTAATCCTAATCCTAACGCTAACCCTAACCCCAATCCTGATCCTAACCCCAGTCCTGACCCCAGTCCTTACCCTAATCATAACCCTAACCCTAATCCTAACCCTAACCCTAACCCTAACCCTAATCCTAATCCTAATCCTAACCCTAATCCTAACCCTAATCCTAACCCTAATCCTAACTCTAATCATAACCCTAACCCTAATCATAGCCCTAACCATAATCATAACCCTAATGCTAACCCTAACCCTGATCATAACCCTAACCATAATCATAACCCTAATCCTAACCCTAACCCTTATCATAACCCTAACCATAATCATAACCCTAATCCTAACCCTAACCCTAACCCTAACCCTAAACCTAATCCTAACCCTAACCCTGAACATAACCCTAACCCTGATCCTAACCCTAACCCTAATCATATCCCTAACACCAATCCTAATCCTAGCGCTAACCCTAACCCCAGTCCTGACCCCAGTCCTAACCCTAATCATAACCCTAACCCTAATCCTAATCCTAACCCTAACCCTAATCCTAACCCTAACCCTAATCCTAACCCTAACCCTAAACCCAACCCTAACCCTAAACCTAACCCTAAACCTAATCATAACCCTAACCCTAACCCTAATCATAACCCTTACCCTAATCCTTACCCTAATTCTAACCCTAACACTAATCAAAACCCTAACCATAACCCTAACCATAATCCTAATCATGACCCTAACCCTAATCCTAACCCTAACCCTTATCCTTACCCTAACCCTTACCCTAATCCTAATCATAACCCTAACCCTAATCACAACCCAAACCCTAACCCAAATCACAACCCAAACCCTAACCCAAATCATAACCCTAACCCCTATACTAACCCTAAACCTAATCATTATCCTAACCCTAATAATAACCCTTACCCTAATCCTAACCATAACCCTAATCCTAATCCTAACCCTAACCCTAACCCTAACCCTAATCCTAACCCTAACACTAACCCTAATCCTAACCCTAACCCTAACCCTAATCCTAACACTAAACCTAACCCTAACCCTAATCATAACTCTAACCCTACGGTTAGGGTGAGAATGATTTTGTAACAGAATAAATGCAAAAAATTGGGCAATTATAAAGCTTCTCATAAAAACACCGTACGTAAAAGGGTTTTCAACACACAAACCATTATTTTTGCAAAGTTAAGGTAAAACATATGGCTTCAAAAGATCCTAAATTAAGAACTATCCGGGAGTTGAAAGAGCCGGCTCTACTTTGGGAGCAGAGTTAAAAGAGCCGGCTCTCTGAAAAGAGCCAAACTTCCCATCACTAAAGCAAATGCTTACTACCATTTGCACTCTTAGTTGCCCTTGGAACTATTTGTATTGTAAAACGTATCAATGTAAATACTTTAGACCTTTACCAAAATGATAAACAGATAACACTTCAATTTGAATCAAGTCAATACAATTATACTTTAAAACAGAGGGTCATTTAATTCCTTGTGGACTCAACATGACAGCATTTATACTTTTCAAGTAATTGATCTTAAACGCTTTCAGAATATTAACAGTAGCAAGACTCACATATCCCTTCGAGCCACCAAATGGTATCATAACAATGGTGTATATGCTGTTTTGTAATGACACAGCACAATTTTATAATTTATTAGAAATGTATTCAAATTATTTCACGGACCCCCACACTATGGTTTGCAGACCCCCAGGGGTCCCAAGACCCCACTTTGAGAACAACTGGCATAAGCAATTCAAAACAAAGTGAAATACTCTACATTGTATTTTGTATTAAGTCCAGGAACTGCAGCAGTACCGATTTAAATTATCACTCCGTAAAGCTTCCTCTCCTTTCTTTCATCTCTTTCAGGCATGGTCAGGGATACAGTACATGTGTTAGAGCCCTGCCTGACCTTTAACCCTTCTTCCTCATGGGATCTTGACAGTGCAAGGTGAGTAGCAGAGTGCAGGAAACTTCATCTGTGAAGGGTGCCTGAGAAGATGCAGTCCCTTTGATTTGTGGTGTTGGGATATATTTCTGCCTCTATTTTTCTTTCATAAAATGCTGAATAAATGTGGGCTTCTTGTGGAATCTGAGATTATTGCACAGCTGAATGGCTGTTCTGCATTATTGCAATATTCATATTGGGTGCTGTTCATTCGCATCCAAAGTGATTTGCCAGAGGGAGCAGTCTGCTCAGAGCAGGACAGCTTTAACGATGTTAAACTTTTACTGTGGTTGGTTTGCATAAATGTTTTTTCGATGCAAGGTAATTTTGTATTTCTTTATTCAAAAACAAACTGTTGTACAATGTGCTAAAACAGTTTTCTAAGCCGAAAGTGACACACTCAGGGGAGTATGACACCTCTTAACGCTGTTTATCTGCCCTCTGCCAGCTGCACTGTGCACGATGGAAAACACATCTGACAAGTAAGGCCAATCAGTGAACAGGATGAATCAAAAAGAAGTTCTTATGTCCCTGTTGCACATTTGATCTCTGTCAAGGCTCCTCTTGATGGTCTGTCATGTTGAAAATGTGTTTAATTGGGCTCACTTTGTCAGCTCAGGAGCTCATTGAGCATAATGCTAATTGGCTAGCAGAGCAGGGTAAAAATTTGCAGTGACAGCTTGTATTAGACTGCTGAGAAGAAGGCACAGGGAGCCTCATGGAGGGGGAATAGATACAGTTGACGGCTGAAACTCAAGAAGGTGAGCTGTGGTTCACAGGAGCCGCAGGTCCCCCTTTGGTTTCCCCTCTGCTTCACCTGATTGTTCCTCTTCGAGAAGCTATTTCCAGTGCCCCCCTCCTCCAGCTCTGGCTCCCTCCTCTTCAAGCGTGTCACCCTGATCCCCAAAGGCTGAAGAGGTAAGACGATCCAGAGGGGGTGTCACCCTGCTACTACACAATCAGGTTTCTTCTGGGAACATCTGCAGGGAAATGCATCCTTAGGCTCTTTATCAGGGGGTGATGCCACCTTGGTTCATCTCTGCATGTGTGAATTAGATGTAGATCTCTTTGCTTAGGCAAGAGAGGTTTCACAGTATGTGTATGTGTGTTTTAGAGAGAGAGAACATTTCTGTGCGGATTTGGCTGAGCCAAAAAGAAGCGCTGATGTGTGCTACTCTTTAAAATAGCCCAGACAGACAGCTGAGCAGCTGTGACCTCAGGTCCCCCAAATTCTCAGTTACACTCACTGACCGCTCGGCTCCTTGCTATGTGTGTTCGTGAGTGTGCATGTAACTACAGTATAAAACATTGACTCATCTATACATTCAAAATAACTTTGTTAAGCTAACCATAGAAGGACAGCACAGCTGAGAGTCATTTTCAGCCTTACTGTCGTTCAGCGTCTGTTTCCTTCCATTATTTCTGTATTTTAAAGTCATCCTCGGCTTCCTGAATCAGCCAGCGCAGGTTATTACAGGACGACGGACGGCTTTGGTTTTGTCAGGCAGGGACAATGCAGTCCAATTACAGCTCAGGCAAAGAAGATGAGGCACGATATATATCCTCGGACTGGGCACTCTCTCTGCACACGTCTGCAGCCAGCCAGTCACTCAGTTTCACAGCAACAAGCATGAAATAGACTCCCAGGATCAAATACGGTCTGCGTGCAATTGGAAGTGTACGTCTGAGGGACAGGGTGTGTGAGTGAGATTATCAGTGTGTGTTTGCAGTGATTTTTGTGTTTATTTAAGTGTGTGTGTATGTGAAATAGAAGGACAAAGAGAGAGCTTGTGAACACTGTATGCCTTAGCCAGGAAAGTGCTGCTAGCTGTGTGCTCGCAGGCTGATGGCTAAAACAGCGAGAGGTGTGGTGAGACTTGGAGGGCCACTGTCGCCTGATACATCACCATTAAATACTTTCAAAATCCCTGCAGTAGAAAAAGAGACATTGCCTTCCTGAAGACCATTTATAAAAAGACCAGCTTTAGCTCTGTTGTTTTGTCTCTATAACCTATTGCGCTGTATCTGGTGATGCTCAAATTATACCTTAAATAATGTGATGACATTAAATGCATCTGGTTTAACAGTACTTCACTCTATTTGTGTCTCCATATGTCAGTCTTTACCCATATTAGCACCCTTAATGCTAGCTTGCCGTTTATATCTGTCCTACAGTAGCTAGGCTAACACTGCAGCTGGCAGGAGAGAGAGACTAATTCAGAGCAATTATAGCCCATGAATAGGTAGAGTTTCCAGCCAGCAGGTCAGCCACACATCAGCTGAGCGAGCAAAGTTACACTGTCGACACCGCTGTCGTCACCACTGAGTGTCTGCCTGCCGTAGCTCTTTCCAACGTCAAACCTTTACATGTCTGCCACTCTAACCCCTGCCTCTATTCATGGTGCAAACACAGACTGATATGTTTAGCAAGAGGCTTCCTGGATGCAAACAGAGAAGGTCAGACTAAGATGACACAGATCAGTAGCAGTGTCTGAGTACATATGCTTTTTAAAGGGATAGGAAGCAAGTCAGTGTGAAGTCACCATAGTTACTGTTCTACATTTGCTTAGTTGGAAAGAATAGTTCAATATTTTTCTGGGAAAGGCCTTTTCACTTTCTTATTAATGATACAAGAAGGTGAAAATCATCTCAAGCCTATGCGCTAACCATGCAACTTGAGCCATGAGGCTAAGAGTTTAGCATTGCATACCAAGGCAAGAAGAAGCTAGCATTGCCATTTGTTTCGGACGACTTTTAATAGCAAATACTTTTTCTCAGTTTTGATTCATAGACTGTATAAAATATGGACGTAGTATCTGTGACGTCACCCATCTGTTCCTGAGCGCTGTTTTGAAGCCGGCGTCAGCCATATTGGAAATGTGGAACTCAACCAGGCAGTGTGACATAAAGGGGGGGAGTTTGAGCCTCTTAGCCAACAGCTATGTGTTCCTGACTGGGAGTCAAGTCAGTCATGTCCTTATTTGGGCAAAAACTTGTAATCTTAATATCTTCTGAACTTTCGCATTAGTTAAAAATTCACCCCCTTACAGTGTGTGCTGATAGAGAAATTAGCTACGTAGAGCCAATCCGTTTTTTGAACCAGGCTGTAAATATGTTTATTAATGCTGCAAAGATCATCTTTTTTGAATTGGTGTGTATGTGGTTTCCGGTGTTTCTGCAGCCAGCCTCAAGCGCATTCTCAATGAACTGCAGTTTTTATAACACTTCCACATGGGCTTCATAGTTTGAGACCGGAGGTTGCCGCTTGTTTTTAATTCACATACAGTGACTAATTATTGCTGAGTCACTTTGTACATTAAAAGATAGATTACTAAGTTTCAGAGAGGCTAGCAAGGAACATCACTTAAGCTAATGTGTCTCAAAGTGTCAGGTTATTCCTTTAATAGGCTCCAAAAGTGTCACTAGGTATAAATAATACGGTATTTTTTTTTTTTCAATTTCACTTTGGGCAGAGTTTTGCTTTAAATAACTTAGTGTCACTTAACTTGATGTGCTGTTACAACAAATATTAAAGATGCAGGACGTGGAGGATGTCAAACAAAGTCTGCACAGTCCCATTAAATTAAACTTGAAAATAAGAATGCCTATGTGTGGCTATAAGTGGGTTTTGGAAGAGATGTTCCACTGACAATTTTTAGTCCCAATGCTTGAATTTGCAAATGAATGCCCTGAAAGAATATGACACTGGTGCACGCAGAATACTTTGTAAAAACAAAAAAACAAGATGAGTTTAGCTAGCAGCCTCTTCTCATCTCCTGTCTGCCAAAACCATGGAAACACTATTTATAACCTGAAACTGAAGCACTTGTGCATAAATACCTGATTTACATTCAGCATTATAGCCTGTATCAAAGGCTTTTTGATGCAGGTATTGAATCCAGACAACTTTATGTGCATTTATTTTAATACACCATCATTGTGGAACATCCTGTGTTGAATTTGCTGTTATTAAATGTCTGTTTTGATATTGTTTAAGGAAAGGCTATTGAGACAGGCAAAAAAGCAGAGCACCTTTAATAGAGCCCAGCTACACTGTACCATACTGATACAGAAGAGAGGAAATGAGACACAAACCAAATGACAAGTGACTTAAAATATGTACATTTATACACATGCAAGGGCAAAGGGCTGTAAGTGATCTATGGGTGCAATGAACAGTCAGGAACAAAACATCCATGGAGAAAACACAAATATGGTTACAGAACACAGGATTTGACCTTTAAACTGTCCATAACCTTACATAACTGTAGTCATTTCTATGATTTGTTTTTACTGTTGAAAATATGTATTATTGTATTTATTTGCAGGCAGTTAAGCAGGTAATCCTTCTTCCACTTTAAAGTGGGGTCAATGTTCAGTCAGCAGAGGAGGAATTGTCTAAAACAAAGGTGAGTTAATGGAAGAGGTATTTCACTGCTCATAGACCCATTTAAGAGTAAAGACCAATTTAGCTTACATACTGTATTTGTGTAGCATGATCAGGTGTAATACTGTATTTGCATTTACCATGCTTTCATTTCCATTCACACAGGTACTTTACTGTACATCGACATAAGGAAAGACAGAAGTTGGTATAAAAGCCATTAGGAATAAGGCAAACAGATGGATCTGCTTTTATTCCACTGGAATGGTCTGCTTAAGAGTGGGTGCAGACCCTTGAGAGCTTATTTAGCTAAATATATGGGGGACTCACACAATGGCTACTACTGTACTTGATAAGACAATAGAGGCACACAATGTCGTAAAAAACCTACAGTTCTTTCTTGAGTTAATTTGAATCTGCATGTGTTGAATAAAGCTGCCCAACCCTCCTCTTGTTTCCATGTTCCAAAATACATTTTGAGGTGGAATTGCAAATAGCGATACATGAGTTTCTGATGCATCTTAGAAGGGCCTCATCCCACCAAAACAATCCTGGTAACTTGGTTGGTAATCCATGCATTAATGTGCAATTCAACGAGCAAACACACAAAACTGGATGCACAATAAACATTAGTAAAATAAAGAATTTACAGATTTGTCTAAATGTCCAAAATGTATGTTTATGTCATAGGCTTTAATTGGATGATGTGCATTCCAGCTTTATGTATTCAAGAAATATAACCACTAAAGGTTTTTTGTTTTTTTTGCATTGTTCTGTATGAAAACTCGAGTAGACGAGAACAGTCCATTCATAGCTCAGGGGGGGAAAAAAAAAAGAAAAACTCATTCTGCTCAATCAGTTAAGAGCTTATTGTTGATTCAGAACCTCACACACTCCATCAAATCTTTCCACCTATATACAGTTACATACTATACACACCTAGGTTGTCTGCACAATGTGTTCAGCCGTGCAAGTGTGCCTGTGCTCTACCTGTGAACTCATTACATTCTAATCCCTGCCAAGGTACACAGTCATTAGAGTGTATCAAATCTGCTGTTCTGGGCCAGGCACCTGGGCTTGATCTATCAATCTATCATGCATACCGTAATCCTCCAAAAGAAAATGAGTTAAGTTTTCAAATGAGCTGAATTCTTCTGGCTGGCTGGCAAATGTTGCATTAGCTGTGCTGAAGCTCTCAGCCTGAAAGTTTAAGTAAAAACCAGCAGCAGAAAAAAGAGACCACTGTATACTGTTTGTGTAAAACATGTCTGTATAAGTGCAGGCATTTTTAAGTGAAATCAAAATGCAGCAGTCCTGTTCACTTCGCGCAAACGTCTAGCCCCCATATAGCCTAAAAGATGCAGCGGGCCTTATCTTTGTAGATGAGCGTGCATGGGATTAGCTTGTGCAAACACCTACACTGGTGATGCTGCAGGACAAAGAGTTCCTGCAAGAGCCCCCATCTACAGTCTCCCACAGCGTTGTCCTCTTCTCTCCCACATTCTGTTTTTTTATCCTTTATTTTTTGCCATCTCCACAATCCACCCGTGTACAATGAGGACAGGAGCAGGAATACTATAAATGATTTGTGTATGATATCAGTGTCTGTGTTTATGTATGTGGCTCCTAAAGGGGCTATTTTGGGTGGGTGGTTCCTAGAGGCAGCTGGTTTCAGAACAGGGTCCACTGCACGCAAAGTGCTGCAAGGAGCAGTGCGAGACTCCAGGGTCGTGCCCAGGTGACAGACAGCGAGCCACCTATCACCCTCACTGAGGGGGGCTTAGACGGGTTCTCGTGTTGGCTGTGACCTCCAGGATGTCTTCCAATAGGCTTTCCAACACTGGAGACTTCTGTGTGAGCTGTGGGAGAGAGAGAGAGAGAGAGAGAGAGAGAGAGAGAGAGAGAGAGAGAGAGAGAGAGAGAGAGAGAGAGAGAGAGAGAGAGAGAAAAACAGGCATTGATAAATGGTTTGGCTCATCACAGTAATCATGATAATCTACTTTAATTTTCTGAGTCCTTTGGGCTTGTAGAATTGTATATAAGAGGCTCATCATCATCCAATCAGGATTCCCATCACCTAATTCCAAAGGTTTTCAAAAACAATCAGCATAAAAATGATGTATGATTATGTCTGTTACAGTTAAAGTGAGTTCATATGTGTACAAGAAGAAGCACAGCTGTGTGGCTGTTTAGGTTGAAGGGAACCATAATTTATTTGGAGGAGTGCTTTAAAGTATGTCAAAAATGCCTTTACAGTCCCAATGTTCTACTGTTCAGCTACCGACACACCTTGAAATCATTTTCTGAGTTTCATACTGGGGATTTCTAACATATGGGACACAGTAAAACAAAAGAAGAAACTCCCACCACTGGGTCTAGTCTCTGGCGGCAAATGACGGACAGCCCTCACAGCCAGTTGGAGATAAATAAGGGGTGACGAGGGAAGAGAGGCATTTAACACTGCCTACATGCATTCATATAAACACACACATAAAAAAACGCTCTGTGCTGCCATTAGTGAAATGCTTTCCTTTACAAGAACCTAACTCTTGCTGTTTCTCCCAGTCTCCTTAAATCTTGATAACTGCGCCCTCATCATCTCCCTCCTCTCATAAACTCACTCCCCTGTGAGTTGTCATGGTGTAGCTAAAATTCAAAGGAAATTAATTCTTTCTGCTCATTTCCCATTTGTCTCTCTTCTTTTATTTATGGATCCCAACTGAACCCAACCTATCCCAGCTACTTGCATCAATAAAAACAAACAGATAACCATCCTAAACGCAGCAAAGTGCACCACATGCAATTCAATTCTAGTGTACCTGCAACAAATTGCAAACCTAACATACAGGTGTAGATTTAGTTTACACTCCTTGTGAAGAAGTTTGAGGCTCTGAAAGCCTTGTATAAGAGCCTCTAGGGAGAGACACAAGCTGAACTTGAGAAAAGCTGATTACAAATGTACAAAAGCAAACAAAAAGAGACAGGGGAAGGATAGAGGGAAGCTTAGTTAGCAAAGAACTGTCAGCACCAAAGCCCAGAGTCAAAATGTCATCTGAAGCTTTCGCTGTCAAAAAACCTGCTGTGCTGAAAATGATCCTTGTGTTTGTTAGACTGATCTTGGTAGGAGTGATCTAATTGGATACAACAACTTCTTAATGTGTGTGACTTGAAATGAGTGTGATAAGTCACTGGGTATTACACCTATGGAAAGGGTTAAAAAAAAAAAAGTACTACACGCAAGAGCTCTGTATGCATGACCAAACCACTTTCATGCAGACATAAATTATCCCTCCATTTAAACTGTCATCTTAACAATTACTTTTTCTTTCACTCTTGGCATGGCTAAATGTATTAAACTAATAATAAACTGTTTTGTAGAACTTACTCATATCCACCCATCCCTACTAAGCACTTGGGTTTGTATGTGTGCATGTGTGTGCATGTGTGAGAGGGGTTAGGCCGGGCTCAAGAGAGACAGCGAAGTGTTTCCAGTGCCAATGGTTTTTGTTGTTCCAGCAGACAATAGACAAAGACATCATTTATCCCAAATCAGATTGCTGTTATTGTTTCAATGGAAATGGGCTGCATCTCATCAGGGAGATGTCAGAAAACAGTGTCTGAATGGGCCAACACAACGCTAACATTTCTGCACTACAGGCAGACAAACTGGCTAATTATTGCAGCAGGTCTGTGCCAGAACAACAAATTATGGCTTACCCTACAGTACTGCCAACTGGTTAAAGTGTGTCTTTTGTATATACAAGGTAGACATATTGGAATACACAGTATTGCTCATTGATCTGGGGAGTAAAATGAAATTTGATGCTATAAATAAAGTTAAAAAGCTGAAAGACAACAAATTAAAGGGATAGTTTGGGTATTTTGAGGGGAGTTGTATGAGGGACCACCCATTTACTAAACATATTTCCACCTATTATCTGGCTACCAACTAAAGACTTGAACAAGTTTGCACACAATATTGATTTAAAGATAAGTTTGTTGACTGAAAATAATTAATTAATGCTTGCTTATTTGTTCTAAAATATATTAACCTTCACATTTCCATTGAAGGTAACTCTAGACAAGTTGAACACAATTGTTGCTCTTCTTACCACCTCTTATGGTTTAGGTTACTTTGTAGTAATGGGTCAATTAGAGATGCAATCACTGCATTCTTGCATCACTTTTCCCCAGCAGAGATGGTTGGGCTGCAGCTCCTCAGGCGGCTCCCCTATCTGTGCCCATTAACTGTCATTATTTCCCGACATTCTGCTACAAAACATTGGCATCTTGTTATTTATAAATGCATCCTAGGACTACTTTCCTCTTACCTCCTCGCATATATTGCACAAAAGAACTCAGGAAGTCATAATCTTTGATCTCAGGATCTTTTAATATTATCTGTTCCGAGGGTCAGGACTGAACTTGGGAAAAAGGCCTTCAGGTTTGCTGCTCCCTCGACCTGGAATACCTTACAAAAGGATCTAAAACTATCCGATATGATATCTTTGAATGCTTTAAAGTAGTCCTTAAACGACTTGGAGGCTGAAGCATCTGTCTGTAGATGTTTTGTTTAAATGTGACATGCTGTTTTCCGGGAGGTACCTGTTGTGTAGCTGTTGTATGCATCTGCTATTTGTATTTATGTCTATTGTAATAGTGTAACTGTGTAACTGTGCTGCTGCCTATTTTGGCCAGGACTCTCTTGGAAAAGAGATTTTTAATTTCAATGAGCATTTACTGGTTAAATAAAGGTTATAATAATAATAATACTAATAACAATGTTGGCTGATTTAGAATGCAAACAGAAGCTAACATTTATGCCACAGTGTCAACAGGGAGATTTGGAATATGCCAGACTCAGTTCAATGGATTTATTTGATATGACATTTGTGATCTGGTTGTCCTTCTTAAGGCTGATTTATACTTCTGCGTTGAATCAACGGCGTACCCTACGCCGGGGGTCCGCGTAGCTCCCGTACCTACGCCGTGGCCTACGTACGTAGCTGACGTGCACCTCCTCCAAAATGTAACTCCCCGTAGAGCCGACGCGGACCGCAAGCTCTGTGATTGGTCCGCTCGACGGCTTTGTCTTTCCCACATTCACAGCACTTCAGGGATCCCGGACATCGGCCACACATTGGCCGTGTATTTCATCTCCTCCTCTCTATTCTTCATGTAATCATGTCTGTATGATAAACAGCAACATGTATCAGCTGTAGATTAACATAACACGCTCTGAATCTCTGTGGAAAAGTAAGCAGAGATCATAGCGGGACCGGAAGCAGGCGGCCGGCTATCAGAGAGACCGCACTGCCCTCAAGCGTTTCGGAGGAAAATTGCTGCGCGACACGGACACATCGACGCACAAGTATGTGGGGCTCATGTCCGCGTCAGCCCCTGCTGCGTAGGGGCGACGCAGAAGTATAAATCAGCCTTTAGTGTCACTTTTGTTGGTGAGGATTTATCACCGTTGTGAGGTTTTGACCAATCAGAATCAAGTATTCAACACAGCTGGATAAAAATTCTAAAATTACTCAAAGCCCATATGGCATTACAAATGTTTTTAAGAAGTATTCTGAGATCACAAGACCAGCATAAGACACTGGAAAGACCCAGGTCACCCACAGCAGACTCCAAAATAGTCTCCTTTCAACAACAATGACTTTCAGGGCATGGCTGGGGAAAAACATGACTGAGCTGTTCTTATGTGCTGCTGTTTTTCCCTAGATCCAAATAAGTGACAAACATTTGATGAGTGGAGCGTTGTGTGGTAGTTCGGTGGTAGATCATTTTGAAATATCTTCTGCATAGACAATATGTTTTATAAATAGACACAAGCAATCCTTTAAGATGGCATTTTTGGCAACATTATCAGCTGTTACGAGGCTTGAAAACAGATGTACGGCTGTTGCGAAATAAGAACAATAAAGTGTTCAAAAATACAGCTTTATCACTGACAGGTGCAGTTACTTTTTACAACATAGTTATCTTTTTATGGTAGAATATAATACATTGTGTCATATTTATCTAAGAGAGATAACTTTTACACATTATGGAGTTGTTTTAGAAATGTATTCAGGCTGACAGCTATTCCACAAATAAGTTTGACATGTGGGAATTCACTCAAATCTCTTTACGGTTCAAGAAACAAACATGAAAACACAGAAAACAAAGCCTCACAAAAAGATGGCACGCTACAAACAAATATCAGCTTTTATGTTTTTCTTATTCTAACTGTCTTTAAGCTTTGCTGTCCAAGACATAGTACCTGTCTGTCAAAAGTAGACCATATAGTTATCATGTTGCTTGAAAGTGCTATGTATTAACCAGAGGTGTGGACTCGAGTTATGCGACTTGAACTCAAGTCACAATTTTTATGACTTTGGACTCGACTTGACAATATCATTGAGGCTGGCTGCAGAAACACCGGAAACCACATAGACATGAATGGGAAAAAGACGATCTTTGCAGCATTAATAAACATGTTTACAGCCTGGTTCAAAAAACTGCTTAGCTCTAGATAGCTAACTTCTCTATCGGCACACACTGTACGGGGGGTGAATTTTTTTCTAACGTGACGGTTCAGAAGATATTAGGATTAAGAGTTTTTGCCCAAATAAGGACATGACTGACTTGACTCCCGGACTGGAACACATAGCTGTTGGCTCGGAGGCTCAAACTCCGCCCCTTTACATAACACTTTGGCTGTTTCCGAAACGGCCTGCTACATACTACTTACTAATGTAGTAGGCAGTAGGTATTGCCTACTACATACTGCGTTTGAATTCAGTATGTAGTATGACTGTTCTGTCCGATCTGTCATGCAGCATGCTGAGCCAGACTTCGCTGGATTTCCGGTTTCGGAAAGCGGAAGTAAACAACGGCGAAGCCGATAAATAAAAAGCTTATTTAGCATCTATTTATGATTTAAAAAGTTAGGAAGTGGTTTATATGTAATTTGATAACTTTCACAGCACCCAAAAACGGATTTCCTCCCGTCAAAAAATGAGGAAAAAGAAAAAGCAGAACGAGCGCTGTGCATTATGGGAAACAGTACGCGAGGCAGACTGGTCAGATGCGCACTGAGATATTTTCCCGAATCAGTAGACATCCGGGGAGTTTTGGCTTACTGCAGATTTTGCTCTTGTTCACATACTACTTACTACATACTGAATTTTGGACATATCAGTATGTACTGCTAGTATAGTAGGCGATTTCGGAAACAGCCTATGCCTGGTTGAGTTCTGCATTTCCAATATGGCTGCCGCTGTCAATTGGCTTCCAAACAGTGCTCAGAGATGGGTGACATCACGGACACTACGTCCAAATTTTATACAGTCTATGGTCTGATGACTTGAAAATACTTGAGATTTTGAGCATTAGATGAGTTGAAATGAATGTACAACGTCTCCAGAAGTTCATTTGTTGCTGCAACGCTTCGCACTGATTATATCCAGAATGCTATGGCAGCACTCTTTTTCTTTGAGGTTAAGTTCTGTCACTAGCACTGGTCTTATTTGAATTTTCTACCTCTTTCAACAAAATGTCAATAAGAATCAATGTAAACACGGAATGAAGACCATTTTTCTCTTTTTCTGTGACTAAGTCTTGTCACACTGGTTTTATTTTATTAAAAAAATAAAATAATTCAAAATCAATTCTTGTATTTGTCAAATTTGATAGACTGTTACATTGTTAAAATGGAATTTTATTTGGTAAGCAGTGCTTATGACTTGTAAGGACTCAAAAATGTCAAGCCTATGACTTTGGACTTGTCTTGTCTTTATTTGAGACTTGACTTGGACTTGCACATCTTTACTTGAGACTTGACTCGAGACTTCGGATTAAAGACTTGAGACCTACTTGAGATTTGCAAAACAATGACTTTCTCCCACCTCTGGTATTAACACTACCAACTTACATAATGACAGAAATGTAACTAGTCATGGGACAGAGAGAAACAGTAGAGGCAGGAAAAAAATGCAAAAAAGAAAACAGTTAAATCCCTAAAAAGTAAGCAACAACCTTCGGTACAAAGACATGAAAAACCAGGAGGGCAGGAGGATAAAGTAATGTTGTTGTCATAATGAGACAATGTTAGCAGATAAGCCGTACTTTATAAGCTGGCTCATGTGTAAATCCCACAAATATGGTGGGTGAAAAAAAGGAGAACAAGCAAGACAGAAAAAACAGAGGGAGGGAGGGAGGGAGGAAAAGATGATGTACAAGGTTAATGGAGGAAACAGTTAGCTTGTTTTTTATAATTACATCAGTCGTTTCAATGCAGCTGGAATCAATCACCCAGGGCATGTTTAAGGCAATGCAATAGCACAGTGACTAGCCACCAACAGCTACATTCAGTGACATGTTCTCCACTTGTGTAAGATGAATGTGATTTGACTAGGACAAACTTTTTGCCTAGCAGCAAACAGTGACGAAAAAGATCTAATCTAGGGTAAAGGAAGCAGAGGGAACTACAGTAGAGCACCTAGAGGGCTATGAGACAGCAAAGTGAGTATAAATCTATGTGTCTAGCTCCAACTGGTGTCAAATAGGCTTTCATTTTCTCTAAAACTGCAGAGGACAGGATCATGGACAGGATGGAAGATCTTGTCACTTTGGACATCAGACATACATTGTCACTTCCACACATTTCAGGTAAGAAACAAAGCTTAACCTCAGCCTGCAGCTTGTTTGACAGGGATGTTCTGTCTCCTGCCAGGCTGCCACTGTGTTGACCTGTGTGTTGGCTAACTGTGTGAGAACTGGTTCATGATGTCCTTTGCCACTAATGCCTCTCCAGATGGACAGTTTTGTGTGTTTGGAGAAGCCTTCATTTTCCACTGGCCAAGGAGCAACAACAGCTGCTTCTAACAAGTCTGGAAATAAAACTGAAGAAGAGGAGGACCGAAGACTCTGGCCAAGAGGAAATAGGGACGGGAGAGAGGAAAGGAGGACTAAGGGTTAGAAGGTGAGTGGGAGGAAGAATGAGCGCGGTGGCTATCTTTTCTTTGGTTCTCTGGGCTGCCATGTTAGATTAAATACAGTAATCTGAAGGGTGAACTGTTCTGAAACAAACCTCCTTTTGTTTTTACCTGATAAGATTCACTTTCTCATTTCCTGCAAGCATCAACACATACTGTAGACAAGAACACAGATGGCACGAACACACACCGCACATGTGAGCCCAAAGAGACAAAGAGGGAGAGAAAGAAAGAGAGAGAGAAAGAGCCAGAGCTGGTGCAACAGGGCAAAGAGTTTGTTACACTACAGTCCATTTGTGTCGTACATGACTGTGTGTGTGTGTGTGTTTGGCATGTTGTGTAAGCCTGGTTGAATTCTACCTGCAGAGTTATAATCCAGTGAAGAATGATGCCACTGTATACTAGGGCTTAGCAAGTTGTCACACAATATGTTATCAGGATGACGAGGCAGCTTTTCCAGACTCAACATTGACTTGAAGCCAACACAAACAAATACAGCATGTGTTCTACTCATTTTTAATTATGCTGATTTTGTTATTCAGTCTAATCAAAGTGTAATGTAACACTAAACAGAGGTTAACATAGAAGAATTTGACCTGTTTACTGAGGGCTCCAAAGCACCTGTGGCAGTTTTCACTCCTCCCCCTGCGGTGTACAATTACAACAACAGTCAGAGGGTGCTGGTTTGATTTATGGCACATGGGGTGAGTGTGATGGAGGTCAGAAACTTGCCTCTCCCCCCTGTCTTATTCTCACCATCTTCCTCTCCCTGTCTTGACCTTGAAGGTCTTCTTCCTGCCATGCAGTTGATGGTAAGACGGATGCAGGGATGGTGGGAGTGCGGGTGGAGGTTGCAAATCCCGGCCATGAAGCTGGATCCTGCCTAGGCTACTTGACCTGCCTCACATCAATGTTTCATAAAGAGAGGTGACCTTTGGCACACAGACGGATATGAAAGTTCAGTCAGGAAGACTTTATTTTGCATGCTAGGCCTGTGTTTATTTTTTGTAGCTTTCTGCATTTGCTCCTCACATGCATGCTCTCTCATAATTTCCTGCTGTCAAATACGATATTAGCTGTTCTCTTGTGCTGGTCACATCTACCCAAAAGCACTGTGCCACACCCTCATTGAGAGTCTGTCACGTTGCTGCTGTCTTTCTAAAATATGGTATTTTCTGTCTTTTCTAAAGTTCCAACCATTCGTGTCCTTATGTGCCCCATCCAACTTCCCATCCCTGCCCAGCCTCAGCAGCTCTATCAGCTTCACAAGGTAGAAATTGTCAGCCACCAACTTCAACAACACTGTCTGGACTCCGTGGGGGAATCAAACCAACTGCCTGCCTAGCACACCCTATTAAGTGCAAAATTGAAACTGCAAAGTTTCAAGTGCCTGTCAAACTGCACACTTTAAAAGTGCATACTTTTAAGAGCATACTTCTAGTTGCACTTCAAACTCCACATTATACAGTTCAGACTTTCAACTGTACTGCTTGTAGTGCAATTTAAAGTGCACGCTTTCAAGCGCTTTAGGCTACAACTGTTGTTGCAACATTATCATTCTCAAAAAACAGACAACTTGTTTGCATGTGCAGCAGCATGCTCACAGGGCCATCAGTCTGCCCCCTTTCCAGACATTTGGACATCAAATACAGACCGATGATGCTCTCGCAGACTATGGATCATGGTTGTCCTGACAGAGAATGCAAAAAAGCCTGGGTCACCGGGCTTTTTAGGCCTTTCTTTCACTGTTTTACACAGAGACATTAACCTTCCCAAGCACCCACACAATGTTTTCTTATCTCTTTTCACACACACTTTCTTACAAAGAGGGGTAAGGTTAAAGGGAGTGTAGAAGGGAGAGGATGCATTCACACAGTTCATTAGTAGCCATCTATCTCTCTGCTGTTTTTGTCCAGGACTCACTCTTTATGTGGTGCCATGTCAGGCAGGGGCTCCTCTCTGCTCTCTCAGTCAAACTGATCTCCCTATTCCGTATTCTAAGAAACACACTGACTTTGTCCACAAACACACACATTTCTTTGGGAACTGTCTTTTTGGTTCACAGGCAACCTCCACGGGAATCCAAGACTGGTACAGTGTCTCTGGCAGGCCACTAAATGGGCTAAAGGGGCAAAAATACAGGGGCACCAGTGGGGTACACATGTTAGCCTACAGCTAGCCATAGCAACAGGCACAGCAGCATGGCAACTCCAGAGCAGGGATCAGTGGAAAGGAATCTACCCAGTGCGATTCTTGGCTATTAAGCCCCTTGGCAAGATTTAAGATTTACTCCCCTTTACACACTCACACAAACACATACACACTGAAACAAATAGGCAGAAGGGGCCCTGGGAGGACAGTGACCCCACCAGTCAATGTGACAAATCCTCAAGATGGAGGGGAGTCCCGAGGAGAAAACAGCCTCTTTGCAAAGGAGAAGTTAAGGCTCAGTACAACTCATCGATCTCACACACAGAAGCAAGCCCCAGTGTTCAGTCACACGCACTTCACATAACACCTGCACACACTCAAACACCAGATGCTTCATTGCACTGGCAGGTGTCAAGGTGTCCTTGTAGACAGACAAGCATGAAGGATGTGGAAATAGAGTCACGTTCACATTCTTTTTTTTCTTCTTTCAAAACATGCATGTGCATGCTTTCATTGCGATCCATTATGGCCGAGAGGAAGTGCACATCAGGTAGCACTCTGTCACAGTGTGTGTCTGCTGACACAACTTCCTTCCCTCCCTGAGCGCAAATCTAAAGCTATGTGCTTTCAGGTGTTCTGACACTGCTTCTCTATAATTTCATGCCAAGTCCTGCCTAGACTATCGAGAATCAGCTGAGAAGTTCAACCCTTCAGTGCTTTCTCTAGACGCACAGGAGAAACTGTAGCATGAAAAAGAGGCTTCAGTGTGTGTACACTGTCATTTGGGTTCTACCTGCAGCAGCAAACCACACTTCAGCGAGCTGCTGTGAGTATATTTGGAGCCATGTGTTGCTCCATGTGACCGGTCTCCTCTGAATTAAACTGATCTAAGTGATGCTTGCCTTTTCAACTTCAAAGTGTTTTTTCAGAAATCTGTGTGGGTTAGAAAAAAAAGTTGCGCTGTGATGTTATAAATGTTTGATTTTGTGGGGGTGAGTCAAATACTTTGATGTAAACTCTTGGTTGTATAACTGACTGCAGTTTTAGAATTAAATTACTTTGAATGGTGCACTAAGTACGCTGTCAGTGGCCCCTTTCCTATCTGATCTGTAATCTGCTGAAGCAGTAAGAGGTCAGCCCCCCTCCTAGCCCTTGGGCCTGACAGTCTGTTACAGGTTCAGCTCTAATTGCCACATCAATTATGGATAAGGGAGAAGGGCTTTGTCGCTCTCACTGCTGGTCAATAGAATAGGCCTTTAATGAAGCCAAGTCTTGCATGCAATTTCTTTGATGCATACACATATATAAAGCCTTGCACTGCAGATAGTCAATACAAAAATTGGTTCATTGCTACCAGCTTCCATTATCTGACCTCTCAAGCATTGCTAATGCACCTCTGCTATCTGAAGCAGATAATCTGATCCTGGTTTTGCCTTAAAACAGAAGTTTGCATCTTTTAAGTTGGAGACAGAAGTACATCTCTCAAAAGAGAAAATCCAACCCCAAGTCCTTCCATTCTCACCTCACCTCGTCTGTGTTTTCCCCCTGCATACCAGGCTGAGCTGAGACAAAGAGGATCAGACTCATCCCTGCTTATCCTTCTACTGTATTTTTCAATATCAGTGGAATGTCTGCCTTTATTTGCTCAGTGCTGTGTTACAGCAGGAATGCCAGTTTCTGTGTTGGTAGCCAGGGCCGGGCTCGGGGCGAGTCAAGTAAGTCAAGCGGGTCACTCAAGCATCTCCTCCCCTCTCCTTCTATCCAATCCACATCTTAACCCCCAGCAGAGAAGCCTGAGTATGGGCATTAGTAAAGAAGCGCAAATAAACCAGGTTCATTATTGTTAGTGTGTGCAGGCAGCAACAAAGCATTTCCACAAATTCATTAAGTTCAATTTCAACGTGGTCCCAATGATAACCTCAAAATTCTAACCCAAACTTGACTGAGCTTCAGGAGTGTTTTGCACACAAAGAAATTCAAGTCAAATCCATTGAGTTTTCTGCTTTCAATAAAGAGCCCTTTATGAGTCTGGAAACCATCTTTAACCATGTTTAAAAGGACATTTACTGCTTAGAAACCTGCACATGTTGTAAGGATTTCTTGTTAGATTAGTGAATAACAGCTCCTTCTGTGGTACTGTAGTAAAGACTTTTATGTGGCCATGGCATCACAGCATTGAGTCACGAGCATTCCTTGTTCCTCCGCTATAAACTGCATAGCAACCATACAAAATCCCTGATTGCGGGTATCGTTTTCACGTGTACTTCCGAGGCACTAAACCCCTCATCACTTCCTTGAGTTTATAACCTGTTGCCACACCTGTGATTCTTGGTATTTCCCAACAAGGTTCCCAAAGGTGTGCTGGGGAGGCTCGATCATAAAGGCCTCGCTGATACTGCTTAGAAAGGAAATGATGATGCCGGCTAATGAGAACCATTCTCCTCTGATGACCGCACACCTAGGGAGCCCTTCAATCTAATGTGCTCTAAAAGTGCCATAAAAACCACAGGGCAGAATGTGCCAATCGAGGAAGAAAAGAGGACCATGAAAGAGAAAGGTGGGAGATGGTAAAAAAAAAAAGGGAATGAATGGGGAAACAGAAAACTGGAGATATTGATTAAAAGAAGGTGAAGCGTATGATAAAAGAAATGCATTGTCAAGTTATTATGATAAAAATGGGCTGTAGCCCTTGATAATCTACAATTAAAGTGAGCCAATATCCCTGTATTTGTTCCTTTCTTTCCTCAGAGAATGATACTGAGAAGTCTCAGAAGCGTTCACAGATTTTGCGAGACAACTATCGAGAGAATGATGCAATGATCAAACAAGTACCTGACTCTGCATATCTGAGAGAAAACGTGACTCACTTCTTCCCACATCCAACCCGCAAACCAGACCACGGCTCTGCCCAGCCAAAGCTATCTCTGATCCTCTTGTTCCTTCCTCTCAAACCCTACTCTGCCCCGCGGAGCTCTCTCCCAACCCCTTGAGCTCCAGATGAAAGGCTACGGGAAATGGCAGTCCTCCTGGTAATATCCGCACCGGGACAGAGCCGCTACATCTGCTGACCAGCCGGCCCAAAGCACGCCAGTCCCAAGGGGCCTCGGCTCAGTCCAGGACCTGGGATGGGAAGATCAAGGGGGTTAGGATTGGTTCGACCCGGCCTGGCAGAGCATGCAAGAACCAAATCCCCTATCCACCCTTCTAACCCACCTCTGTCACGGTAGATCGAATCATACGTCTGTGTGTTGCAACAGTCTTCAGTCAATTTAATTCTCATGTTAGCTGTTACTCCAGACCTCTGTTACCTCTTATACTGTAGCATTACATCATATGTACAGCTCTCTGGTATGACCTCTCCATTGTCTTAGCTGTCTCAATCCCCTTACTTTCCCTTTAAACTCTAACTGACCTTCTGTCCTCCCTCAGATCCCAACTTGCAGCGCTTCAACCTCAATCGCAATCTTTTCTCCATCTTGTAAGTTTTTCAACATGAAGAGCAGGTGAGGGCAGGGTCCAGGGTAACAGCAGGCTGCGGAGAGCTTGGGGCCAATCCAGTGTAATCCTGCTAACGCTGGTGTAGGTTGGCCATATCCTGCCCGAGAAACCATTCATTTCTGGAATGTGCTGTTCCTGCCAGGACAGACAGCTGCTGCACACCTTTACGGCCTTAAAAGCTTTGGAGTGAAGTTCTCTTCATGCTTTTGACATTGGGGTGCAAACACACCGGCAACCCAATAACCTCATGATGCAGATACGTCAAAGCTGAGTGTCTGCATCAAGGCCAGGTTTAAGGTCATTATCTACACACCGCAATGCAGTAGTTTGAAAATTGAAGTGGTGAAAATGAGATCTCAACAGAGATGTTTTTCACAGCTGTGGATGGCATAATTTAGAGTGCATATTGCACTGGACATTGATAGATGAGAGGTGCAGTCTCTGCTCTGGTGCCCTTCAGTCTTATATTCAAAATCTGCTGATTGGAGCCCTCAGTCCAAACAGACCCACCTTGAGTGTGTGTGTAAGTGTGTGTGCTCAAATGGGGAATACAATTTGCAAATTGTATCTTTTTTTTCAGAAGAAAATGTTTAAAAAAAATAGCAGCTGTGATTTAAAATAGTTTCAGACTTCAGTTTCATTGGGGTCAGGATCATACTTAGACATACCAAACACACAAACCACACACACAAACAGCCAGCTGTTCCCGTCTGCAGGATGGTATGCAAGGAGAGATTTTCATCTGTCCTTCTGTTCAAGAGGAAAAGAAGCACACTTATCCTCCTAAATCTTTCAGTTTTGTCAAATTGAGGTAATTATGTTCTCTGACAGGATGGCAAAGCAAAACAATCATTGCCAGTGGCTTCATACTAATAGACATGTTAAGGCACTAAAATGCATCTACCAGGGGTGCCTTCACTTTCTTGATGAGCTCACCAGTGTTCTAGACAGATGGTGTTTGTTACTGAAAGAGAATTGTACTTTCATGGGTGTACCATTTACACTTTTTTTTGCTGCACATCCCTCCAGCTCAATCACGGGAAGTGTTTATCTGTGCATTTACTCCTCCTCCTTTGAGATGGATAACCTGCTTTCTCCTGCTTTCCTTTTATGACTCCTCACACCTTTGCTGAAACGAAGCAGAAGCAACTCTACTGCAGTGCAATACGAGTTGGAGAAGCAAGGTGGGAAAGTTTGTGTTTTTAAATCTCCCCACATTCCATCCTTAACTCCTTCAAGATTTCATAAAAGCTAAAAGCAAACTTCTGCTGTGCAGTCTTCACTTTCAATATCACAAAAAATAACAAGTCTTATCCTTGATTTGCTCCTTTTTTTCCCCCCAGATCTGAACAAAAGGTCAGGAAACAGAACGCCGTGCTTAGTCTGGTAGAGGCTCAGACATGGCTGCTGCACTCACGGAAGCAGACAGACAAATAAAGTACTGTTTTACCTTTTAATGCACAGACATTTGGAGTCTCCCCTCTTCTCCTAATGGGAAGATAGTGGTCTAATGTGCCACTCGGGTCTTTTAGAGATTAATACCTTAATGAGCTGGCTACGAATGAAAAGCTCCTTTGGAAGGAGCAGCCATAAGTGTACCCGGATAATACAGTTAATAAGCCAAAGTCACGCCACAGAGTGTACCACAGAAGAGGCCCTCATAGCTGCAGGGGGAGCTGGATGATATGGTTCATTAAAGAATCACTGATTTATTCTCCTGTTCATGGCTGGATGTGGTCATGGCACTTTGTACATGACCAGGCCTTGTTTAGTTGGCACAGAAAGAATGCTAGCATGTCTCCGGGCAAGAAGAGCAGGATCTGAAGCGAGATAAAACAGGGGTGACATCATGCAATGAGAATGAGCTGTCTTTAAAAGAGGAGAGCTATTCTGACAATGTGAAAGGACTTCTCCAACTCTTGTCTGTATTTATTTTTTTGCATATCAGTCATTCTTTATTTAGCTAGTCACTGACAGATTTTTGGCTCAGTTTTCATTCAGCTATCCATGTAGGTCTGGATCTTAGCCTTTAGACATACTTCCGGTCTACAGAAGGCTGTAAGCTGCTTCTTTCCTCCTCAGTATAAGACTTACAGCACTCTTATGATGTCAGAGACTGTGAGTCAGTTTCCTGCATGTTATTGCTGTTCATTAAATGATGCCTGGAAAACAGGTGGATGATAAAAGATGCTGAACACCCCTATAATGCATGACAGCTAATACCTACTATGGTACACAACCAAGGTATTCTTTTAACACTTGCCAGTGTCTGAAATAATCAGCATTACACTCAATACTATTTGTGAGGTCATACGCAAATGTATAATGAGTAGTACTGCATTGAGATGCTAATATCTAACATCACTTAGCCATGAGTGAGGCAGATGTCATAAAAAAACACCAAGGGGTCAAGAAATGTGACAGAGAAAGAGCTCTTAATTGCTCGAAAAGTCTTTAAAATGTCAGAAAACCAAGCTTCACTTCCAAGAGCCTGGTGAGATGTGTGAGAACTGCACAAAGCAGAAAAATGGATTCCAAAATTGTGTATTACAATAGCAGTTAGTCACCTCAAAGCTTTGGAAATTGCCAATACATTCCCACAACCGAGTTCAAAGCCAGGCTTGGCTTGTCTTCATGAATGATGAGCCAAAAAAGGACTGTCCGTGCATGAAAGGATGAGTATTGCCCAGCTCCTGTCATCAGTCTTCAGAGAAACAAATGGCTGTCTTATAGTCAAGAGTCTTCTCATGATGAGGCCAATGCTTCAGTGGGTATTTAGAGATACAAAAAGGAAAAGCACCTATTAAGGCAGCATGATTTTGTTACTGGATAACAAATATTCTTCTGAAAGCAAAGGGACACTTGTACAGGCAACAGGGCTCACCAGGATATGGATTTTTTACTCTGAGCTCAGACTAATGGGTTTTGTTCTGTAAATCTCAGGCAGTGTTTTGATTGATTATCCCCTACTGTGGCCATACTGCTGCTGCTGTCAGAGCCCTAAGAAAGGCAAGCATGTTTTATACACATTTCAAACAAGGAGCAAGGCAGAAAGGACCTGTCTGGAGGTGTGCGTAACTGCGGTTTCAATGGCTATTGATTGGTGTATTTGCTGTTCTGTGGTATGAATAGCTTTCTTTCTACTACTCCCTGAACCTGGATCATTAGTTTTGAGGAGTGCTACAAGCACAATAAGCCACGCTGGGTTCATTTATTGCAGAAGCTAAAACCACATGATGCAGTGTCAGTCCTAGTTCTACACATTTTAACCTTTTAGTGTGGACTTTTGCTACTTTTATTTGACTTTCAATTGATACAGCTGTGAGTACTTCAGTAAAACTGCATCAATCACATCATGTGTTAAATAAGGTAACTAGGATATGATTACCAACAAAGAAAATTATGTCACAGAAGGAGAAAGCACTGATGAGTAAAGTGGCCATTATGAAGGAAATACAGCATCCCAACATTGTGATGCAGAGAGACACAGAGCTGAGAAGCTTTAAATGACTCTGCCTCCTACTCACCTCCCTTACCTGCATAATTAGAAAAGAAGAGGGAGGAGGATAAAGACAGTAAATATGACACATACTTAGCAAACAAGAGGATAAATGAATGATTAACACAAGGACACCAGGATAAACCTGTTAATGTTCTTTGCTTCACTGTGTCATAAAAGTTTGAGATTATTCAAAGGCACAATGAGCAACTTTTATATCTGTTGATTCTGGTGACCCCTTTGGATGAAATCAGTAGTGATTTTTACAGGATGGAGACTGAATTTCCCATGGGCACCATAACTGTCAGAAAGATGTGGCTCTTGCCAATGCATGCATTTGTAGTGGAAGCAAAATAATTGAATAAAATCTTCTTTTTAACACTACTTTTCTTTGATCGAGACAACGTTTGTAGGATGCTGAGTGATGAGAAAATTAATTGATTTGCGGCTACATAAAAAAAAAGGAGGCCAGAATAACGTAAATGTGCACACGGTTTGACTCTTTTGACCCTTAAAGATCAGTGAGGCATTTACAAACTGGCATAAACATTCAATCCTGTTCAAAGCCATTTTGCTCTTTTACATAGCAAAGCCCTGGTTGTAGAGTTTCTCTAGTCTATAAAACAGAAAATGCCCATCCTTTATGCTAATCCTGCTCTAGTATCAGCCATGGGTACAAAGAGTCATGGAAAAAGAAAAAAATCAGTAAAAAAACACTCCTGCTTGGTAACTTACTTCCCACTTCCAAACTTAACCAGGAGAGATTAAAGGGATACTTCAGTTTTTTTAAGTGGGGTTGTATGAGTTTTAAATCACTAGTAACTGTTGGAGTCACAATGATGCTGCTCAGCTTGGCCCCTTTAATGAGAAACTGCAGGGAGAATCAGCACGGAAGCCGGTTGGCAGGCTCTGGTCCTGGTCCTGCCTGGCTGTCTGCTCCTGGTGCTGGGCCCCCTCGGCCCTGGTGGCTCCTTTGGCTCTGTCTTGGGGGGGCTGTGGGGGCGGTGTTGTGGAGGTGTTCCTTGGGGGGGCTGC
The DNA here is from genome assembly GCF_009762535.1 of Notolabrus celidotus. NCBI lineage: Eukaryota > Metazoa > Chordata > Actinopteri > Labriformes > Labridae > Notolabrus > Notolabrus celidotus. Next base: position 18,379,986 of record NC_048286.1, on the reverse strand, counting down.
GGGATCTCTCCCCCCTCGCCCCCCTTTCCTCCTGCTGGGTGACCTGGGGGTCGCCCTGGGTGCTCCGGCGGTACCTGTTTGCTTCAGGTCTGGGTCCTTGGCTTGTCCCCTGGCCTGGGTCTCCTGCAGCGGGTTGGGTCCTTCGCCCTGACTGCTCTCGCGCCCCGGGTGCTGGGCTGAACCGCTTGGCTGATCTGACCCAAGTGGTATCATCTGCACCAGTGGTGGTCTTGTTACACAAATAGAACACAGCACGGTGGCAACCCTCTGTGACCCAAGCTTCAGTAATGATTGTGGACACTAAGGGTTGCTTAATCATTAGTATCACCGCACGGTGTTTTTTTTTGGCGTCATGGTGAGATGGTCCCTCTCCATCTTAGTGTGTTAGGTCTCTCTCTCCTTCTCTTTCCCTGTCCCTTTGTATATCCTTATGTAATCTTTCTTTTACTTTCTCTTATTTTTTTTTGGCCCACCTAGGTGTGCACGCCCTCTTTTACAGAACATGATATTAGCTGTCAATAAAAGATAGGCCAGAGTTCTCAGAGGGATGGTGATGGTTGCATGCACACAGTCACAAGCACAGAAGAAAAAGGTTTTCTTTCTTTTCTTTTGCTGCAAGAATAAATTGCATTAATATTTGACAGTTTGTGACAAACATGACACAAACCAGAAATATATATGATGACAAGAGGAAAGAGAAAAAAAAAAAAGAAAAGAAGAAAAAAAAAAGAAAAGATAAAAAGGTGTCAGTATATGAAAAGTGGATTTTGGGGATATTTTCAGCTTTTACTTTGATATCTTTTTAAACTGGTGTATTCACGTTGATTACACTTCTTCCCTGCACTGTATTGTATCCTTTTAATGTTGTTTATTATTTACACTCTATCCTGTCTTGACTCATTTTCATATTGTTCTTTTTTTTAAAATTCTGCCCTGTAAGGTGTCCTTGAGCGCTTTGAAAGGTGCCTTTAAATAACATTTATTATTATCACTATTAGTAGTGAAGTGACAGGCCATATAGGGAAACTCAGGAGGGGTGATATGTAATCTGGCACCCTTTAATGTATGCTAATATAGGTGCATGTGTGTTTGCCTGAAACAGTCCAAGCAAACATGATGCTTGCCTCATAAAGTGCTAAATCAGCAATTATGCAGAAGACTTGGGAAATCCAGAATCTCTGCTTACTCCAGCAAAGAATTATTCTTCATTTGGCCTTAATCTATTGTGTTTCCTCAATGTCTTCATTACATTATCTTCTTAAACTTTACACCTTAAATTTTATGACAAACCTGACCCATGCTATTAGTGTGTTCATTTATGGGTCCTTATTTGCTCCACTCTACTCCCCCTCGGCTGTGTAAAACGCTGCCTCACACCAGACTGCTTTGTTTAACTGTATAGGCTGAAAAAAGCAACATGATAATTAGGGATGATTAACAAGATGCTTCTGCAGGAGATCAAATGATTCTCATCAAAGCCAACACAAGCCCTAACACCTCCTCACTGTCTTCTGTGCTGGTGTGTGTGTGAGCCCACTGGAGTAAACTGGCTTGTTTGTCTCAGGATCTGAGGAATCTCCTGTGCTTCCACCTTTGTTGTAGCCTCAAGGAGATACCGTAGGTGCTGATGGCAGCTTGTGAAAAATTGTTTTTTAAAGGTCCCACATAATGAGAAACACATTTTTCTTTGCATATACATACATGCTTTAGTCATTCAGCCCTAGCAAGCCTGAGAATGTGGAGGTGAAAAAGCCTCTGCATTGTTTGTGTAGCCCACCTACTCAGAAAACAGAGCCTCTATGAGGTGATTTGAATTTGCTCCTGTGGTGATGTAATTACAGGAGTGATTTGCATAGGCACAAAAACCACTCCACGATCATTCTGCGTCCAAGGTAAGACTATTCTGTCTCAGCAACGAGAACAAAATGTCGCTAATTTGTTTGTGCTAACCACCACATCCCAAACTGCTTTAAGAACAAGGGCTGACCAAATAAAGTTGCACAGGTAAGGCAAGATAGTAGGAATAACAGTCAAATTTCAAGGCAACACTCAGAGATATGCAGTTGTAACTGTGTCTGCAACACATCACATCAACAGGGTAATGGATCATCCTATTTTACAACTCACCAAACTATACTATATATTAGAAAATATGAAGTTAACACCAGAGCAAGAATAAAATCAACAAAGCTCAATATGCAGAATGAAGGAACAGGCAGATAATCCATCCATCCATCTTCTTCCGCTTCCCGGGTCGCGGGGGCAGCAGCCTCAGCAGGGAAGCCCAGACACTCCTCTCCCCGGCCACTTCCACCAGCTCTTCTGGGAGGATACCGAGGCGCTCCCAGGCAAGCTGAGAGACATAGTCTCGCCAGCGTGTCCTGGGCCTTCCCCGTGGCCTCCTCCCAATCGGACATGCCCGAAACACCTCCCCAGGGAGACGCCCGGTAGGCATCCTGACCAGATGCCCGAACCACCTCATCTGGCTCCTCTCGATCCGGAGGAGTAGCGGCTCTACTTTGAGCCTCTCCCGGATGTCTGAGCTCCTGACCCTATCTCTAAGGCTGAGCCCAGCCACCCTGCGAAGAAAGCTCATTGCGGCCGCTTGTATTCGCGATCTTATTCTTTCAGGCAGATAATAAAAAACTAAAACAACAATCACTATCCCTTCATTACTGCATTTCAGGAGGAGGAACTGTCTGACAAAAATAACTCTTGTTTATTCACTGAAAATAATTGTTGGCTCCCATTTATTCTTGTGGCATGTAATTCAATTTTAGATGTACTATTTCAGGTGCAGCCCGATATTCTGGTGATAGTAAAAATGAATATGAACTCCTGATTTAAAACAATAAAGGTGTCATTTTATGTCCCAAAAGTTCAACAACTGACTAACTCTGGTGTTAGCCTATTTTAGTCTCTGTTGAAGTGAGTAGTAGAGCCAGGGGGTGGCCTCTGAAAACTGATTGGCCACCCCTATGGCCACCCTGGTATTCTTAAACATGATTGGCTGTTTGCCAGGTCAGAGTCATTACTTATATTCAAATCAGCTATTGCGTTTCAGCAAGCTGCAGAGACAGTAGTTTCTTTGCATTTGAATATTATTTTTGTTGATGCTTTGACTTTGGACAATCATCTTCATTTTGAGTCCTTAAAGAGTTCAGTTCAGCAGATTTAAATGTTGACACTCTGTTGAGTTACATTTTTAATGTTAACAATAGAAATCTACAAAAATGGAACATTTCTTAAATTATCTTATAAAAATAAGTTAAAGTAGACGTGATCATTGAAGTAACCCTCCTAGGTTTGGGGTAAGCCCCTAATGTTTTCCATGCCCGGCCACCACTTCAACAGTCAGTGCCCCAAGTCAAAACTGTGTGGCTCTGCCACTGGTTGAAGTATGATGTCAGGACAGCACAAACAATAACTTCACAAAAATGTGTCAAATATAAAATCATATGAGTCTGCAAAGTCTCCTACTGTCTCTATTCCTCCTGCATTCACAATCAGCTCACAGAGCCTCACGATCAAGGAAGATGATGATTGATTGGCAGGCATAGTTTTCAACAAGTTTCTCTATACTGCATTGTTCTCTGCAATGGTCTCCCACCTCCCCCTTCAGACATCTTCCAGGCAGCCAATCAGCACAGCGACTCATTATCAGAGCATCCCCACCCACTCAGATCAGTGCATGGGTAATGAGGTTACAAACTTAGAGGTTGCACAGAGGCAGTCTATAGGTTACATTTTAGAATGATCAAAAAGATTTAAACAGAAATCATGTGGGTGGGTGAAAAAATATGGAGTTATTATATATATATGTAAGTGATGAGATTTAAACTTTTTTTTCTGGGGAAAAATGTGTGAGTAGATGTAGATTATGTTTTTTTATTACTTACAGGTCTGGCCATGACCGTCTCCCGAGGCTTGACATCCATCTTCATCATCACAGTCTGTGGTGCTGCCCTCCTCCGTCTCCCCACTGCCCAGCTCATCCCATGTCTCCATCTGGCCCAGTTTGGGAAACTTTTCCTCGGTCTCCTAAGCAACAAACACAAGATTATAGTTTCTTACAAACAAGATTATGAATAATGATAACTAGGTCACCCAAACCTCACCAGTGTTAATGATAATGTGTTTATGAAAGGTGACCCACAACACTTCACTTTCCCTTAAGTCAGTGGAATTTTACCAATAAACCTAAGACAATAAATTTAAATCGAGCCATAACATGAGTAGCCACTCCAGACCTGGAAATTGTGCCTTGAAAGTGTGGTTAGTTTCTCCTCTGTATGGACTTCCGCCATTTTTGCTGACAAAGACAATATCAGAAGTCACACTCCATCCTGATTTTGATTGGTCATTGATCAAGAGGTGACACTGATGAGAGTGGTGGTGTTCCGAAAGTTGAACAACTTTCACCCGAGAGTGTAGCGATAAAAACAGGGGCAGCTGAGGGCGTTTTTATGCTGAGGAGGGGGAGTGCCTACAATGCTAAACTGCATTTGGTTTGATTAAAAGTAGAAACTGCAAGCTCAATAAACTGCATCAGTGTACACAACCCCTAAATTTCAAAAGTAAAGCTAGCCCGATTCTTACCCTTATTCATTTTAGTCTTGAACTCTCCTTATAGTATCATATAACAGCTCATACTTTCCTCTGTGGTCTTTTTGTGAAGCACTTATTATATTTCAGTGCTTATGTAAGACACATTCAAAAGCTTTCAATGCAACAAGTCTTTTAAAGTGTGTCAATGAAAAATAATCTTGTTCCTTGAGTCCTGTGTCCATTCTCTCACCCTGATATTCAAACCCTGCATAGTTAAGCAAGGTTGCAATGATGTAGCACCCTGGGAAAACAGAGCAGAGGTGTGGGTGGTGCAAAGTCAAGGCTCTGCGTGGTAAAATGGCGTGCTGCATGTAATTACAACCACATTTTAAAAGGAGCATTGATTACAAGGTTGAGTAAAAGCCCCCGAACAAAAGGGAGTTCTTAACTATGTTCTATTTGCTTTAGATTTTTTAAAGGCTTAATTTGCTCCTTCATTGGAAAAGTTAACAGCAATTTAAATGAAGCAAAACTATCTTTTCAGGGACTTTATCGATAGCTTTTACAATGTCAGGCAACTGAAAATAAATATTGACATGTTTATTTCCCCGCAGCGTAGGATCAATGAAGTTAATAAACACTATGATTTTATACTCCACAAATTTTTATTAGATTCTAAAACTCTTTGATGTCAAGATTCCTTCACTGATCAATGACAAGGATCATCTTTATTTACACTTCAGTTTTTGCATCGCACTGTGACAAACACCTGGATCGATAGAAATGATTCACACTGTACTACCACCATTCTTTTGAATTAAGACTTTCATAGCCAGGAGCATGAATAACCACTCTTTATGATATTCCTCCTTCTCAGCGTGGAGCCAACTAATTGGACCACCTGCTGGTGCTTCCTGCTGTCCACCATCATCAAGGTGGTCTTTGTTCCATCACCCCATGTCTGACAAGAAGCTCTCCTGACAGAACAACAAATCATCCTTTGGAGTGTAAGAGTAAGAAAGTGGCATGAATACTAGATTAGTACAGCATGAAGAGCTGTGGAGACACACATCGCTTTCACCATCCTCTAGGTTGTGTTATGCTAACACACCCACAAACTATTAAACATTCATGAGAAAGTCGACAAGATCAATTTTGGTGCACGGCTGACCTTCACACTGAGGGAACAACCGCTAAAGACGTGTTGAGAGGTGAGTGGGAGGGATGGGGGCAGGTTCAGGGTGCTGAGGGATGACTTATATCCTTGCTATTGACACCATACTGTCTGTCACTCAACTCACCTGACAGAAAAGGTGACCTTTCACCAGATGTCTAGGAGATTAACACCTTGACAGAAACATTACATAAAAAGTAGACAGGCTTATTTATAGTTCATACAGAACAAAGCAAGGAAAAGGTGCAATCCTGAAACAAAGACTGAATAAAACATGGATGTAGCCTCAGTGATGTTACTAGTTTAAGTTTACCTTTTAAAAGTAAACTTAAGACTTACCTTTTTAATCTAGCTTTTAATTTGGAGTGGTTTATTTTTAGCCCTGGACTGCATTATTATCTTTATTATTTGTATTATTATTTGTAATCATTGCTTTAACATTTATCTATCTTATTTATATAAAATATTTGTTTATTTATAAAATGTAATTATTTATTAATCTATTTATTTATTCTTTCCACTATTACTTATCTTATTAATTTTACTGTGTTGATTTTCTTTTATTTTTAAGTATTTTATTTATAATCGTGCCTTTTATAATTTTACCATTGCTGTTGTTTTCTGTCTCTATTATTCTGTGAAGCACTTTGGGCTGCATGTTTTTTAGTATGAAAGGTGCGTTGAGTTGAGTTGAGTAGTTTTTTTTTTGAAGAAGTCTTATGAAGCCCAACAATGGCGGTCAGCGAATTGTAAATGCTGACAAAACTAACCCTCAGCTTATCGAGAGACCAGCAAAGAGATGGAGCTGAAGTAGCCTTTAAAGGTGACATATCATGCAAAATTGACTTTTTAATGGTTCTCTAGCTGAAATATGTGTCCCTGGCATGTCTACAAACCCCCCGAGAATGAAAAAAATCCATTCTGCCTCTGTTTTGATTTCTCCACCTTTCTGTAAATGTGTGTGAAACGAGCCGTTTCAGACCTCCGTGTTTTTGTTACGTAACAACAATATCCGGTCTGTCACGGAGTCAGAGCTCGGAGCTTGTTCAGCCCATAGACTGTATAAAATAATACTGAATCCCCCCTCCGTTTTTCATTACCTGCACACGTGTGGTAACAAGGAGCTTAGGAGGGAGGCATGCTAGTTGTAGGCTGTCTTAATAAACACAAAGGTCAGTTTTACTCCCCACGTCTGCAGATTTGAAGATCTAGTGGATGATTTTTATTTATCATGGATAAGTGCTAGCGCTAGTTAGCATAGCTACATAGCTACATGTCGTAGCTGTAGCTGTGTACCAAGACACACGTTGACATACTGACAAATAAAACAACAAGAAACACTAAATCTGTGACCAATCCTTCAGAAAGGTCCTGCTGCCTTTCTGGTAGAGGTCGGTTTTACTCCCCACGTCTGCAGATTTGAAGATCTAGTGGATGATTTTTATTTGTCATGGATAAGTGCTAGCGCTAATTAGCATAGCCACATAGCTACATCTTCATAGCTGTAGCTGTGTACCAAGACACACGTCGACATACTGACAAATAAAACAACAAGAAACACTAAATCTGTGATCAATCCTTCAGAAAAGGTCCCGCTGCCTTTCTGGTAGAGGTCGGTTTGACTCCCCACGTCTGCAGATTTGAAGATCTAGTGGATGATTTTTATTTATCATGGATAAGTGCTAGCGCTAGTTAGCATAGCCACATAGCTACATGTTCGTAGCTGTGTACCAAGACACATGTCGACATACTGATAAATAAAACAACAAGAAACACTAAATCTGTGACCAATCCTTCAGAAAGGTCCTGCTACAGGCGCCTCTCCGTCAGGATCAGATTCTGGATCAGATTCAGAGGGTTGAAGTAACGCGATCTCTGAGCAGCCGTGTATATTCAGCCAACATGTAAACATTAGATCAACGTGCTGGAGAGCCGAGGCACATCCACTTCCTGAGGGGGCGTGGTCAGAGAGAAAACAGAGTGTTCTGAGGAGGACTGAAGAAGAGGGCATTTCAGGCAGGCCAAAATCTGATTTCAAAGTGTTTTTTTGAGCATAAACTTTAAAGATATGTTTTGGGGACCTCTTAGACCAATATATATTGATGAAAAAAGCGTGATATGTCACCTTTAAGGCTCATTTATGCTCTACGTCTGATACACATGTAAGGACAGAGCCTTCTGTCCGTATTCTGTGTTCATTTTGTCAAACCAAGGACAAACCAAACATTGCAGTACCACTGGGAATTGTAGGGGCAGTGTTGAGCAGTGTTTAAGCTAAACCACCCACACACTACAAATAAGAATACTTTGGAAGATGGGAGAACTTTCGAGGGAAGATTCTGTGAATTGGAAACTATAACTGTATATAGCCCGGGAACAAGGAACAACATCTATAATAAAACAGCTGGACAGAGATCGAACAGGAACTGAATGTCAGTTGAACAGCAGTGAAGGAGAAATAGAGGCCTGTGCCAGTCTGGATTTGTTCAAGCACCCTCTAGTGGATGCATTGTGGATGCAAAGTCCATCGCATAGGCAAAGGATTTATGGGAGTATGTGGATAGTGACCTTTGTATTGTTTGGGTCTTTTTTTCACATGATCATGGAGCATGAATGTGCTTTTAAGCCTGGTGGCAAACAGCTAGAACACTCAAAATCAGCCACGCCCCCCAATTATGCCTTATTATACAGAACTCTTAGTCTTAGTCAGGCAAACTGTTTTTTTAAAACCTGGCTAAACATGTTCAGTTCATTAATGGCTCTAGTTCCTTTTCTTTGTCTTTGGAGTCTGCCTTAAGTGGGTACTTGAGGAATTGTGTTTCTTTGTACTTCTGCATTGGTTTCATTTTCAACACTGAAGGTTGCTACTTACCTGAAACGAGGAATTAAACAAGAGAAACGTACTGTTTGAAATGAGGTTGCACAAGAAGAGAAAATAAATGTTTGTCTTCTAATTTCAAACAAACACATACTGTAAGATGTGAAACCAGTGGGGTATTATGGGATATCATTGAGATCATTGTATTGAGAATAGAAAACTACCTAAAGTTTAGTGATATGCTGCTTGGACACTTCCCTCTCCTTTGCTTCTGAAGTTCCGCTCGGGAAATACCGATGTTGACACGGATTTTAAATCCTAAATGTTGACCATGTCTGAAAGTATTAAGAGGCCTGATGAGTCTGCAAGCTGTTTATGAGGTTTAAAACTGGATCTGTATAGCTTTCAGACAAACATGTCGGAACACTGGGAACAAAAAGAGCCTGAGAACACATTTTTCCACTGAATGTTGGGAGCGGTGAATCAGTGAAACAACCCAAAAAACTCTAGAAATGAGAGTTTGGACTGTTGGTATGCAGACCTTTTTAATAGCTCAGTGAGACCTTACTTTGCCTGTCTGTGCTTTGAGCTAAAAGTTAAAATTGATATACTAATAAAGTCACAGTACTGTATGAATCAGAACATTGACCTGATGATTAGGACAAAATCTTTTGAAAAAGTCATCGTCTGGGAACAAACACTGTTTTGGCAGTTGAATTTCATCAATCATAATACATATAAAAACTGAGTCTAGACCTTTCATACTTGGTAGAGAATTATTCAAAGAGTAGATGCCCAGACAGTCAAGGCCTTAAACTGTCAAATAAAAAGTAATAAGGCAAAGAATAAAGAACATGCGCTGAACTTGGCTGGTGCTGAAGAATGCTTGACTGTCTTTAGTATTTCTGCTGCAGCTCAACTTGTGCCACAGTTGGTATTCTTTCTGTCCGTTCTCACAGACAAGAGACTACTGATGTTTGCAAATGAGAGCAGAGGCTGAGACTGAAAGTGATCCTGACACCAGTGGGTACTTCCCTTAGTGTAAGTCATTACATCTATCATGTATCCCATTTTGACTTAATGTGAAGTGCCACCCTCCGAGTCAGGCCTGAGTGACTGAAACAAGTGCCACAGTCAAATTAGTGATGATAAAGCACAACGCGAAACTTCATGTAACTTGAGTGGGCCCTTCAGCGGAGGCAGGTAAAACATAACGCTAATGCTCGCCATTTAAGAGACAGCCTCTAACAATAGCTGGGTGGCTCAGTTTTCACAGCCAGGAACAAAAGGATTACTTAGGAAAATGGAGGGAAACGTGACAAGATGGTTACAGTTGTTCGTTTGATAGTAACGAACTGGCTCACATTACAACCTGGTGACAGGCTTTTCATGTGATTCTCTGGTTAAGGCTGAAATGTAATATGTTGAAAGGAGAAACTTGCAAGAGGGGGACTCTTAGAGAGAAAACTTAAAGGTGACATATTATGCTTTTTTTCATCAAAATATATTGGTCTAAGAGGTCCCCAAAACATGTCTTTAAAGTTTATTGCTCAAAAAAACACTTTGAAATCAGATTTTGGTATACCTGTAAAACCCTCTTTTTCAGCCCTGCTCAGAACAGGCTGTTTTCTGTGTCTGTGCATTTAAATGAGAATGAGCTCTCTGACCACGCCCCCTCAGAAAGTGGATGTGCCCTCGACTCTCCAGCACGTTGATCTAATGTTTACATGTTGGCTGAATATACACGGCTGCTCACAGACCCGCGTTACTTCAACCCTCTGAATTTGATTCAGAATCTGATTCTGACGGAGAGGCGCCTGCAGCAGGACCTTTCTGAACCATTGGTCACAGATTTTGTGTTTCTTGTTGTTTTATTTGTCAGTATGTCAACGTGTGTCGTGGTACACAGCGACAAACATGTAGCTATGTGGCTATGCTAAGTAGCGCTAGTACTTTTCCATGAAAATTAAAAATCATCCACTAGATCTTCAAATCTGCAGACGTGGGGAGTAAAACCGACCTTTGTGTTTATTAAGACAGCCTACAACTAGCATGCCTCCCTCCTAAGCTCCTTGTTAGCACACGTTTGCAAGGAATGAAAAATGGAGGAGGGGTTGAGTTGTATTTTATACAGTCTATGGGCTGAACAAGCTCCGAGCTCTGACTTCTGTTACAGACCGGATGGCGTTATGACGTATGAAAAAAATGGAAAACTGAAACAGCTGGTTTCAGCACACATTTACAGAAAGGTGGAGAAATCAGAACAGGGGCAGAATGGATTTTTTTTTTCATTTTCAGGAGGTTTGTAGACATGCCAGGGACACATATTTCAGGTAGAGAACCATTAAAAAGTTGATTTTGCATGATATGTCACCTTTAAAAGATCAGAGCAAAATCTAAGCTACAAATACAGTATCTATCCTCCGCATCAATCCAGAAAGTTTAACTGAAGCCTGAGGAGGAAAGATAAGTGATTATGAAGGATAGAGAGTAAGAGAGAGAAAACTTCCTCCTCTGTTCTGGACAGCTACTGTGATAAACCCATTAACCCCTGTTTTATAATGTGAAGCAACTCAATAAATTCAATGCACACTTCATGAGTTTATGAAGAAGCGCTCTGTTAAACAAGAAACTGTTGTGCTCCAACACCATCCAGATAACCATTTGGGTATTAAGCTAATAACCGTGCCGTTCAGGGGACGTTTAACACAATGCTGCTTGGCCCAGCTGTCCTTAAAGCATGTTAATTAGGGAAGGAATCAATTAAGGCGCTGTCGCTGTGGAAACCACAGTCGGCCCGTTGTAGGATTGTTTGTTGGCCGCCGTCCAAGGCAGTTTGTGGGTTTGTTTTGACTATGTCAGGGGCTGCAGGAGTGCCAGAAATTTCCACTCAGTCTGTTTGAATGTCAATTCTACTTGGTAAATTTAAAAGTAGGAAACTTAATTGTGATATTCCAATAACATGGTGCAGAAGCAAATTTCTAATTCGCCCTTGGAGCTAATGGAAAAGTGATAAATAATCCAATGCAGGCTGTAGAAGAATGTTGAATGCCAACTATGCATTGAAAGGCTTTCTCTCTCTTTATCTGCTTTCTGACAGAAAAAATGCCGCTGAAGAGAAGACCAGCTTTGGGTTTCAATGAGAGTCTTAGGCAGTTTGTTAAGGCCCCCTTTTCCTTTTATTTTCCATCTTTTATAGAGAAGACGCAGTCCGCGCACTACGGCAGAGTGTATATATATTATATGCATTTAAATTTAAACTCAAAGTGAAACAACAATGTAGCCATGACAACAGCTTTATCTTGTATTGAATAAGTGAAGGCAGATAGATTAATAGTAGGGTAAATTGATGTCATCAAAAACAACAACAACCTTTCAAGTCTTGTTTTCTTGATCTTTCAACACAGCACCATATTGTAAATGAGAGCAAGTGGGCAGAATATTTCAATAGCAGCAGCCTTGATGAAATATACAAAGCAGAAATGGTTGATGCTTTTAACTCAACGGGGACAAATGTCTTTGTTCTCACATGATTCAGTCTTCTCTCTCTGACATGTGAAACAATGTGTTTCGATTAGATGGAGCTTTGCTGCACAGGACAGCCTTTTATTACCGAGAGCAAGCTTTTAAATGGAACATTTGAGCTTTTTGAGGTTAGTGAGAATGTACAGCTATTCATCCAGCATTTATAAACCAGGTCTTAATACAACTCAAATTAAACGGTTACCTTTCAAACATGCAAATAGTGAACCGTTATTCACCTTTTGTAAATCTTATAGTTTTCTTTGTGTTTTAAGGCCTGTTGCTGATTTTAAGTGGAGGGGTAGCTGAGAATATTAAAGGGATAGTTCCTGTTATTTTGAACTGGGCTAGTATGGGGTACTTCTCAATAGTGAGTGTATTACTCAACTCAACTCAAACTTTATTTATAGAGCATGTTTGAAACCACCAGGGTTGACCAAAGCGCTGTACAGATCAAAAGCAGCACAAATGACAAACATAACATACAATACAATACTTAAATACAATACTAGAATACGTAAACACATTTCAAATATATAATAAAAGAAGATAGAATAAAATAAATTCAAATTTAATTAAGATTATGCCAGATGTCCACTCAACCTTGATTAAAATTATTAATGTTGAGGTATTACCAACAGTAGATCCTGGTCAGCTTGGCCCGTTTGCTGAGAAACCATGCCTCGCACTTACGTTGACCCAAGCATTTTCTGCACTTTACTTTGCCGTCATGAAGATGCTGTTTTAACAACATGTATTTGTTCCTCCCCCCTGCAGAGCACTAACCGGCTGTCTGGGTCTGCAGGCTTCAAAATGGATGAACAAATACAACCATCACTATTGATAAGTACCTCATACAACCCCATTTGTAAAAAAAACAAACAAAACTGATCTACCTCTTGACATGTACTTTTATTTGACTTTTTGTTTCATCAGTTTCATCACAAACTCCAGGATTCTCAGCAATGAGGATGAGACAAAAACATCTGACATTCTTTGAAAAATACAAATTGACACCAGGCAATATCATGATCCCTAAGGAGGATCACAATAAACTTGACCACAATCATAACCTAGGGTAATTTATATTAGATATTAGTTGATTACAACATTTTAAGGTGAGGCCCTTTTAGGTTTGCTTTAAATAAAGTGCACTGAAATCAAATGTATTATTATTATTAATTTCTTACTGTGCAAGTCATGACACTGTCACTGTACTTTTTAAGGAGGCTAAATCTATTCATTACACTAGCAACTCCCGACATCATGAGAATCACTGACTTATAGCATGATTTTTTGATATAGTGTTTTTTTGTCATTCAATTTAAATTCTATTAATGTTATTGTTTTTTAAGGAAGGGATCTCTGCAGATACTTTGACTTCTATGATAAAAATTGTACGCAGATGAAACTGAAAATATTAAAACCAAGCTAAGCACCTGGAGTCAAGTTGAACTAACTTAGCTGCAGCTCCACTTTCACCTCCCTGATATGCTGTGTCATCGCAGACCGCGGAAGACTCAGATATTTAATTTGAGTCTGCTTCATCGGGCTTTTATTGACCAATTTTAATTATCTTTACTGAAATATTCTGTTCAGCCTTTGCAATGTTGAACAGCATTTTTACCTTGGGAACATAAAACTTCATTCCGAAGTTCAACACATGAAACCTCCAGTTTCTTCAGGCTTATTAACAGTAAATTATCCAAATTTCAATATTGATCAAATATCTATATAAAGCGATGGACAAAATAGATAAAAACAGAAGGAAGGATAAGAGTGACAGAAAAAAATCCCAAACAGTTTTAATTCCTTCAAAGTATTCACACAGGAAGATTTAGCTTGCAGTTGTACAAGCAGTCAAGAGGCTGAAGGGTTGAAAAAACAAGATGCCAGCCTTCATACTCAAGGCATGCCTTGAAATTACCTCTGGCATCCAAAGACAAATCAGGTATTTCAACAAGACTTTGAATTAAACCCCAAATCATGAAATATTCTGTTCTTCTCCCTTCGCCCTGCCAGCTCATTCTCCTCTCTTTCTCTTTTCAAAAGCATTCCTCGGTCAGAGGATGATGGAGCAGGTTTGAAAGCATCAAGGGCTGCATTCCTGCATGTATTTGACTGCATCCTAGACACACCAAAATCTGTACTGCCAGGAGTAACCAATCACCTTCTGAAGAGGTTTGGAACAACAATAAGCATGTGTGTGTGTGTCTTTTTCCAGCTTGACCAGGAGGCCACTGTGATTACATTTTCCATCTTTATGTGGTAAAGTCTGATTATGACATATACTGTATGTATGTCATAATGTGCATGTATAATACGATGCATGTATAATACTGCCATCAAAGCAGCAAACCAGGCTTTTAAGTCATAACCTTTGGGAGCCCACATTATGACATGTGCTCTCTTTCTTCCCTGACAATTTTAAACAGCATCACCTCATTGAGTGCAGTTGTGGTTCAAACTGAAAATGTGGGGAGAGAAAAGGAAAAAGGGAAAGAAAAGTTGGAGGAGACGGAAGGAAAAAGTGACAGTAGTAATCTTTAAAAGACTGCAGACATCCTCCAGAATTTTATTTTAAAATCACCTCCATTCTCTCACAAACTGCACTGACTCTAAGTGCTTTTGTGTAAAGCAAACTTTACTTAATTTGCTTAGAGACAGAAAAAAATCTGTTTGTGTATGTGTTTGTTCAAACTTCAGAGGATAGCCTGAAGATGCCTTTCTCTGTGCATCTCACTGCTTGACTGAGAAACAGAAGCCAAATGAAGAAAATAAGTTTATTTCTCAGGCATTTATAAGAAGGGAAGCTGTGACAGAAGGTACGAGATGGAGAACAAGGGCTTTAGGAGTTGTGACAGCCTAATAACAAAGGTAACTATAGATAGCGGCCCGATGAAGCCATGCAAAGCTGCTAATTCTGGATGAGACATGACATTTTGTTTGTGTGGCTTAATGTTGCCAGTTATAGACAACCAGCTTCAGATGGTTCTTAATTAGTTAAGAGCAGGTGACTGACAGGAACCATTACTTTCCACTCCAGAATACACTCAATCTGTCAGAGCGTGAACTTTGTGCATCATTTACAACAATTCAAAGGACAAATGGATCATGAATAAAAATGGAAACTCATTCTAATGAGTATTTAAAATACACAGCATTACAAAACTGCAAGCCAAGTACTTTTCTGTTGTCATCCATTTCCATGGTCAAAGGAGAAGCCAAGAAAAGCTTTTTATTCAAGGCAGACAGACAGACAGATCTTTTGCCTTGTTGACTTTTAAATTTCAAATTTATATTGGCCTGATTTAATTTAACTCTCAACAGATTTCCCACCACCACATCTCACAAACCATCCAAACTTAATGCACTTTTCCTGTCAAGACACAACAACCAGCTCATGCAAAAACAATACTAAAATAAAAAATGTACAACTACACTCGCCAAGAGAAACTCACTCAATGGCCACATGCACCTCTGCCTGAAACCATACAAGCCTCAAGTATGTTCTCCTGAGGAAACAAAAAGTTTGATATTCTTTCATCTGGTTCTGCATCGATGAGTAAGTAGTGGATACAACTTGGATTTGCTGATGGCTAAAGAAACACCCCAGGTTTGTTTCAAGGGAAACAGTGAGTGTGAAACATGACTTCTTCGTTACTGGAAGTAAAATATTGATAAGTAGAATGTATCATTAAATTGCAAGTTAGCCCTCAATGCTTGACTTAGCATAGTTGCAACTGCAAAATGCAGGATGGCCACAGTTTGTGGTGGCAGGATGGGAGAAAGTGGCTGATGATTTGTTTCTGCAGAAATGCTTCTTGAAAAATACTAAACACATTCTGATCCAAGGAATGCAGGAATTCTCTTCATGTGTCAGGAGTTATGAGCCAAAACAGAATGGCTACCTGGGTGCTTTTCCTGCGACAAAACTTTTGACCAAAAATCCCCTTCAGATTTTAAAGAATCTGTTTGAAAATCCCCTTCAGATTCTAAAGAATCTGTTTGAAATCTGAAAACATAAACTTCTTTCACTTAAAATAAACATGTACTTTTCCAAGGAGGTCTGAGTAATACTTTGAAAACTGTTTGGATACTTAGAACAATAACAGAGATACACACCCCTGCACTACAAGCTTGTACAAGCTGATTCTCTAGCTAAACGAAAGTGACATTTTATTGGCTATGACCTCATGTAACCCTTATGAGTCAATCACAGCTACACACTGTGGCGTTTGGCTGTCACACCCTGCTCCTCTCATGCATCAAGTGAGGCAGATTGTGTGTGTAACGTATGTTTGGGTGAATGAACTTTGGTTGCTGTCAGGCAAATGATGGAGATGTTGCGAAATGTGCGAGTATTTGAGTGACATCAGCAGTTTCCCAGGAGCGTGTTTCAACAGCTACCTGGCTGATAAAGAGTCTGCAGCAGAGATGCGAGGGGTCGAGATTCAGTGGAAAGTTGCTGCTGGGAAGCAGAAGTCTTGCAGACTTCAAACTTGGGTGAAGAGGTTCTTCAAAAGGCAGCAGCCACAAAGTTCAAAGAGCCTCTACGAATAAAGTACCAATCCAGGTCACTCATCATCAAAGTCTATTAATACAGTCATCATCAGCCACATAGTAATCAATGCAGGTCATACATTACCAGCAACTCTAATGCTGAGCATATGAGAAAGAAGAAACACTAGTTGAAAAAGATAGTAGATAGTTTCTAACTTTTTAAAGAATGACGAAACAGAAAAATAAAATAGAAAGCTTCTGATTTTATTCATGGATCTGAAATCTCAAGTCAGTCTGTGCATGTGCTTGTAATAACTTCTTCTAAAGAACACATTTTGGCATAGAGTCAAACATTTGCCGTAGAGATGACCACAATTAATCGATTATCGATTAATTGATTGTTAGGAAATTACTCGAAACACACATTTTTGTTATCAATTTTCCGTCACGTAGAACAAACATCAAGTGGTCTCATATTACACTCATCTATCAGGGAGGTGTTTTAAGTTTAAAGCATGTTTGGATGTGAATCAGCTGTTAAAGGTGTTGCGCACAGCGGAGACGCTCAGCTGGTGGCTGCGGCTGTGCGTCAGGTCTCCACGTGCGCTTTTTAAAAGAGGATCAATACAAAACTGCTGCCAACAACGACACAGACACAAAGGTTGAAAGCTTTGAACAGGATATTTCCCACCTTTGGATACAAAGGCAACAGACAGGTGGGAAATTCTGGTACGCTACGTTTACAGACCAGCAACATCGGATCCGTCTGGGCTTTTCTCCAGCGGGACTGATTATGACCTGGTTGCGCTCCTGGCTGACACCTGACCGAATACACATGATTATTTTTCTCAATAAGAACGAGTAGACAGAAAACTGGACACTGAGTCTGAAGTACTTTTCTGTTAGTATTATGAGCCTTCACATTATAAGACTACGTCCGCGGAGAATATTTTAACGAGCCTGATCGTTGATAATCTGCGTGTCAAACGTGTGCCCGTATTCAATCCCGTCAGTTATTTGCATTTTGTTGCTGTAGAAAATACAATTTAGGGGGAAAACAACATATTTGGCATTGTTTTTGACGTAAGAATAATGTTTTTTTCAATTAATCGATAATTGATCGTTAACATTTCCAAAAATCGATCACGGAAAATACTTAAAATGTACATCCCTAATTTGCAGTGTTAAAATTAGATATTTTCAATATACACAAAAAAATTACTTTCTGTCAGACAGCAATTCAGCTGATAGCTGCTCACTTCCTAGATAAAATCAATTTTGAGTTCACAAGAAGAACTGATGTTACTTTCAAACAATACTGGCATCACTGTCTTGCTAAAACATTTAAAAGGAATTTGAAATCATTTTCATTCTATTTTCATTTCATTCACAGATGGTGCAAATAGATGGACGACATGACAGCTCTCCAAGAGGGAAACCAAAAGACATAGAGCTCCCCCCGTGAATGTCCAAAGACTAAGTCATAAACCTGCCTCCTCCATTTTAACAGATGGGACATGGGTCAAACTTCAAAATCAAGTGATCAAGTGATTTTTTCTTAAACATGTTTTTTGTAATAAAGTTAGTTGCTTTCATGCTAATTTATTTCCAAGTTTTATTTTTTCCGAGAAGTTAAGTTTTAACCCTCCTGTTATGTTTGTTTCTCTGGAACAGCAATAATGTTCCTGGGTCAATTTGACCCGGGGCATATTCAATTATCCAAAAGGATCTCAAAAATTCCCAATACACTTTTTTTTTTAAATCTTATTTTTAACTCCATTTCTAACCATTTAAATAAATATTTAGTCCATTAGTGTTCTTAATTTTTCACAGATCATGGTTCAATGAGAATAACTTCCTCGTTTTTCATTATTATTAATGTTAAAACTTTTTTAAATATACACCGGAAAGCCCTAAATATAAATATAATAGTTTTACATGACAGATTTCTGTTTATTTTATTTTACTTTTTTTTTTTTTTATGAAGTAATTTGGAAAAATTAACAGGATACCTCTTCTGTCACATGCTGCCCATATTTTTATGCTGCATTTAGCTGTTTTGTTATGCATGTATTGCCTAAAATAGACTTTAAAAAGGGTCAATTTGACCCGCAACATAACAGGAGGGTTAGCTATTTGATGCTGTGATTGTCAGCTCTCACAAATGTGGCTCTGTGTGCAACATGTTAGCAGTATAGTGGATCAATAACAAGATCAGTGTGTAGACTCAGTGTGCATGATGCCAGTACTAATCGTGGGGGATATTTTGGTTTCACTTTTGTACTGTGGGAGGAGGTGGAGACAAGTTGGCCATCCTTACTCACAGTCAATGGCTGGAACAGACAAAATTGATTCAATCTGGGACTTTCTGTGCAAATCTCCACCCCTAATTGAGTCAGTTTTTATCAGCCATCATCCATCATCAGTGGAATATTTTACAAAATAATGCAATAAAATAACCAAACCCTACCCTAACTTCAATAACATTCACACAATCAGTGGAACCACAGGAGCCTGAAATCCCTGTGTCAGATAACCTTTGGAACACAGTGTTTTTGCCTGATTTTAACAAATGCACACCATATCACACTGAAAAAGAGGATGTTATTCGGCAATGTACCAGGGAATGAGGTCACATTTGTTCTCTCCATTTGACATGAACCTCTGTGTTCATGGTGCCGAAACTCATGAAGACATTGAACATGTCCTAATGAGGAAAACAAAACTCTTATCTGAATTTTCAGAAACTTAGCATCTAATCATAACATCAAAACATGTTTGGCTTAAAGAGAAGTCTGAAATCAAGAAGTTTTGTTGGGAAGCTTACAGCAAATAGTGGGCAGTGAGTCTCTTTGCTGTATGGTTGCCACAGCAGCAGCAGCAGCAAAGAGCAGCCCAGCTCCTGTGAAGGCCAGCTCCATCATCTCCTTCAAGTGGAAAGAATCTGTCCCCTCCCTCTGACGGACTGCCAGCTCAGCCTGCGCGCTCTCTTTATCCCTGGACTCCACTTCCTTTTTAAAGCTCAAACCCTGTCTGACTCCTACAGGCACGGCTAAAACATAAAAGAGACGTGTACCGTAAAGGCATACTGAAGTCACAAGGCTGTGGTATATACCTTGTTATGAGTTAAGGTTTATTTTCAAGTCTCTTCAAGAAAAAACTTTTCTCCCTAACATGAATACACAGGAAGTCCCTGCAGCAGCTGATAGATCCACAGATCGACTGAAACAACGAATGCTTGCTGTGTGCGTGCGTGCGTGCGTGCGTGCGTGCGTGCGTGCGTGCGTGCGTGCGTGCGTGCGTCTTAAAAACAAGTCAGTGTTTTCTGATTGGGAACCTGGCAGGGAGGGAATCTTGCCAAATAAAACAGCACAGCAGCAGTCAACCTCATCAATCAGACACACGACTGCTCTCTCTCACTCTCTCTGTCTGCTGGATCTTTTCTTTAGTCCTTTTACGTCCCTATACACATCACATTTGACCATTTTTAATGATGCTGTCTGTGTTTGTATATGTGCACCGAAGGAAAGCAAAGATCATAAACCGTGATAGTGACTACCCGGTTGTTTTTCTCCTCTCTGCACAGTGTGTTGCCACTGACTTATGAAATTACCGAAGTGAAAATTGACAAAGTGACAAATGATCTGGCCTGCTCCTCACATGGAAACAGATAGACCATTGTAAAAGGGATCCACACCCAAAAACAGCTGGACTGGTGGCTGGGGATCAAAATTCCACTTTGAAACGTTTATTGTCCACATTAGCAATATTTACAGGCAGAGAGAAAGAGTGCGAGGAAAAGGAGAGTCAGAGAAGACACACAAGGGAGGACTTTAACTTGGCCTACACATTTAATCCTAACCCCTTAAAAGAGGTTAACTGATAAGGGCTATTCCTGAGCGCGTTCATTCGTTATTTTCAGCTCTAAAATATTCTACATGGAGATGTTTTGGCGTGAATGTACAACTGTGTGAGTGTCACTCCTGTCTGCAACCACTGTGTGTGATTTAGAAATGTGCTGTGTGTGTGCGTGTGCACACACACAGCACAGGTCTCTATGCATAACAACGCACGCACACACTCACTTTGTATGCTGCTGTGAGTGCTTTAAGAGAGGAAAGCCATGAGTAAATGAGAGGTCAGAGTTTGTGATATATCAGCAGCAGTTCCCCAATCCTCTTAGTGCTACAGCGTTCTGGGTCTGACTACTCTACTGGTAGGTAAAATATATATATATATACACGTCTTAACCCAGCTAATCCCGGAAATGGAGGTTATTCAAATTTTTGAAAAAGCTCAGATTAGGGACTCACTGAAATATCTGTGATACCTTTTAAATCAAAACAGAGGCTATGAATACTTTTTACCAATCAGTCTACTTGTTTTTTCTAAATAATGTTCTCTGAGAACAATAAACAACACCTCATAAACTCCAGCCTTACCCCCAAAGAGATCATTAACAGACTAACTTAAAGAAAAAATGTGTCACTGTGAAACTTACAGTAGTTTCACAAGGGTGAAGAGGTGTCTACTTAATTATATCTACTCTGTGGAAAAAAACATTTCAGCAGATGCATTATTCAACTGCATATTCTTCCTCTTTAGCTTTCCCTTGTCCTGTCGCGATGACGCGCATATTCCGTGCTGGCGGGCCCATATTCCGGAATGGCTGCCTGAAGCAAGCGATGGACTCAAGCCGAGACTATTCGTTTAATAGTAGCCTTAGAACAGTGGTGTCCAAACTTTTTTCAAAGAGGGCCACATTTGATGTTGTCAGAATACCTCAGGGCCAGTGGCTCCTACTGGGACTAAGTAATCATAAAAGTTACATATGAAAGTTATATATTAAATAACAATTATTTTACATTTTTTTCTCAATAAAACAGTAACTAGGTAGTCCTCAGTTCCCCACAAGCCATGTAAACAATAGAAAACTTTATCTTCTTCTGGAGGAAAAGGCTTTTCATTAGCGTCGGGCAATGTGAGAAAAATATTGTATCATTATTTTTCTATGGCAGGACCACGATCTGGATTTCATCACACTTCTTTTTCATGTTGTTTTTAAGACTTTTCTGACCAGAGGACAACATTTTTAGAACTAAATAATTATTTTCCTGGATTCTGAACATTTTTTATGCACCAAATTTAACCTTTTCTGCACAATTTTGTAATTTTGATCTTGTCTTGTGTCCTCTTTTGTGTCTTCTGAACTTTTAGTGTTCATTAAGAACCTTTTCACATCATGATAAAAACATTAATTTGAAAACCTGCCAACTTTAAGAGTTCTTGTGTTTCTTCTTTATTGCCATCTTGCAGAATTCCCAAAGCTTTGGCTTTATACGAGTAGTCCATATGACGCTTTTTGAGATGTTTCTGGATGTACTTTAGTTTTGTTTGTGCACTTGAAAGAAACTGCAAATGTACAGATGATTCAGAATGGGATTCATTTCTGTGCTATAAATGACACAATTTAAGATGGAAGCTTGGGGCCATAAATAAATGGACCTTGGGCCGTGATTGGCCCCCGGGCCGTACTTTGGACATGCCTGCCTTAGAAGAAATTGAGATCATGAAAAGAGTTGATGGACCGAATCATAAAAATGTGGACCTTTTTAAAGCTGTAGCGTCCAAGTTAATCCAGGGACTTGTCACTTGTGTGGTCTTCCATGTTGTAACCGAAAATAAAAGAAGCAGGAACTGGAGTCTGTTTTCATCCGGTAGACATAAATACGTCACGCGCACCCCTGTCCAATCAGAACCCTTCCCAACCCCCAGACCTTAAGCAGAATTGAATAAAGACGATTAACTGTGTTACCCATGTAAACCTCAATTTGGAATTACTATTTCCAAGTAAACACGAAGGAGAATAGTTTAATTCAGAATTATTTAATTCAGAATAATTAATTCCAAATTAAAAAACCTCATGTAACCATGGCCACTGAGGTGCTGCACATGGGTAACCTGCACTGAGAATGGCTGTGTCTAATCAACCCACATATTGCTGAAACTCTTGCAAGCTTAAAACTGTTGTCCCCTCCAGGTGGAACACCTGACTAGACAAAGGAGGGTCCTACCTTATGTAGCAATCTCAGGGTCTATTACAGTTTGATGCCTTTAAGCATACTATTTTCAACTTTAAAAGTAAGAAGATTCTTTTGCAGTTCACTTTGCCACAAATTGCTTCACTTCACTCACTTGTCCACACAGGATCAACACAGTGACTTTTGCTCTATCATCCTCTCAGATGGACTTGTTGTAGTTCGTCGTAGTGTGAGGATCCATCAATAATCTGAGACGTACTAGTCATACAGCTCAAGGTCATGTTGCTAGCTGATTATAGATTTCATGTGCGCAATCACTGAGGCAAGTCATGGCCCAACCGATGAGTCTGCACGAACAAATGTAAACTGCAAGGATCAACAGTGCGTCATGTCTGTGAACTACTCCCTCCTGATTAAACAGCAATTAACTTTACTGCCTAAAAGACACCGAGGGTGTCCAATAAAGTTTGTAATTTGGAGGGAGATCCAGATGGCTTGCCAAGATCAATCTGAAAAGAAACTTGTTTTGTGAACTGACTGGCCCACCTGGAAGAATCTTATGTAATGGACCTGTCTGAAAACATCTGTCGAGGCCTCTGTAGCATAGATAAAGACAGCCAGGGACGGGTGTGTGCTCAGAGAGTTTGCAGAAATTCAAGTGATAACGTTATGATGTTTGTTTCTCTTATGACTCAGAGTGAGGCTTTGTAATCAATGTCATTTGATGTTTTTAGTGGGTAACATCTAAATAAATAGCTAAACATCAAGCAAGGACACACAAGACAACTTTGCTTCACTTAACTTACCTTACTTAGAAAACAAAATGCACAAGCTGACTTTACTAAAACCTGAACAGGTACCATATGACTGCTTAATGTTGCACTGAAATTTTCTTTCACACTTCAAAAAATAGCTGTAAGTAAATGAACAGACCAGTGAGGAGGAAGACATTTTTGGGTCGCCGTAATGAAATTAGGGAGCCTGCTGTTAAGCCTATCATGAGCCTTTTCAGTGTTAAATTGTTTTAGCTAAATATAGCTGTTGGCAGAGAATCTAATTCTGAGCATAATCACTTTGATTTACATAAATCACATTGGAACCAGGGATACATGCAGTCAGAAGCTAGTGTAAAAAGCTAGAGGTAGGAATGTTTATATTCTAATTTGAAATTTTTAGTCTGATGTTTTTATTTTACGGACACTGCAATTATACCAAGTCGTGCATGTAACTGTGAGTGCACATCTGTGTGGGCGTTCAACTGTCCAGGATTTACCTCAGAAAGCCTTCCACACTATGCAGTTTAACTCTCTGTGATCCTTTGCTCTTATCTGGAATGAACACAAAGCTCAGCCCAGCTCCGTCACCCGGTCCAGATTCAAGGTGCGCTTTTCAACCTTGTAAATGTCAACAGGACACCTGCGAAAACTCTGCAAAGTTACCATGACAACAAGGCACTTGACAGCGACCATGCACAATGGGATGTTGTGGTCTGACAGAAATGATCTTGAGCTGTCAGAGGCAGACAGGTTGGACAGTCTGGCTGGGAGATTTATGTTTAGATACATGAAACAGAAAAGAGATGGTGGATAAATGGATGAGTGAGGATGGCGGTGTGAGGCTGTGTGCAGATCATGATGAATAATTGTCATGTTGTCAAGTGTCAAGAGTAAAGAGGATTGCATGAACCAAGGAAAAGAGAGACAAAGCATGTTAATGACACGTTTTAAGGTATATTAGAGAGGAACCAAAAGAGTAAAATCAGGTGAATTTAATAGATACAAAGTGAGAGGTGTGTGGTGCACTATCTGCAGGCATAATCTTCAGTGTAACAAAAGGCACAGGCAGGCAGAGGGGAACTGAATCCTGGTCCGTTTGTCTCCTCAAATGGCCTCTAGGGACTGTGTGAAATGGCCCTTTTCTTCTTGGTCCTTTTCAGCTCTAAACCCCATCTACATGACAAACAATGTCACTTTGAAGCTGCTTGTGTCATCTCAGCCTATCTGTCACTCATTCCTGACCTTTTGCTCCCGCCTCTCATCTTTCTCTTTTTTCTCTTACCACAGTAATTCACTTTTTTTTTTCTATCTCTCTCCCTTTCACCCTCAATCCTTTTCATTTATCTTTGATATCTGCCTCTGTGCTCATAACAAGTCTTTGTTTCTCAGAAAAGCGGCAAGGACATCTCAGTAGTTTGTGCATGTGTTATATTGTTTGAGGCATACTAATTACAGAAGAGCCACATCATTTAAGACCTAAGGGTTGTTGGTTACATAAAACTTCAGTTCAATGTTTGATCCACTTCAGAGTGTCATTCTTAAGACGGTTCTTAAACTGTAAGCAGAAAACAGCTCACACTACTTAATGCTGAAGTTTGAATGACTTCTGCTGTTTAATTAAAATAACTTGTTTGTTGTAATCTGTATTTAACAAGGCAAGAACAAAACAATCAGTAAGGTAAACAATCAAGCCATTCAGTGACATCATCTCTCCATGCCAACACATGTAGATATATTTGAGTAAGTTGCTTATAATGGTGTCTCAGATAATGTGTGTGACATTTGAATGATTGAAATCTTAATTTAGAAGAATCCAAATCCCCTTTTTTTTTTTTTACGTTGGTACAGAGAGCTGCAGGCATTTATCATCTTTATCTCTATGAAAGAATTCCTCAGATTGAACAAAGGTTGTCTACCTGGTTGAAGCGCTCCAACCTCTCCTTGACCTCGGCTAGTGAAGGGTTGGGGGTGCGAACTTTGACCTCTGGGTTTTGCCTCTGGGCGTGCAGACCGTTCCCAACAACTCTGCCTGTATAGCTGTGAGGAAAAGAAACAGAGTGTAAGACATACAGAGAAAAAGCTGAGGTATATTATGTTGTTCTGTTGTTCATAATAGAAGTTATGCATTTGTTTTGTTATTATGGGATCTTTTATCGTGGGAGTCTTTTATTGTGAAAGTCACAATATGTAATTATACATCAACAAGGATCACAGTGCTTAAAAAACAAGATGCAATTTTGCCAAACAGACAGAAAAAAACATCACGTAGTCCATCACTGTCTGTGATTACAAGTCTGCCAACTGCACTTCTTCAGCATAAACCAAAAACCCATTAGAGCCTCATTAGTCAAAGACAAAACCCAAAGCTTGTACAAAAAGCCTCCATCATGCAAAATGTTTTGCATCAGCGCTGAAACAATTAATCAAATGTTTTCGGAAATCATTGAATGCTGTTTTAATGTTCTTCTCTGATTAAAAATATAATAAATGGAAACATGACTGAGCACAGTCCTGTAAAAAATTAAATTGAGAGACATGGTGAGCTGGACCCTTTAATCCCTGACTTCCTCTGTTGGTCTGCAGCTCGTTGAGGATTATAGCTGTTGATTTTATCAGAGCTGTTTCTGAGCTGATGTCAGGGAGGCTAACGTTTCTACCAGCTGCCTGATGTGGAGGGGAAGTGTTTTTATTTGAGATAAATTTGGAAAAAAAAATGAAACGCCAAGTTATCATGGTACATCAAACCACTGTTAAGGCTCTGGAATGAATTGATTTGACATTTCCAGTGTGAATGGTAAAAATGTCAGAACCGTGGAATGGATTACAAGCTTGCACTGCAGGGTTTTGTTAGAACCAAAGTTATACAAATTCAGAACAGGGCAAACACACATACACGCATACAAACAACCATTTGGGCTTTTAGTAGTTTCTTTACACCACTTATTAATGTTGCCCCTGTGTTTGTTATTTCTTTTTTATTATCCAGCTGTGCAAAATACTTGATTCTGATAGGTCAAAACCCCATAACAAGGTAATTCTCAACAGCAACAGTGATGCTGAGGACTATCTGATTGCACCTGTCATATCTAATCAGTCTGCAAAAAAGAGCCCTCTGCTTTCACCTCTGCTTGTAAAGGCTGTGGCAAAACGTTGATGTACATAAGCATCCTAAATTAATTAACATGAAAAAAACATTAGTTTCTATCTCAGGCTGGTTGTAAAAGTCGGGAAATCATGACAGTTACCAGGCACAGATGTGAGAGCAGTCTGAGGAGCTACTGATCCGAAACAATCTCTGATAGGGAAATGGAGCAAGAGACTGTCCTGCAATCCAGGCAATGGCAGCAGTGCCGGTGAGTAGTCAGATTAATGCAATTTATAACAAACAAGCAACCATAACCATCCGAATCAGAGGGACTATTTTTTGCACTGTATAAATAAATCATTTTTTTAACCCTCCTGTTATGTTTGTTTCTTAGGGACAGCAATAATGTTCCTGGGTCAATTTAACCCGGGGCATAATCTCATTATTACCTCCATTACTAACAATTTAAATCAGGATTTAGTGCAACAGTGTTCTTTAATTCTCACAGATCATGGTTCAATGAGGATAACTCACTCGTTTCTTATGAAAATTCATGTTAAAACTTTTTTTTAATGTACATTGGAAATATAATTACAACAGTTTTACATGGAGATTTTTTTTTTAATTTAATTTTGCATTTTATTTATTTATTTATTTTTATTAAGTGATGTTGATAAATTATTCTATAAGTTGATTGCACTAATTAAGCCAAGCAGAAGAAGTTTCATACCAAAAAAATACTTAACATTTTTCTTAAGATTTTTGAACTTTAAAATGGGTCAAATTGACCCGCAGCATAACAGAAGGGTTAGTAAAATCATCTTGGAATCAATATTTTGTGTCAACTTGTTTGCATCTTTAGTTTGTTTTATGGTAAGAAGGGGTTATTGTATAGTTTTTGGGTGGTTATACCAATTTAGAATACATGCAGGATGAGACAAGTTCTGCTCACCCTTTCTAATCTAATCACCCTGGCAGGATAGTCATTGTTAAAACCTCCTGTTCACTCTACATTATGCCTTACATATTTGTCACACTGTTAAAGGATATTGTAAAACACCACTTTTAATAACTCCAACTCCTCAAATAAAATAAGAACAAAACTGGAAAAAGCCTCATACTCACTTCTACACATTTATGAATCTTGTGTGTGCACAGTGACAACTTGTACTAGTTAGAATTGTGACTATTCAGTAAAAACATCCAAAGAACTACTTACTATGGATTTCAGGGAACTAATACGGCAGCAGCCTGTCAGAGAGAAGTGCTGAGACACTATAACCTTTAGAAGTTCATCAATGCCTTACAGAGAAAATGCACTTCAAAGTCCATTAATATTACAGAGAGGCTGTTGGTGTTAAAACTTACTCACCTTCCCTTGACTCAGGCTTTTTCACACTGAAACTGCTGCAGACATCTAAAGAACAAACACATTCACTCAGCCCTCTCCTCCACCAGACTTCCTGCTTTAGGCTCACGCAAAAAATAGTGAGGCTCCCCACCAGTCCCTGAAGTTCAACACAAAGACGCACATACAATTCCCCCCCCCCAAGCCATTACACTGCAATCCAAATTAATTTGAGAATAATATGTTGATGCTAATCTTTCAGCATGGAGGGGGAGAGGAATGATATGTACTGGCTTCAAATCAATGGAGGCTTCCACAGACAGTACAAGGCTAATAAAGTGATTATGGATTGTGTAAGTGGATGTGTTTGTATTGTGGTGCATGCACACACATGCACATGCTGGAGTGAATATGAGTTAAGGCAGCCATAAAAGTGCTGAATGTGAAAATGGGAGGCGTGTGATCTAGAGCGATGTCTTGATAAGGTCTGTGCTCCTTTGGCTTGCTGAAACAGCGCTTTACACAGCAGGCCCATAAAAATGCTAAATTTTTCCTGCTTAACCCTCCGTCGCTACACATTACCCTACATCCTCTTTGTGTTTATCTCCTCTCCCTCCTTGTTTCTCTTCATTGTCACTGCAAAGTCGATCACCCGGAGCCTCACACACAACCACTGTCTGCTTCGACAACAACTGAAGCTCTTAATTGCCTGCAGCTCTGAATCTTCTCATGTCAAGATGAAAACAATTGATAGCCTCTGGACTTTCAACTTCCCGCCTCTGACACAAATGATAAATTGAAGAATCAAACGACTCCCAGAGCAGTGGTTATAAGTGGGGGCCTGTGTGCTCAGGAGCGTATGCGTGTCTGTCGGCAGGCTTGGCTTGGGCTAACTGTGTTGGCGCGGAAATGAGCTCATCAGATGGGATGCTAATGAAAGGGAAGTGTCAGGGTGCGTTTGGCAGTGTGCAACAGGTCTGGGACTTTTCGTTGCAGGGCTATGTTTGATTAAATGCAGCGGAGACGGGACAACTGACACAGCAGGACGTCCCAGAGCTGATTACATGAGAGGCACACAATTAATGCTGCAGACATATGGGCGGTTTTGGAGCAGATATTAGACGTTTTGGAAAGATTCAAGCCAATTGCAATAAAGCACAGTTTCCAAATCCTTCTCAGGTCACAGAAAATTCAAGAAGTTTTAAGACTGTGAAATTTCTACAGTTGAGAAGGTTGTATTGTATGGCAAATACACGAATAACAGCTTTCTGCAATTAACGGTCTCCTCTGGTGGTCACAAACATTGAGCTCACACAAATATTCAAAATGACCACCTACACACCAAATACTTTTGACTCATGGCTCTCTGACTCCTTTCTATAGAACTGACTCACTCCCCTGTGAATGCTCAATTGATGCACTCTCCTAAAGGCAGCCTTGTCCGTTCTTGTCTTCCCCCCCTGCTGCCTGGAGCAACAGCTAGCAGTGACCTCCACTCCCCACTGCTGACCCCAAACTGAACTGTCTTGATCTTTCGAAGGCCTGCAGGAATGCTTGTGGGCTGCATGGCAGAAAAGAAAAAAATGAAATATTCATCCTTCAAGGTGTACAGGGAGATAACTGAAGATAAAAAAAAAATCTGCATTTTGAGTGTATTTATGTGCATGAATAGCTTTGTGTATATGCTGTAAACAAAGCTAGACTATATCATGAATACCAACACTTCAAGGGTGGGTAAACATTTGATAGAGGGTGTATAGAGAACGTCTTCTGAAGAAAGAGCACAGGAGCATACAGATGATTGGCCCCAGGTAAAACAGATTATCATTTTATGTGGGTTCTCGACCAATCACCAAGGTCGGGCTGGAAGTATTAATGAGACCACAACATCTCACAAGGGATTCAATTAGCTTGGTTCTATTTTCACTTTCTCCTTCTTTTCCATCATGTTGTCACAAAAAAACATCATAGCAAAAAATGTAAGCTTGACAGAATATTTATCATACGAATGTAAATGTAAGTGTACCTTTATTTTAAATGTTCACAGGCCTAAGTGATTTCAAGCTTACAGGATGACCAAGAGACAAAATGAAATAAACGTACAGCAGATAGGCCTGTTGGATTGTAATTCATCTCATTGTCTAATTACATTCATACCACATGCTGTCTGCAGAGATCTTTGCCAGGATCCCTTTGGATAATGAGATAATCTCGAGTATCTGCCAAGGAGAGAAATGGCTGGACTTCATCTCCGACATGATTAAAGGCAGTTTTGTTCATATTTTTGACATGCCTCAGCAGTCACATCATGCTTAGAGCGCACAGATGTTACACACAATGAGCAGCTTAGGGCTTTTTGCATTTTGCACCAGGAATTGAACTGTGTGCTCTGTTGATCTGGATATTTTGCTTCACTGATTAGGATCAATAACCATCTCTTACTAGCTCTAAGCAGGACATTTCTAAAAGCAGTTCATTAATTCAGTGATCTTGTGCTGAGTATTTACAGGAAAACATGAGAGCATAGCAGAGTGAAACGTCTGAAATAAAGGCTGGACTATAGCCAGTGTTCCCCACACATAGATATCTGAGTGGGTTGGTTAAAGGTGACATATCACGCTTTTTTCATCAATATATATTGGTCTAAGAGGTCCCCAAACATGTCTTTAAAGTTTATGCTCAAAAAAACACTTTGAAATCAGATTTTGGCATGCCTGAAATGCCCTCTTCTTCAGTCCTCCTCAGAACACTCTGTTTTCCCTCTGACCACGCCCCCTCAGGAAGTGGATGTGCCTCGGCTGTCCAGCACGTTGATCTAATGTTTACATGATGGCTGAATATACACGGCTGCTCACAGATAGCGTTACTTCAACCCTCTGAATCTGATCCAGAATCTGATCCTGACGGAGAGGCGCCTGTAGCAGGACCTTTCTGAAGGATTGGTCACAGATTTAGTGTTTCTTGTTGTTTTATTTATCAGTATATCGACGTGTGTCTTGGTACACAGCTACGAACATGTAGCTATGTGGCTATGCTAACTAGCGCTAGCACTTATCCATGATAAATAAAAATCATCCACTAGATCTTCAAATCTGCAGGCCTGTGGAGTAAAACCGACCTCTGCCAGAAAGGCAGCAGTACCTTTCTGAAGGATTGGTCACAGATTTAGTGTTTCTTGTTGTTTTATTTGTCAGTATGTCGACGTGTGTCTTGGTACACAGCTACAGCTACAGTTATGAACATGTAGCTATGTTGCTATGCTAATTAGCGCTAGCACTTATCCATGACAAATAAAAATCATCCACTAGATCTTCAAATCTGCAGACGTGGGGAGTAAAACCGACCTCTGCCAGAAAGGCAGCGGGACCTTTTCTGAAGGATTGGTCACAGATTCTGTGTTTCTTGTTGTTTTATTTGTCAGTATGTCGACGTGTGTCTTGGTACACAGCTACAGCTACGACTTGTAGCTATGCTAACTAGCGCTAGCACTTATCCATGATAAATAAAAGTCATCCACTAGATCTTCAAATCTGCAGACGTGGGGAGTAAAACCGACCTATGTGTTTATTAAGACAGCCTACAACTAGCATGCCTCCCTCCTAAGCTCCTTGTTACCACACATTTGTGCAGGTAATGAAAAACGGGGGAGGGATTCAGTATTATTTTATACAGTCTATGGGCTGAACAAGCTCCGAGCTCTGACTCCGTGACAGACCGGATATTGTTGTTACGTAACAAAAACACGGAAGTCTGAAACGGCTCGTTTCACACACATTTACAGAAAGGTGTAGAAATCAAAACAGGGGCAGAATGGATTTTTTTCATTCTTGGGGGGTTTGTAGACATGCCAGGGACACATATTTCAGGTAGAGAACCATTAAAAAGTCCATTTTGCATGATATTTCACCTTTAAGTGTATTGTCAAACATTTTTATATATTTGTATTTTGAACTATTTAAGATCCCCATCTGTGATCCCTGTCCCTCTTGTCTAACCTGCAAAGCCACATGCTCAACTGCAGGTGATCAGAAAGGGAGATCTTAAGTTTTTCTAGATTGTTTACACACATCTTCTGAAAGCACGCCTCATACTCTCGGAACTCTACACACAAATCAAAAAACACTCACACAATGGGCAAAACCCCTCAGTTCTCCTGCAAAATGAAACTTTACATTCAAACAATGTTACTTCTTCTCAAAAAGGTATTTTGTTTTCAAATGACACAAACCACCGTATGAATCGACATTTATAAGAACCAGTTGAACACTGATGTGCTCAACGTAAAACACTATGATGAATGGAAAACACTTCTTCTCCTTTCATCATAGTGACTTAGGCCTTTTTTATTCAGTGTTACACTTACTACAGACAGTACATACATAAGTGTGTTGTAAATATTTTACAATATATATCTCCACATGCCTCTACCATAGCTTGGAGAAGAGGTATACGTGTTTGTGGATTTTGGTCATAACCTTTCTGTCTCCAGGCAGAAAAAAAACCCTTAATAGGATTGAGGTGAGCTTTTCTGTTTCCAATTTTGGCAACCATTGCTTCAAAACAGAAAAGCTCACCTGTTGCCCTTTTATGCTAAAGCTCTGCTTGCTAATTGTAAAACTGTGTGACAGGTGTTTGCCCATGTGATGAGTCAGTGTGCATAGTAGGGCAATTCACTTTAGATTTTGAATGACAGTTCCTTGTGAAAACAAGAGATTTTCATCATGAAAATTGTGCCAAATGCAGAGAATTGTGTGGAGTGTTTTGAAAAAAGTGCGTTTTAGAACTGCAATTTGAGTGTAAAGCAGGAATTATGCTTTTAGTTTCGCAGAATTGGTTCAGGGGGTTGGTGCATGGGTTACATGTTGTGGTCATTGTGTCTCAAGTACCAGTATTTGTGTGTTAACAATTGAGAAAAACTTTAAAGTAAGTCCCTCCTGTTAATGAGTTGCTTATGGTGCAATGCTTCATGTTAAACATGTACCTTCTCATACTTCTGTTGTAAAAGTCATCTGCAGCTGGTTTCTTCCGATGTCATTCACCATGCACTATCTTTAGGTAGTTTTAGATACTTGCGACACAATACATCATTAAAATTGTCCACATGTGCTTCACCTGTTGTGACAAGGGAACAGATTGAAACATCTCCGGTCGCAAGTTGTTATTTGAGCGCCTTTAAAAAGTGTACTGCGCATGATTGTCAAAAGATCAGAGACTTATAGAAAAGAGAAACGGTAGGTGGCAGCAAGGCGGGACATGACACATTGTGCACAGAAACACAAGCTGTCAGTTCAGTGTGTGTGTAGTGTGTGGGCACATGTGTGTATCTGCAAGTGTGTGTGTGTGAGTCTGTGTTTGTGGGTGGGTGGGGTTAAAGAACAGGAAAAAAATAGACTAATGAAGTCGTCTGTGATGACATACCGAAATAAGCTGGAGAACAAAGAATAATTAATATATAAACAAAGCTAATAATAGATGGATGACTTTATGTAATATATATAAAGTTGCCCCCTCCATCCACACACGTACAGCATCATTTCATGGGGAGCACGGCACAGATCCCGATGATTTCTCCAGGAATCTGTAGGTTATGGTGACATTTTGTGGAGACATGTACCATACTCTGCCAGACATGTGCTGTAACTTCTACATCGAAGATTAAATGAGGCCATGGAGGCAAAAACATCTCTTTTTATGTGCCTTAAGTTTGTGAAATGTCAGCGGTATTACAGACAAGTACTCAAGTTGAAAATCACCTCTCACCAAAAGTCAAGATTAGCCTTGGGGCAAAGTCTTGGGCAACATAGAAGGTGAAGAAACCTGGGAACAGTGTGCGTGTGTGTGTGTGTCAGTGTGTGTGTGTCAGTGTGTGTGTGTGTGTGTGTGTCTGTCAGTAAGGTGTCATTACAGTTAAAAAGCGTGACATTTAAATATCAACAAAAAAATCCCCATCTGTGCTGTATAAATGGACGACTAATAACCTCTGAATGACAACGTTATTCATGATGAATTCTCAGTCATGCCTTTTGAAATGTATTTTTATTTGATTGATCACACGAAAGCCTTTTTGCTCATTAAAAAAAGATAAGACATGAGACATGTTTGCTTTTTTTTGTCACTCACATTTCATGTTCCACATTTTCCATGCAAACTGATTTGGATGATTGATTTCTCTGACACAAACACCAGGCTGAATGGGAACAAACTGAGGAGAGGGGAAGCGTCAATGAGTGATGATTAAGAAGAGCAGAGGTTGTTTTCATCTGAGTGAGTGTGAGTATTTTTGTGGCTGTGGGTGGTACCATATCAGCAGAGGAGGGCATTGGATTAGAGCTGGTGGTATTGCTGTCAGAGTAAACAGCAAATTGTCAGTTCATCATGATTAATAAAGGCTCCCCCCGACCCTCCCGGCTGTTGTGGGTATACAAGACTGAGCATGTGTTGAGTCCTGTGATTAATGCACAGTAGGTCGTACCAGCTGTAGTTTTAAAGATGTCACATTTGAGCACTTTTATACTCTTTTTTTGAAATGTTGTTTATCTTTTACTCACTGCCTTTTCTTGTTATTTATCTTTCAACTGCTTAGTTAAGCGGTATGAACTGATTGAATCATGTCTTTGTCCTGCTTTTCAATCACCTAAAAGAGTCAAAGTTCCTGCCTCTAAGCTCTCTATTTCACACACTAACTCAAATAACAAGTGACTACTTTTGTGCACCGTAAACACTTTGTAAAACTGCCATCAAGTTTTCAAACAGATGTCTCACAAGGTCTACTGCATGTATTTTTCCGAGAGTGCATGCTGTTGACTAGTCCAAAATAAATTCAAAATTATACAGTCAGCACACTTAGAATTACATTTTATATTTCTTTTCATTTCCTTCTTCTTTAAATAAAGCTCCAGCCAAAGCTAATTCAGGAGAACTCACTTTGCTTGCTCAGCCTGTTGTTTATTTCTCATGTGACTCTGCGCTCACTGCTCTCGTGCATGCTCACTAATAATTTCCTTTTGTCAGTTATCTCTGGTTGTCAGAGGAGATCAGTTAATCTCATCTGCTGGTCACATCTATCTAATAGCACCGTGACACACCCTCATTGAAAGTCTTTCATAGTGTTGTTGTCTTTTCAAATATTACTTTTCTTCTGCCTGAAGGTTTTTTTCATGTTGTCCTTAAGTGCTCCCCCTCCACCCTCCCATCACTGTCCAGTCCACACGGTTTTATTGGCCTCTTCAGATTCATCAGCCCAAGCAGGAGTCATGGGCCACCACCTCCTCTACCAGTGTCTGGACTCCAGCAGGAGATAAATCTTGCTGCTCAGGGAAGACGCCTCTCAGTTATAATATGTCCCTTTGGAGTCGAGGCATCAAAGACTTCCTGACAAGGCTGAATTATCACATCCTCTCTTTTTATTAAGGACTTATCTGTACCTTATTAACACATCTCTCTTCTTATTGTACTGTGATATCTCTTCTATTTATACAGCAAACATGCACAATTACAAAATAAAAGCACTCTTCATACAATAGCATACACTGTGTACAACTCTTTTTAATTGCGAGTCCACAACAGTGCCGTAACGTAGCTGTCATCACGCCTTTGTACTTTAAAGTTATATTTTTTGGCCTTTTTGCCTTTATTTTATAGGACAACTGAAGAGAGACAGGAAATGTGGGGAGTAGAGAGCGGGGGAAGACATGCAGGAAATGGTCGACCGTCAGGGAATCAAACCGACGACCCCTGCGACGAGGACTGTAGCCTCTGTACATGGGGCGCTTAGACCACTAGGCCACCAGCGCCCCACATCTTTGTACTTTAATATTGATTCCGAAACGGCAAGTATTGGCTTCCAAATGTGTGATTTCACATTGCATGACAGTGTTGTGGAACTATGAGAGTTGAATACACAGCAGAAGCTGCGGACACTCGGACATGCACACCCACCCACACTCGCAGCTCAGTGATCTCATCTTTGTAACTACATCCAATGCTGACACAGTGGTGGGACGACTTGGTGCCATCATCACACATCTGTTACATTCATTTTGAACAGACTTAACGTTTTTTGATTGCTCATAATAAGTAGACTTGTATTTTTTAGACATTCCTTTCTTAAGCTAAAGCCTTGAGATTGAATTTGCTTATTAAGAAACCTTATTCTGATATTAGTCTACATAACATTATAACCCTTATTGCCCACTCTTACACTACACGCCTATAACCCTGTGATATATAGCACAACAACATTCTCTTCCTGGAACAAGAGGACCTGAAGTCACAAGTGAAGCCGGCAGTGGGATGAAGGGAGGGGTTGAGTAGATGTTTGTAGCCAGCTAAGTTTACGAGCAGCGTTTGGACATGCTGAAATACTCTGAACAGGAGGTTTTGTTCTGAAAGGCCAGACTGTTCTCACACACACTGTGAGCTTAGCAGCCATTCGCTGTACTAACACTGAGCGCATTAACCGGCAATTGGTCAAAAGCCACTTCACAAACATTTAATCAACATGACATATGTGAACATGCTGTTCCTCGGACACTATAGCTGAACATGTGCAAACACATACGTGATGTTATGCAAGCCTGTTTCCCATAATGCAATGTGAACGTACACACAGGGCAGTGACGTTGAAGTACTGTGGTGGGTCTGAGAGTATCGTAGGTTCCAAGTGATAAACACATTGAAAATAAATATTTTAAACATCATGTTATACACAAAATGAACCGCTGGCCTTTTTTTTTTTTTTTTTTTAGCTCTGATAAAACATGTCCAAAATCCTGGCACTTTATACTGTAGCTTCCTCTTTAATAAAGTCATGGTTATTGCAAGGGAAATGCTGAGATAATAAAATGTACATGGGAAAAACAGCAAGCACATCAGCAGAGGTCATCAGCAGGGCAGGCAAGCTCAAACAGGGTGCTTTTTCTATCCTCACATCTGCAGTACATGTCCTCTTTCTTCTACCTCTTGACATCTCTGCCTGCTACCACAAAACTCTATTAAGCTTTGTTTTGTCTCTTTGTTCTCGTTGCCATCTTACACCCTGCTGGTAGACGCATGAACACGCGGAACGCCACTAGTAGCTGCAGTCTCTTGAAGTCTCTGCAGTACCTGGGGCATGCAGTCCTTGGCTTCTTTTACTTTTGCTCTCGTTCAACAGCTCTGTGTTTTTCCCCTCTTTATCTGTGCCTTTCTATCTTTTGACTTCACCTCTTAGGTGTTCCAGCTGGCAGCTTGGGGGTTTGGAAATGAAACAGTTCCATGGCGAGTCTTGTTCCAGCCAGACACCGAGCTAATGGGTGTTCAGACGGACTATAACACTCTGGATGATGAGGGAGAATTTGAGAAAAGTTATCCTGAAGTCAACCAGAAGGGAAAAGGAGGCTGATGGAATTAACTGTACCTTAAATAAGGAATTGATTTCTGCTTTCTGCGGCTGGAAGTATAACTTTTGACTGTATGTCTCAGCAAAGAGACTTCAAATTATCTGTCCAAACTTTCTGAGGATCCCAGTTAATCTCTTTAAGAGCTGAGTCAAGTTTGCCGTGTGATTTTGTAGACCTGGCTGGTAGCCCAGTGGGCCCTCTGTCATGCCTCTTTGCAGCCTGGCAAGCTTCTGTATTGAGTGATGAGTCAGACATGTAGGCAGGGTCAGGGAGGGTCAGGAATATAAAGAGCAGCACAGGCACAGCAGTCATGTTGGCAACTCTGAAATGAGCTCAGAAACACAGTCAGCTGCTGAAGCCAGCAATCTAATCGCTCTTGTTTTTGAAGTTTGCTGGAGACTGTTTTGATGATTTCATACTGACTAGCTTTTCCTTGTGCTTGGGAAGAGTTGGTGTGACGAATCATAAGATGATGTTGGGCTCTTTAAACTCCTTGTGCCCTCATAATCCTTCATTTGTGGAACATCAAACTCTGTCCTTTTCAAAAATGGAAATGTGAATGTCAAAGATTGTCTTGAACTTGTAATATTTCACTTAGAGCAGTGGTTCCCAATACTTTTGACCTGTGATTCTTTAAAAGAAAGCCAATGTTTACTTGCTAAGTCTTATCACATGCTGCATCTATTAGTTGTACCAAGTTAAACCAAACAGTGATTTTCCCTACAGAAGCTTAGAACATATCTGAAAAACAAACAATTTTCTCATGTTTTTTTTTCTCCTACATTATCATGCTAATCATCTTGGGAATTTTCTGGGCCCCTTAAGTGGGAAACCGCCGACCTTTCCACTGTTAATTATTGTGTTTCCCACTCCAAAACAAGCTGTGCACAGGATGTTTCTAACTCCTGTTACACTGACTGCAGGGTTATGTCATTTCAGCCTACATGAAACATTGTTACCCTTGGACGCTTACCTTAATGCATCTTTACACTTATTGTCTGTGACATCACCTGAGGCACGACACCTGTGCTCTGCTGGCTATATATCTGTCTTTGTGGCGCTGTGGACCAGTGAAATATGGCTGTTTATGGCGCTGTGGCTGGGTTGGAATTACACACCGCTATGTTCGCCTCAACTGCTTCACCACTTCTTAAGAGGTCCCCAGGTGATTTCACCAAGACCAGGCGGGTTTATAAAGTGGTTGCAGTGTAACAGCTATATGGTTGAAGGTCCAGTGGCTGAAATTACTCATGGCTATTAAGCATTGAAAGTATGTCCTCGGCAGTGCAATAAAAGGTGTTACCGCACTTATGAATAGCTCCCTTTATACTCTGTTTGTTTTTCTAGATGGATTTGAATGCTACAGTTGCATATGCTTGGCTTTTAGTGGGTAAGGTCAAGTATCCAATCAATGTTTCTCCTCTTTCCTGTTTTCATTTTGACCACTGAAGCTTCTTACACATACATTTTCAGATTCCTTTCATTTGCATCTACGTGTTTTACTCTTGTCACAGCGAACGATGCTCCATGTGGTGAACCCAAACAGCCTGTCTGAATGTTTGCTTGTCTCTTGGTTTATTTGTGTAATCAGCATGGTAGCGTGGAATCTGTTGACTGGATATGTCTTATTAGATTTTTGGGTGGATGGAGTTGAAAGCTGACCCCTGTCCCCTCTGAGCCAGCAGACCATGGTCTCGTGGAGATGCGGCCCATTTCTACAGGGCTGGAGCTCTCCTTAGAACTGGACTTTCCAAACTACTTTGTGCAAAATGTGTAGAATTAGAAAGGTAACTTGTGATGGATTCATAGAGGGCAGTGAGTTTACATAGATGGAGACAGTTATTCACTTAGCATGCACATACTCTTACAGGTAATCACACACACTGTGATTATCTTGTACCCAGGAGGCGTTGATACTCATCATTAGGGCTATTCCACTCATCTATTTCTATTTCCGTCTACAGGCAAGAGGATGTCTACAATATCAAGTTTGGCTCATCATTAGCCCATTACAGGCCTACACACAGCCGAGCATGTTTCATTTCAATGCTACTCCAGGCTAATGAACAGGTATCGATTTATCTAACAATCGCAGCAGCTGAAAAGAGCTGAATTAATTTGGTGTAAGTGACTCGCTCTTGCCAACAAACCGCTCTTGCTTTGGCTTTCATCCTCATATCCTCTCTCTCTATCTCTCTCACACACACACAAATACACACACACACACACACACACACACACAGTTGCAGCGCATTGTATTCTATACGCTCTCCTACTCTCTATATATTTAGCCACCCATGGTTCTATGTTCCAAACACTGACACAAACACAAAGGGCTAAGATTTCCCTTCAGGAGATAAAATATATATAAAAAATAAGACTTTTTTTGACAATAATTGAATGTGGTTCAAGGACGTTACCCTCAGACTTTGTTGCTGGTTTGACAGACCGGAGAAAAATGCTTCCACACTGCACTCGTGTGGTCAGCGTGGTGTACTGACATCTGTTAGAGGCATCATGCTTTTGACTTGATTGCATTTCTAAAATGAGCTGTAAACTGTCAGTGCCTTCAGGTTTCTATGCCTTTAGCTCATTTCAGCCTGTTTTTAGAAGTGTAGGATATGGCTCTCACAAAGCTTACATGCAGATATTACTGATATTATTCTCAAACAAAGCCTTCCTTTAAAAAAAAAAAAAAAAGCTGGAGCACTAAGCCTCCCAGATAATCTCCACGAATGACACAATCTCTGGGATTTTCCGGATTCTGGATTGAAGAACTCAAGCTAGTCACAGTCTAGAATGCACAGACTATTGACAAGCTGTGTCTGAGGTGAAAATATGTAAATTCTGAACATTAAAGTTAACTGAAAGCCCCTATTTGTTCACTTTTAAATGATGCTATGCTAAACTTTCTGACTCTGGTGGCAAAGCAAATGCTGCTCTGAAAGGATTAAATTACATTTAGCTTGTACAAAAGAAATTGGTCCCACTTCCATAGCATCACAAGTATATACAGTAGTGTGTGTACATGGTTAAGAGGAGGCAATGTCCATCCAGTGGAAGAGCATCTCAATTTTGTATGCATGCTGAAGTGACATTACAGCATTAAATGAGCATTAAACCACAAACATTTTCACATACAATCTATTTTTCTGTGAATTAAATTCACTTTCATTCTAGGAAGCAAGGACAGCAGTTATCCATGCTCCCTCTTCACGACTACAAATCACTGTGAGCACTTGCTTACATGAAACTTAAACAAACTACAAAATGAAGAGCCTCCATTTGTTCATGTCCAGTGATGAAAAAATGAAAACATGCATAGACACAGTTGTGAGCTTTAGTAGTCTCTGAAGACGGGCACTTATATTACAACAGTGACTGGCCAATGGTTTGCTTTGAGGACATTCCCAGGCATGACTGTCCTTTACTGTGCCTGTTAACTGGGTGTAACTTTTCCCCACCTCTCAGCAATGCCTGCTCTCATGTACCAGCAGACAAACTGCAGGCTGAGTCAACAGACCACACAGACTTCTGGGAAAGGACAATGCAGCTCCATTAGATTGCAGACACAAGAATAAGTCATGTGTGCCTTGTCCACACACGCAAAACACATGCAGAAATGCATCATTTATTTGTGCATATGCTCTCTGAAAGTTATACACATGCAATTCCTTCTTTATACTCCTCCTAAATATGCAAAAACGTGTTTAAATGCACACATTTCCCTTAATAGATATGACTGATCTAATAAATGAATAAAATAAATAAAAAACATTTTTTCATAGCTCAAATTTAACTTTAAAAACATGTTGGTTTCAAAATGACACAAATTTATAATTAGAAAAAAAATGTGTCAAGTCTTTTCCATTTAATTAAAATGTACTCCTAATAACTGCTCGTATAAACAGATCATGCAATCATCAAGTGCAATTACATTGTTTTTCCAGTAGGGGGCAGCATTAGCCTATTTAAATTACAGTCAGTTCAACCAGACACCTGACTGATTTTAATATTATTATAAGAGTGTATTAGGGATAACTGGATAAAGGACAAAAGTAGGATAAAGGGACAAAGACAGGATGACAGAAACGTAACTCAAATACAAATTGGGTAATAGCACGACAGAAAACCAACAGAGGAACAACATTAAAGGTTACATGTGAATGAAGGATGGAAATGAATGAAAGAAAGAAAGAAAGAAAAAATAAAAGAAAGAAAGAAACTAAGTAAGTAAGAAGGAAAGAGAAGGAAAATAAAAAAGCACAAAAGAAAGAAAGAAAAAAAGGAAAAATGACAAAGATATTATGAGACCAAGAGCGCTGTGTCTATCTCAACTTCCACCCACATGCCGAGAAGGGCATAGATGACTGAGGTTAGAGGTCTGAGGGGGGTGGGGGGTGGGGGGGCAGTTGGTGTGTGGGAGGCAGACAAGGGCAGGCAGGGGCAGAGCCAGGAGAGTAAAGTATGCCCCAGAGCACAGACGGGTGGAGTGGACCATGATCCTCTGGTGTGGTACGACCACCTGTTTGCCTGTCTGTCTGTCTGATCCAGGCCAGAGTGGCGTGATCTAGTGCTTAAGGTTGACAGCTCTAGTGTAAACAAGAAAACACTCAGGCTGTTTACTGTTGATCAGAGTTATAGAGGAGGTAATATGTTTCTCTTTCATATTTTACGTACAAATATTAACTTAGAATGTTCGATGTCTATACTAAACATGGGCCAAGGTTTTAAATTGTGAAGTCAACTTGTGTTAAGAGTAATCCCACGACGAGACTGGAGGTCATTCTGGACAGCTTGTTTAAAAAGTCACCCGGAAACTAAGTGAGAGGGACAGGAGATTTGTTGAAAATGTGACATCACCAATTGGTGAATCTCCTTCAAATGTAATACTTACCCAACATAAACATTCTGTTCTGTTCTGTTCTTTGTTGCCGGGGATTTTTGGGGATTTAGGAACTAAGACATATGGCCATTTTATATAAATTGTCATTTTAAATAGATAAACACAACTTTGTAAAATGGCAACACTGGAGGAGGCTTCCAGAGTGCTGTGTTCAGGAAACAAAGCGTTTCAGAAGAGGCTAAAATTGGGGGTTTCAAAGACACCAATTTGACATAATGTAAAGAATTGTTTAGCTGTAAATCATGTAAAGCTACCACAAAGCCATCAGAAGGACAATATAAAGCATAGAATAAGCACAATACACCCTCTAAATAATATTTCACATAATTATTATGTATTCGTGTACATGGACAACAGCTCTATGTCTGCAGAATGTCTCATCCAGAATGCCCTGTTCATTCTGCCTGCAAAATGAAGCTCAAACAACCCTGTTTCAGCTTAGATGTACAGTTAGATTGACTCACAAACAAACAGAGGCATCCACATACTCAGACATACCCAGAGAGAGAGTGCAGAGGGCCAGCAGAAGTGTTGAGTGAGGAGGTCAGAGATCAGACTCTGCTGCTGCTAAGGGTACACAGCAGCACAACTCACACCCATCCTCTGCCATGAACACACGCAAACACAGGCACTCACACACAGACAGCTACCCTGTATAGTCACTATATGCATTTAGAATAAAAGCATTCTCTACACACTCCCACACAAGCAGAAGTAGTCCCCAGACAGTAAGAGCGATACATGAGTATATTGTGGATAGAGAGATAGTGAGGAAGGTCTTAACTACTGCAACTCCACAACAGAATCATACATAGAGAAGTATATACTGCATTGTTGTGCAAACTCTTAAATTCAAGAAGTTACAGAGAGTGGAATGCAGGCAGAGAAAAGAAGGGCAAAAGTAAAGGAGCTATTATCCAAATGAAGTCAAGCAGATGGTATTGACAAACACATGGCTAAAATGGCTTTCTTGGCAGAAATCCCAGCCATAACTATCATGTTTGTCATGATCAAGCCTGTCTGTCAATCAGCCACAGGTGGAACATTGGACACATACAATAAGTCAGTCAGTGGACTAAATCTGAGTTGTCCAGTTTTGCTGTTAAGAGGCCTGGACAGTATCTGAGCAAATTTGTCCATGGGGTCTAGAGTCACTGCTTTTTATATGTATAATATTGGTTCCTACATTGTCTATGTGTTCTTAAGTCTTTATAACAATAATTGTTATATTTTGTGACAGGCTTCTTTTCTAATAGGACTGTTAGTGGAGCTGGCAGTCATTTGAAGCAATATTCAATTCATTAATGCTAAACAATTTCATGGAGAGTTAAACTGTTATCTGCACATCCTGGATGAACTTCCTAAGTTTCCATTTTTTATTTCCGGGTTCAAGCAAATTCTTCGTATAGACTAGCGCTCCTTCTGTGTTGAATTCTGCAAAAAGGTACAGTACAACAATTGATTAGAAGCCAAGATTCTGATTGCTCAAAACCTTATAACAACAGTGATCTATTCTCAAAAGCAACAGTTATGTCAGGGACAATCTGATCAAACACATTATATAAAATTAATCCAAGAAAAAGAGTCAGGCATATTTCACCTCTGCCTGTTGACACTGTGGCAAACGTTTCTGTGTGAATTCTAAATCATTAAAAAGTGTGGCTAATATACTGTATTAGTTTTCTTCTCGGTCTGATGTTGTTAGACAGCTTGAGGAGCAAAAGGGCTCCAACCAATTTGTGATAGGGACAAGTAGATCAAGATCCTGTCGTGCAAAGCCCCTAGAAGATGGAGAGCAGAGTGAAGACAGAAATGTCAACATACAGTTGCAAGAAAAAGTATGTGAACCCTTTGGAATTACCTGGATTTCTGCATAAATTGGTCATAAAATGTGTTCTGATCTTCATCTAAGTCCCAACAATAGACAAACACAGTCTCCTTAAATTAATACCACAAAAAATATATATGTTTTTATGTTTTTATTGACCACACCATGTAAACATTCCCAGTGCAGGGTGGAAAAAGTATGTGAACCCTTGGGTTTCATAACTGGTAGACCCTTTTTTGGCCATTAAAACCTAAACCAAACGTGTCTGAAGATGCAGATCAGGCCTGCACAATGGTCAGGGAGGAATTTTGGACCATAACTCTTTACAAAACTTTTCAGTTCAGGAATATTCTTGGGATGTCTGGTGTGAATCACTCTCGTGGAGTCATGCCACAGCATCTCAATCGGGTTGAGGTCAAGTCTCTGACAGAGCCACT
This sequence comes from Notolabrus celidotus, assembly GCF_009762535.1. Lineage (NCBI taxonomy): Eukaryota > Metazoa > Chordata > Actinopteri > Labriformes > Labridae > Notolabrus > Notolabrus celidotus. Next base: position 18,335,620 of record NC_048286.1, on the reverse strand, counting down.
CCAGAAGGTGTAATTTCATCTGTTGAAGCAATTCTGATGTTGGTTTACTTCTGTGCTTTGGGTCGTTGTCCTGTTGCATCCCATATCTTCTGTTGAGCACCAATTGATGGATCGATGGCCTATAGCTCTCCTGCAAAATGTCTTGATAAACTTGGGAATTCATTTTTTCCGTCTATGACAGCAATCTGTCCAGGCCCAGATGCAGCAAAGCAGCCCCAAACCATGATGCCTAGGGGTTCACATACTTTTTCCCCCCTGCACTCTGAATGTTTACATGCTGTGGTCAATAATAACATGTATACACATATTTCTATGTGGTATTAGTTTAAGCAGACTGTGTTTGTCTATTGTTGGGACTTAGATGAAGATCAGAACACATTTGATGACCAATTTATTCAGAAATCCAGATAATTCCAAAGGGTTCACATACTTTTTCTGGCAACTGTAAATACTTCTGAAGTCCTCTTCACTGTTGTCTAATGATACCTCCAATGAAAATGTTCAGTTTAATGTGATTTATAGCAAATCAGCAGGACACAGAGTGTTTTTAGGTAACATATAGAATCTCATCTGCACATTGACAGCCAGTCTAAATGGCAGCCATAAATAAACCCAGGCCCAGTTCATATAAGGTCCATCTGTGCATCATTTCAAGTGTGACACGATAAGACTGATCCAGCATAAAAGATCGATACGGTGTTCAATATCTGACTCAGATTTGGGGATTTTTCTTGAAACTTCAAGTATAGTATTTAGCAAAGCCAAATTAATTAGGAATACAGATATCATTTTGATTCAGGTTATGAGTGAAGTAGTTGAAGTAGCTGTTCTTAAATAGGTCTTCATAAGTTCTGTCCAGTACTCATATTTTCTCCATATGCATTATTGGTTTGGATAAGAGGTGTCATTGTACGTGTGTGATTGCCAGCAGAGTGAACTGTTAGGATGTATCAAAGTGTAGGGGGGGACTTTCCCTTCATTCTGTAACTCTTCCGTGCGGAGGCCACATTCCCAGCACCACTCAGGGGGCTCCAGTGAGTGAGCCACGACACCAAACCCACCCGGAATTCTAGGAACGTTTTTCCCTGTGGTTTCAGGTTACCACATACACACACAGAGCACAGATCACAGGCACACACACACACACACACACACACACACACATGCACACACACAACACCCTGCACAGTAGTGTACTGTACTTTTGTTGTTTGTTCAGCGTTGGTTTTGTTAGCTTTCCCTCTCCCCTCCCATGCCTGTCATTCATCTTAATTTTAAACTCACATACTTATCCATTGGGCTGGACAACAACTTGGACTTAAACTTGAACTTGTTGTTGGATTCCAACCAGACGTCTTGTTCAGAATCTCACTCTGATGGTAAATACCACACAGTGAAAGCTTAAACTCTAAAACATATTCACACCAAAACTCTACAGGGACTCTTGCCAATGCTTGCTATGGGCCCCAAATGCAGACCTACAGGTATACATTACATCACACAGAATTCCACTCAAATTCATTCAAAAACCAAGACCTTGTCAAGTTCTTACTGACATTTTGTAAAGTCGGCTGCATCACCCCAGGAAAAAGGATAACAGTCCCCGAAAATAGTCACAACACAGAGAGAGGTTCACCTCTGTAAGCCAGAAGTGATCATGTTGTGTGAGTGCTGATGTGTGTTGGGTGTGTGAGTGTTTAGTGTATAGAGTGAGCACTGTCTCTGGCACACAGAAATAGTGTGATGGTCTATAAGGCCATAATCCCGTGTCGGCACGACTACAGTTTGGGCTGCGTGTTTGGATCAAAGCAGAGGTTTGAAAGTGGATTTTCTCTGCCTTTGAAGTGTGTGAAAGTGCACACTGCACAGAGTGAGTCAATGAGTGTGTGTTACTGATATTATGAGAGTAAGAGATATGAAGTCTTTCTCACACCGTGGGCTCAGTACAAGAGAACTAGTTTTATTTTTCTGTGTTTTAACTGTTCTTAATCCTCCTGTTATGTTGCGGGTCAAATTGACCCTTTTTAATATCTATTCTAGGCAATATATGCCTTACAAACCAGTTAAATGCAGCAAAAAAATCTGGGCAGCATTTGACAGAAGAGGTGTCGTGTTAATTTATCAACATCCCTTCATAAAAAAAAATAAATAAATAAAAATGTAAAGTAAAATAATAAAAAATCTGTCATGCAAAACTTTTGTATTTATATTTAAGGCTTTTCCAATGTACATTAAAACAAGTTTTAACATTAATTTTAATGAAAAACGAGTGAGTTATCCTCATTGAACCATGATCTGTGAGAATTAAAGAACACCAATGGACTAAATCTTGATTTAAATGGTTAGTAATGGAGTTAAAAATTTGACTTAAAATATGTGTATTGGGATTTTTTGGGGTTCTGACACTTTTGGATAATTGAATATGCCCCGGGTCAAATTGACCTAGGAACATTATTGCTGTTCCAGAGAAATGAACATAACAGGAGGGTTAAAGTCATCACTTCAACAGGTGAGGCTCTATTAGGAGCGTAAAGGTATCTTATGCGCATCAAAATCCCACTTAAAGAGATTAAAGGCAAATGGGGCTGCTACTTTAAAAACACTACAATAATAAAACTGACCTGAATTTTCTCCAAAAACTTCATTGGGAATCAGATTGTTGACACAGGCAGAGCCAGCTCCAACATTGCGACACCATCATGATAAGCATCACTAAGCGTGTGTGGAGATCAGCAAGCACTTATTGCATAGCTGTGGTGTCTTCCAAGAGCAATTTTATGACACAAGACAAAATTCCCTCCTAAATGCAGGGTTCATCCAGGAGGACTCTTTCTTGACTGTTTTCGTTTTGAGACATAATATTTGGGGCGATCTCATATTTGTGTGCGCAACTGCAAATAATCGGCTGAACTTACATCCAGGAGGACTCATTTTTTCAGGCTCTGTCCTCTGATAATTGGTGTAGTGCGTCACAATGCATGTCAAACTGAAGTGCAAAAATGCTGGAGAGGCTAACTCAACCCTCCTGAGCACACACCCACACAGAGCACTATTGGCTGGCACCCAGACACGCTAGCAGTGCGGACTTCAAACAAGCTCATAGAGGCAATTAAGCCACAAAGACAGAGGGCTCTCCGAAAGCCACCGCTTCCTGCTGCGACTGACCTATATCCTCCTTGGTCTTCCTTCATCCTTTCATCCGTTTACATCTTATATTCATTGTTTTCTTGTCCATGCTTCCTTTCCCCCTCTGGAGGACGTCTATCCCTCCACCTCTCATCCTCCTCGCCTGCTAAGAGTTTGATGCCTTGCCAATGGGCAAGCAGAAAGGTTAGTGGGTACACTGCGTCTACCTCGCCCAGTAGGACCTACTCCAGTAAAGCATGCCAGTCTATTGTGGCATTTTAATTGTATTAGCCCAACTCACTGCACTGGTTGGAAACACAGCAGCAGGGAGGACCTGCAAAACTGTGGGCCTTCTAGAGAAGTGATGACAGTGAGTCTGAAAGGAGTCTGGGAGAAATTTCACAAACAGACAGTCAGAAAAACTTGAACTTGAGACGGCTTACACTTACTAACACTCTTCAGGAGTTAAGTTAAAGGTAAATGATTCTATAGTCAGGCCAACAAATCCCATTTGCTTACGCACCCTCTACACAAACTGTCTTTGAACATTATTTCCCCGCTTTTTTTTTGTTTGTGCACAGCCACAGATTTAGAAACACCATAACTCCAAACTCTCCAAGTCCAAGATTCTCAGCAGACAGAATAAATAACTCACAGTTACTGGAACCTTATCACTGTTGTTTTTCTCTCGCTACCACACACAGAGATGCAAGCCCGAAAAGAGTCAAGTCTGAGCAATGTAGTAATGTAGAGTGGGTCATGCTGAGGTCCCAGGCAGCAGCCCAGGGTTATGGGAAAAGGATGGACAACGAATCGAAGCGAAGGAGAAATAGAAGGGAGCCATTGACGGAGGAGAGGGGAAGATGTCAAAATGCAAATGGCAGAGTTGAAAACGCTGAGGATTTAAATAAAAGGATATGCATTTTTATAATGTCATTACTGTGATTATTTCAGTTTGCTCTTCTTGTGTGTTAGCTGTGTGTGCCTCTATTCTGTTGTATCTGTCTCCTCTCTATATTTATGAAAACATTCATATACCATTTACATACTTAACAGAATGAGCTGACATCTGCTGGTGCTTTGCTGCTAAGCCCTTAGCAGTGTGCGCGCACACACACACACACACACACACACACACACACACACACACACACACACACACACACACACACACACACACACACACACACACACACACACACACACACACACACACACACACACACACACACACACACACACACACACACACACACACACACACACCACACACACACACACACACACACACACACACACACACACACACACACACACACACAGCAGAGAATTTACTGCTTGGACATATTTTTATTAATTTATTGTCCCCTCTGCAAGAAATGTATTATTCAGCTGGAACCAAGCTCCTCTGACAAACACACAGATACAGAGAAGGCAAAGGGGGAAAACTAACTCTGACTTGATGGAGACTGGATCAAGGGAGCGAGAGTGTGAAGGGTGAAAGCTTTGCCCGGTGCAGCTCTCTTTCTCTCCCCCTCCTTCTCCTGGCAATAGCAAAATAGATTCCAGATGTCACAATGATAAACAAATGGATTGTCATAATCTTATAAAAATGTGAGGCATTCAGAAGCTCTCACACGGCTGTATTGTCTGTGGTCTGTCACGCTTGAGCTAATCCAAAAACTTTTGGAAACATCCCAGAAGTACAATGATGACTTATTAGTTTTCTCTTCTCGCTGAAGGAACATTTCACACACATGTACACACATGCATTACACAGAAACCCCCATGTGCAAACAGTATGTCCCCTCATGTCAATTACAGAATTGTTTATAGGTGGAAGATGCTGATGTAGTCCATGGAAATGATCTTCTAACAGTTGGACTGTAGAGATTGTTTAAACAGGCAACTTTTTCATTAACTATGTCCTGTTTCTTTTGTATATTGCTTTTATAACCCTCAGTTTAGCAGGTTAAAATAGTTATCTCGTGATTTTGATTTAACAGATCAACATGAGCTGCATCTGAAATAAATCTAATTTCAGTTACAAAAGACACACAACACTTTTCACTTACATTCTAAACACAACAGCTTGCGACTGGGATTGATTCATCTTTTCAGGTTGCAATTTACTTGTTCAAACTTTGGCCTCCGTTCCACCTGGCTTTCATTTACCACCTGTGACGATGTTATACATTTGATTTGCTGCTTCTACACCTAGCTTGCTTTACCCTGAAGTTACCCCTGCTTTTGCTAGAGCACACAGGGACCAATCACTGCAGCATCAGCATTCCTTTTTTAATCCGGTTAGTTGCACCTATGGCATTCTGCTTTCAGGAGACTGACCATGATGCCAGTATCTATCCAACACGTTCCCCTACACCTGTTTTGAGAATTACAAGAATCACATTAATAACAGTATGACGGCCCAGTATCTTCTGCTGTGAGCTCTCAATATTTCAATCCGGCCCTGAGGTGAAGTATCCCCTTGATTTTCCACCCATACAGATGAACATTTTGAAATTGCTGGGAGAACTTTATTCAGTAATCATTCCCTTCTAAAACTATCATTGAGGTGAGCTCCTCATGTGTTTCCAGTCAAGGTCCTTGTGATGCCATAACCATGGCTTTAGCCTGCAGCATTGTTTGCATAAATCTCTAACTATGTGTGTAAAGGTTGATTAAATCAAGACAAAAAAGGAATGGTATTTAATATAATCAAGTGAAGAGAGACTGCACTAAATTATCGGATTGTGGTAAGACTATTGAGGTAGATATATACAGTAACTGGCTAACCTAAATAAAGAATGAGGTCATTTTGGTTGATCTTATCTTTCCGGAAAAGATGGTGCAAAGTATTTGCACATGTGATGCCTTAAATGTTCGGCGATGTTTAAACACATGCCAACACGCACTTTTAGGAGTAATGTACAACTGCTTGCCCCTCGCTTGCCCCTCTGTCATCAGATGCTGAATAAAGAGAGGGAGGGATTTCACCCCAAAGTGCCTTTGATGTGCTTTGAAGTATTACAACATACAAGTATGTGTGTGTTCCCACATGTGGATGTGTGTCCCTTTGCTGGAGCGCAGCGCAGTACAATTGTGTCTAGAAAAAAAAAACTCCAGCTGTTGAATAGCATATGGATCCCGTGTGGATTGATATGCATGTGTGTGTGTGTGTGTGTGTGTGTGTGTGCGTGCGTGCGTGCGTGCGTGTGTGCGTGCGTGTCCTGTGTGGGGAAAACCCACCAGGCCCTGAGAAGCATTGTGTGCCAACCACACAGGAAGTCAGACTGTGACATGGCCTAACATGGCCTAACATAGCCGCAGCTTAGCATGTCCAGTTACAACCTCACTGACACACCTTCTCTTCTTCTCACACTGTCATATCTTTTCCTCTTACTATCTTCTTGTCCTTTGTGCTGCTCTCATGCTACTTTCCCAGGCATGGTGTGGGCAGTGGCAATAGTGGTGGCAGCGATGTCCAAGTCTTTCCCATGCAGCCTCATAGGAGGGTCTTTGTTTCCCCTCCAGGCTTTGGGGGTCCCCACGGCAGGGCTGTGCCCCACTCCACTGACTCCACAATGGGTCTTTATGCTGCCAAGGCCCTCCCTCCCCCACAACACTCCATCATGCTTCCCTCATCAGGGGCACAGAGAGGCACAGGGGGCACCCCGGCACCAAAACGCCAACCCTTTTCATGCCCTGTCCTGTCCTGCCCCCCGCCACTCTCTCTCTCTCTTCCTCTCTCTCATGCCAGCAGAGTCAGATACAGTAAAAGAGGTCTGCTCCACAGCCACAGGCCAATCTGAGCAGTGTAAATGGTGCCAAGTGTTTCAGTAGCGTACTATTTTCTCATAAAACCAAGAAAATTTGGCACCACAAACAAGGACATGGCACATATGAGGACACATCATTACAACCCATTAGCACTTCTTGAAAATCTGTGTCCTTTTAGGTGAAAGTGGCAGAACCAAGGGATGAAAAACTGTTTTAAAAAACAGAAAAAGAGAAGACATATCCTGACAATATAAGAACCGCCTTGTTTTTCTGTCATTGATGGTTGCCTTGCCCAATGTTTATGAGCTTATGTGCTCCAGATCATGGATCTTGCACACACTCATAGGCTCTCTACTGTACTTTGTGGGCAGACAAGCTGTCACAAGCCCTGATGAATGGGTGGTCTGCTCGAAATGTCTGATTGGCAGATCTTCTGTCGTTTGGAGGGGCATTAGAGTACTGGGCCATGACGTTAGGATGAGAGAAAAAAAGGGGACAAGGGACAAGAAAAGAGACCCATGTGCAAGAAATGATGTGATTCTGAAAACTGTGTGTTTATAAGCTAAGTACGGTCTCATTAATTCATGAATATCGTGGACCAGACACTTTTCAGAACCAGAGACATCTGTTCACATGTGTAATGTCTTCCCATGTACTCACTTAAAGCATAATATATGACTTAATCTGGCAAAATAAGAATGAGCCAAAGGGTTTGTTGAGCACTTGGGGTGGATCATGAGGAAAGACGACCCTGGAATGCTGTTTTTCTCCATCAAGGCCAATGCTGGCAATGCCAAGAGCTGAGGTTGTCATGGTATTGGGAGCCAGTTTAGGGCCACCGCAGAAGACTGGGAGCATAACCTTGTCATAATTGTGGACCTAGATGTGAGAGCATTTAAGAAACAGATCCAGCAGGGGGAATCAGTTACAGACTTGTGTTGACTCAATGATCTGCATCTTCTGTTCTTTTCATGCTGACTGAAAACACATAACCACGCGCACACACACACACACACACATTGAGTAAAAACTTCAGTGTCTGAAAGATGCAAACCATGAGCAGTAAAAAGGTTCCAGCACCACACCTATAACTCTGCATGAATAAAAACCTCATAAATAAAAGACAGAAGCAGAATAGAGTAAAAAAACTGGACAGAGAGGAACAAAGAGCAGCTCATTAACTGACTCTTATACAAAGGAGAACAGAGTTTGGCATCTATTTGTTCTGCCTGCTTAAACTAAATCTGGGGATGGTTTTAATGACTTCCTTGTTTCCACACTGATTAACAACAGCCATCCTCACTGGCTCACAGACATTATCCTACGCAGACACACTAAGAAACGCACAGAAGCTTATTTAATTTACCTCAAATCTTAATGTATCCAAAACTTTTACTCCTCAAAGCAAAGTTATTACACTTATCAAATCTCAGGCAAACTTGGATGGCTTGTTTGACAGCCAGCTTTTACTGTGGTGCCATTTGGAGAAATAAAAGTTTTCATTTCCAAACTCCTATGCTGCCAAAAGAAATGTGTTTATGCAACAACTGGCTGTAGAAAAAGTAGCGACTTAAGATACAAACATTGCCTAATCATGAAGAACAAACTGCTCCTACAGCAGTTTAAGCAGAACACCAGAGCTAATCAACGTTTGCTGCTCTTATTAAATCAGAAAGGAACAACAGATTTTGGATAAATAAATCATTAGGAGGTCAGCTGCAGGGGATGATAATAGAAGTGCTGTTTTTTTAATACCAGAGTCTTCTGTTGTTTTTCACAGATTTGATTTTAGGGAAGATCTGATTCAAATTCAACCTTTTTTTCCCTCATTAGAAATGTGAGTGTCTCAGCAGGAGTTCATGTCCTAGCTGTCAACTCGATCTGAGGTTCCCTTAAGAGTTGACAGTAAATGTTTCTTACCTCTCCACCACATCTTCTCCGCTCCAGCATGTGGACTCATCCACTACGTTCTCCCCTTCACACAGCATCTCTGGCAAAGCAGCGAAGAACGACTTGTAGCGCTGCAGGTACATCAAAAACTCCCTACAGAAAAGTAGAGATATTGGGAAAGGGCGTAGAGCCATATTACAACATTTCTTAAATCAGTGTGTATCAATAACAATGTTAGGAATCATGGAGTGACTGTGGCCACATTTTTGTGTGGTTGGTAGACACTTTTTTTTAGTTCATGGTTACAGCACCACCAACAACAAACAGTACCCTTTCAAAATACAGGCATATGATTAATGATGGTGATTGTGGCAGGGAAGGATTGGCTATGATTGTGACCACTTCACTAAGTCAACATATTTGTCTCAGTTGTGAAAGTGCTTTCTTCAACAGATCTGCTAGCACATGTCATCGATAAAGACACCACCATCAGTCACATGCTGTTTTACCACCCGTGAGGCAGAATACAAAACAGCATGTGTCATGACAGGTTGTTTTAAGAGTCAGTCATGATTTTGTAAAACATTAAAAATGCTTCAGTAACCCAAAAGACAAAGATTATGTAGAGTAACTGAAATGTCACAAGTGTCTAAAATATGAGCTCTCACTGCTCAACAAAGTGTGTGACAGAAATAAGATGACACATGGGTTCATGCTTACCTAGAGAGTGTTCTCAGACTATGTTTATTGTTCTTGGAGGGTTTCAAAGGGAACGAGCTGGGGATGATGGGAGTTGGAGTCCAGAGGGAGATTGTTGCAAGCAAGGAGGATGCAGGGATGTGACAAGGTGGGGGTGAGAGAAAGAAAACAAGGAACACAAGGATGACAATACAAACACGAGGGGAGGAGGAGGGAGAAAAGACAGTCAGTTGACCCTGGAAGAGAGAGATTATTCATGCACATGCAGAGACCGGGCCACACCGCACAATAATCAATAACCACTTGTTCCCACACCATGCCAACAAATAAAACAGAAACATGTATGTAATGTAAATGCCAAGTCAGGAAACAAACACGCAGGAAAACATCTACATATGTGCACGTAGCTAAATATTCAGCGGAAAGCCAAAGGAAATTTCTGCTGAATTCTCGATTCATACTTTTTTCTGTTAAAATGAAGCATGAATGTTGCTTTACTCTATCATGTTTCATATTTTTCAGCAGTCTCCCTTTACGCTGCGGGTGCTGCCATGTCTCTGAAGTGGTCAGCGCTAACATGTGCTTTGGTCAGGGTTGGCAGCAGGCAGGGAGCCGGATTGTGCAGCCATGAATGGCAGTGGCAGTGCCAGGCTAGGCCTGTCAGCTAGGCTGGCATGAGTGCAGTGATTCATGGTTTAGGACAAGGTCAGGCAGGCAATGCTTCAAGCGTGTGTGTGTGTGAGTGTATGATGCTATTTAAACTGAGGCCGGCTGGTGTGCAGAGTTGGTGGTATGGCAGTCTGGGTAAACAGGAAATTGTTGGTCCGTCAAGATTAATCTTACCCACACTCCCCCTCTCCTGGCACATCACTGCCAGCTGCTGTGGGCATAGGATGGCTGCCTCAGAGGCCAGGTGGAGGGCATAGACTTGACTGCCAGGCAAATACATTCACTATGTGTGTGTGGGTGTGTGTTTTGTCTAACCGGCAAAATAGAATAGAAGAAAGAGGGAATTGATGGCAGCTTTAAATAGACATTGACCGACTCCCCAGGCCCTCAGACTACATTATACAGACCTGACCAGTTTTCTTCAAATTTATTTTATGTTTCTGACCAAGTTCACTGAAGAGCTATGAGTGTTTTGCTTTGCCGTACCTCCTTAAGTGGGCTAACTGGCCCAGCCACTGCTCTGGTAGAGGTTGGGAGGGGGCAGCAGATGGATGAGGAGGAGATGAGGTCACAGTGGAGGTTGTGACCTCTGGGCCTGTAGGCTGCATGCCTGTGGGTTCCCCAGTAGACAGGCCACACACCTTGTCCACCTGTGGAGAGGGTAGAACAAACACACACATACACACACCTGTTAGGTTAGAAAAACATATAACAGCATGGGTGGAGTTGCAGGATGACTTCCATTAACCACCAATTGACACCTGCACAGTTGAAAGCATGTGAGCACAAGTAAATCATTGAAAGCAAGATTAACTGCTCTTCCTCAGAGCAATGCCATCACTCTCAAATGAAAGACGACTTATATTTCAATTGATTGATTGCACGATGAAGAGAGGTGAAATGAATTATGGGACGGAGAACTTCTGAGTTACGGACACCATGGGGACACGGAGGGCATGGAAGTGAGGGATGCGATGAAAGAAAATGGTGGGATGAGTGAGTTATTGCCAGGAGGGCTGACAGTAAATGTAGAACATTCCACTACCTCATGGAGGTGAATGCACGTGTGCACAGTTGGCAGAGCTTGCGAGAATCTCCATTGGGCTATTAAAGCCAGCGGCGGAAAGGAGGAGACAGCCGGGTCATGAAAATGACGTGTGCTTGAAACCCAGAGGTAAAATCAATGACATCTCATTGGCTTAAAAGCCTCTGGCCAGTGTTATTAAGTGGTCCTCAATTAGCTGGAGAGACAGAATGTAATGGCTCTTGCATGCTGGAGTGAGTAACTCCTTATCGTGATCAATGCATATTCACTGCTTTGTGTAGAAGGATGAGTCGTTCTACTGCATGGGGGGGGGGGGGGGTGACAGTAACATTTAGCAGACTAATTATTTACCACTGATTTAGCAGAGGGAGCTTTACTGTAAGAGACAGCAAGAAGAGGGTTGCCCATAAACTCCTGCTGATGTTTTTATAACTGTAGCTGAGTACACCTTAACTTTAACATGGAAAAGGAGACATTTTTTATTCTTAGATCAGAATAAGTAGAAATATATAACAACATATGGTTTATATGGTAAGCATCAGTGATATGTATCCTGAAACTTCAAAGCTATTTTGCGACTTTCCTCCCACTGCTGGTCAGACTTCCAGTAAAATACTCGTGTTTCAAAGTGTGCAAAACAATGGGATGCACACACAAATACAAAAGCTTTATTTGGGAAGGAACTGGCAAGCATCTATGTTTAAATGGTTGGTTGAAGGGGTGTGTTCACATACTGGGAAGAGTTTAGATGAGTATGTGGGGAAGCAGCTGAAATATGTGTTAATGGTGACAAAACGTGTCTCGCAAACATTCTAAAAATATGCTCCCCCCCTCGAGGGTGAGGCAGATCTGTCATCTCCTGTGCCTTATAAAAGGGATTTAAATGGAAGTTTTGGCATAACAGCTTGCTATCTTTGGGCAGAGGGGATTGTCAAAGAGCATAACTTACTACCTGAATATTTTTCATCTGCATTGCACTTCACTCTGGGCCTTCTCTCCTTCTTTAGTTTAACTACATTCTGGTCTTAAATCCTCTCCTCAGGCCGACGCTGTGCCGGGGGATGGCTGTTTTATTGCATTAACCTTAACTCCCTCTGGACCAATAAAACATGCTCACATGTGGTAGAGCGACTCGCAGCCACACATGGACATGCAAACATGCCACACACACACTTACACACACATTACTCTGTGGTGGTGATAAAAGATAGAACATAGCAACTGTTTTGGCTATGAAGTCTATCAACACGCTAAGTCAAATGCTCTTTGCTTGTGCTGCAATGCTTCTCAAGACAATTAAGGTTTAATTCATTAGCATACCGTCTGCATAGCATGATGTGTTGAGACATTTATTAAAACACTTGGAATTAAAATCTTTTAAATAGATTGTTTTAGGAGGGAAAGTCTACCAAATTAGTCAGAGCAGGGCTGTTCAGAAACATGAATATTATTAAATTTACTGTTAACTTTATATTTTTTTGACTAGGTTGCAGCTTTGCTCAGTCCACCGTCATAAACGCTTGCAACTAGTGTTTGTGGCAACAAATAAAATTACACAGTAATTCCATGAAAAGCAATTAATGTCAGGGCTGATTCACTTTATGTTTGCCACACTTGACTAAATCTGTCTATTAACAAAATGCAAAAAAAATTTGCACTTAGCCAATATAGCAGATGAGGTTAAAGATAACAATATGCCTTTTCCTTCATTGGCCAAAACTGAATTTCTGTTAAATGAATTTAGTGACATTAGTTCCAGACTAGAGCGTCTGGGAGGTCTACAGGTCTGTGGAAGAGGGTGTGTGTGTTTGTATGAAAGTGGTGAAGCTGGCAGGATATACAAAGAGCAGGTGGTGCAAAAGGCAGATTGAACCAAGACTGGACAGAAACAATAGTTACTGTTTCTGTTAAGGAAATAGTCTGTGTATTATGTCTCTTATATTTCCTTATCCTCCATTTCTCTTATTCCCCTTCATGACAGTATTTGGGTCACCGCCATCCTGTTCAAATACACCAGGAATAAAAGGATGAGGGCAAAAAATACCTCAATATTAGTGCACTCTATACTTCATTGTATGCAGTAAGGATGTTTTCTAAGCCAGGGGTTCTCAAACTTTTTGGGGCCAGGGACCCCTTACAGGTGAGAACATTTTCCAAGGACCCCCTCATTATTGTAACATAGATTAAGCACATGCTTACTACCATTTGCACTCTTAGATGCCCTTGGAACTATTTATATTGTAAAACTTATCAATCTAAATACTTCAGACCTGTTCCACAGTGATAAACTGAAAACTCCTCACCATCTGTGTTTTCTGACGGATGTATACCTCGCTCTTTCGCTGGAAAAAGTCTTTAGTTTTGTCCTTATATTCCGGTTGATCAGATATCACTTTAGCTTTGCTTATAGCTTCGTTCGCTAGCATCTGAAGACACATGACGTATTTTGGTCTCCCATCACTGTTCTTAATAAAACCAAACTCTATATACCTGTCGTCATATTGTCTTAACTTAGCTTGCTTGGGCTTAGCAACACTTGACGATGTGAACTGATTTAGAAATGGTTCAATGCTCGCGAGCTTGTAGGCAAAGCTAAGTAGTAGCAGGAACAGTTGTGACCGGAGTGAAGTGTGTATGAGTGATTCGTGACAGATTGATGTGAGGTGTCATAATTGTATCAGTTTCCTTTGGCCCAAAGTTAACTAGGGTGGTAGTAATGGGCACAATGTGCTGGTTTAATTGGCGCAAATGGTCCTCATCTGTATACATGCTGTTTTTAATGACAATTTCACGGACCCCACACTATGGTTTACAGACCCCCAGGAGTCCCAGGACCCCACTTTGAGAACCCCTGTTGTAAGTGACTGATTTTTCAGTATTTAAGCAATGACATTCTGACAAGCCAACTAGTTCAAAGGCAAGAAAAAAATGAGACAAATGGCAAAATTGAGCATAATGACTTGGACAGAGCTAAACACGGGACCAGAGAGTCTACGAGTGAATTGTTTCCAAGGGTGGCTACCATTAGCAGAGCCAGCACCACCAGCTGTCAGTCCTATTCACAAGGAAGCGTCCACATACCCTTGAAGGTTCTGCAATGCTCTTGTCAAGCGCGTATATGCTAGTTTCACCTGACACAGTCTAAATACAACTTTTTCAGATCAAACTCTGCCAAACTGTGCCACAGTACAAGATGCCATCTCTCATCTATGCTTGTTTACATCAGGGTAGTAGAGTATTGAGTATTATGACAGTCGACAGTTTAGACACAACATAATCAGCATTTTGGGCCTACTATGAATTTGTTTAAATGACTGGTACTCATGGTGCCGACTAGCGAGTGTAGTGATGTTTAATACTTTAGTTGATTAACGCTCACATCCCCAGTATGAAGCCAGTAGTTAATCAGTACTCAGCTGTATGCGAGTGTTTCATTGCTTATCATAAATAGACAAATGTCTCCCAAAAGATTCATATTAATTGAACACATTTCAAGAAACTTAAGCCAATAAATTAAATCCAGCTCAAGAAAAACAACCAAAAAAGGTCAGAGCTGCCACTTATCATTCCTCTGCAGGGGTGATAAGTGAAGGAATTAAGACATTATCTAATCCTGTCGTTGTGAACTTTCCAAAGCGGCTGACTTAAGTTTGGAACCCAGCGCCATTTCTCACTAGCCTTTGTATGACACTTTGCTATTCTCTGAGGCAAAAAATGTAAACATCCTTTTAAAATATGAACATCAAGAGGAGGTCACCCACAGTTCTGTTTGCTTTACAGCGTTATTTTTACAACCACACAGAAGAGGTTAAAAAATCAACTACTTTTTTAACTGTCCAGAAGAGATAGGAAAAAAGGGGCCATGCTGAAAAACAAAAACACTTCAAAAAAAGAAAATCAGTCTTGTGCCTAACCAAACACAACTTTGTAAACAGAGGACAAAGCAGCATAGGAAAAATAAACAGTATCCTCTGAATGGATCCTCTTGAGAAATTGAGACATGCTCTTAAAAGTTGGACCTCCTGAGCACATAATCCTAAAGGCCAATCAGACGACAGGTTGAATAACGGCATGGGCTTGAATATGGCCGTAGATCAATTATCTTCTGACCTGATGATGGCGTGAGAATGAAAATCTCATTTGAGCACAGCAGCAGCACTTGAGTTGTGTGTGTGCACCTGTTTGTCCTTGTTATACCTTCACAATTTCAGCTATTTTGTGGAGCATTCCTCATGTGATTGCCTGAGGACAGCGACTGATGGACAGGGCAGATTGGTGGGATGCATGTCATCTGCATGGGAAGACTTTGGGGAAATAGTGGGCATGTGTTCTATGTGCATTTGAGCTAGCCAGTGAAATTTGATTTCTACTGCTGAAAGCTGTGGACGGGTTAGTGTTGTAAGACCTCTCAAACTAAAAAAGGAATATTTTGAACGATCAAAAGGTCTTTCAAAGTATGTTTTTATGTGTTGACTTCAACCAGATACATATAAATGTGTATCTAACATATCATGATGAGGCAAGAGAGTGCAAAAAGAGCACAGCAAGAGAGTCAGCACTGAGCAAGCCAAGCCCAGGGCCATCCCTCCTCTTGGGGAGTATTGGCTTACAGATAGCAGCGGTGGTCTTGTCTTCCCAGTTTATTTATCAAGGGATTACCCAGTAAAGCCAAGGGAACTTTCTCAGCCCCTTTTCAACCCACACGCATTGCATTATGGGATAAGAACGGCTTGATCAGTCCGTGAAGACCCCCCTCTTCCACTTTTCCACAGCTTGTGTGTGGAATAATCATACACACAGTCTGAAGTCCAAATGCTACCGACTGCTTCACTCATGGAACAAAACTTTGTCTGCTTCGCCAAAGTGAACAACAACTGAATACACATCAGAGCTCAACAAGTACAATTTGCAACAAATGTACACAAATCTATCCTCTACATCAGCTTGCAAAGGGTGCTGAAATGACAGAAAGTGAGTCACATACTGATATTGTGTTATATTAACTCCATGACCCGAGTTAAAACAACATTCACTCTCCAGCCAAGCTTCAGGGATTGTATTAATTATTGTGGTTATGAATCATAGGGCTAAATGGCCTCAATGGAACATCAACTCATACAACTACAAAGCAACGATTCTGCAGCCTTGATTTAACTATTTCAAATTAGTTGCAGGGATTAACGTTGCTTCTTTTGCGCTGTTTCATCAGTGTATATTTCTGTAAGTGTGCAGGGAAATGTGCAAACATGTAAATTGTATGACCTCACTATGGAGAGCGGTTTCAAACTGCAAACTGTCTCTGTTTTCACTCCTCTCCCTGAAAGCAGCTCTGGGGACTGCAGCTTACACCCATTATCCAAACCGCAGTCACTGGGATTCTGAGAAATTGGACACTCACATATGCATGAAATACTCTTTAACCCGGCAAAAATTAGAAAATTAGATTTCAGTCCTGTAAGTGTAAGTAAAACATAGCTGCTCTCAAAGACAGTAACTGTGCAGTCATTCCATTTGAGTTTGGATCTTGATGCTGTGTCGGAGTCGAAGAAGGGACGAAGAAGAAAAACAGAAGCCTCTGTTTAATAAATGGTTGGACTATGTCTAGAGTGGGGCTTTTATTTAATAAGACACTGATACCAGACTGGACCAAAAAAATCCAGTGAATGAGAAAAAAGACAATCAGATTTATTTAGTGTTTACTTCATTGTGGTTACTTAGTAAAGCAAGGGAAAATGAATAAAATGTCATCAGTAGCCAAGTACAGTACAGTAAAAGAAAATCAACACTGCTTCATACTCTGGTAGGCTCTCTATTCCACCACGCAGGAAGAACCTTGTTACTTTGGCAGAATAATTGTTTATGATGTTTTCTCCAAAGAAAACCGAAGGCATCAGTCTAACTTTAAACGAGTGGAGTTTTCCTGACATCAAGCATCGGGATAATTGTGCTTGAACAAATAACAATTTCCATCCCTAATTGCAACTCATATGAAAATAGAGAGGGAGGTTCAGCTGCTGGTGCAGAAGAAGGGTTTCCATTGCTTTATTTAAGCAGTGCACCCTTTCTTTGTATTTTAAACAACCTAATACCTGCTGTTTCCAGGGATTAAAGCCAGAAAGTCTTTTGATTGAAACATTTTGACATATAAAACAAGTTAGAGAGGAGCTCCTCCTGTAGGCCTCTCATCATTTTGAGTTTTCTTTTTAAGCTATCTATTAAGCTTTTTGGGCATTTTCAGATTAGATAACAAGAAAGGGGAACCTTGATTTGACACCAAAAAAGGAAAGTGGGATAATTAGTCAGATCTTTCTGCAGCCTTAAAGTGTGACTGTGACTGCAACCACTACACAGATATTGACTCAATGTTTCACATTTTGCATTATCAATATGAATCTAAAAAGTAGCTATAGCAGTCAAACTGAGCATGTTCTCTAAATCCAGTGGGGTCAGAAGAACAATTTTGGTATCAGAACTACTTCTAACATGTTTAGTAGTTATTTTTGACTTCTCAGTCAGGTAAAGTAACAAAGTTAGCTCTTAGGCACCTAACCCCCAACTGCTCAGGTGGTTAATGGCAGGCTCCTCACTGACATCTCTCCATTAGTGCATGCCCATAGCATGTTTGTGCATGATTGTATGTACAGTGTGACTGTATATATCAAACTATGTGTGTAGTAGTAGGGTTGTGGGATATGAAAAAAAAAAAAAAAAAAAAATTTGGGGGGCAAAATCACGATCACGATTTTATCACGATTCTTTCATTTAGATTATTAAGACTATTTTACAAGTCATTTACCAGTAAAACAAACTAATTTACCTATTTAAAATCATAGCCTTAAACAGATGAAAGGATCAAAGATAATTTAAGACAGGATACTGTTCGAACACTTCTTTAATTTAGTTAAGCAATTTAGAAAACCAAGTACAATTAACATCAAACAAACATAATGACATGCATAACTTAAACTTCTTTTAGTCATAGTCTTTTTCTTTTATTAACTCAAAATGAAAAAAAAATTAAACAACATTGAAGTAAGGTGCACACTTGCTGGGGGATCATGTCCTTTTTAAGATAAAACGTTACTGCTTCAGTTACATCTTTCCAGCGCTTACTTGTTTTCTCACACAAGGGAGAAAACATGCTCTTATTTAATGCTCTTATTTAATGCCTGTGTCAAAGTTGTTTGTTTTGCCTGTGAGGATGGCGGCACGACACCGGTCTCCTCGCCTTTTGACTTTCTGCATACTGTTTCGGGTGCTGTCTCTTCAGGTGGATAAATAAGGTTAGTTGTTTTTACCATCCGAGGTGCAGACCTTCTCGTTGCAAACTTTGCACATAACAGATGTTTGCGTTGTGTCGCTTTGGGAAAATCCAAACCAGTTCCATATTACCGAGGTAGAGTTTATTTTTAACTCCTCACTTTCGCTTTCATTAGCAGTAGGGATGTAACGGTATTGTAAATATCGCGGTATTTCGGTTTCAAAATTCTCACAATAATACCGTGGCATGTGACGATATCAAACAGGAACTCGGAGTACTCCCGCTAGTGTAGTTTTTTTCTGGCGCCATTGAATGGGCCGGTTTGAGAAGCAAACACCATCTCCCATGATCCCCTGCGCAGTGCAGGAAGAGATGACGGAAAGCACAGAGGGGGAGCAGAGCGGAAAACTTAAACTAGTGGAACTTCCTGCAAAGTTTAAATTGAAGTATGGACACATTTTGGTTTTGATCGAGGAGAAAACATGACGGACATGCGAAAAACTGTTTGCAGACACTGCCAGACCGCGATCGTCTAAAAGTCAGGGAATACAAGTAATATGAGAAGCCACTTGATGAATCATCCTCTGCAACCGTTTTCAGTGGTGGACAATGAGGGATTTAAAAAGGATTTATTTTTATTTGCTTGTTGCTTGAAACACTGGATGTGCCTGCACTGCTCATTGCACTTGACAATACCTGTTGGTAGTAAGGCTGTCAATGAATATTCTAAATTCGAATATAAAAAAAAAAAACAGATTCGATTGTGAAAATGAATGTTCGACTGTGGAAAAAAAACACATCGGCAGCTGCTTTGACTCCTGTGACGGGTCAGGGACAGGTCACAGGAGTCACACATGCACAACGTGAAGCAGACGGCAGAGAGAAATCTTCCCGTCCCCGGATCCTCAGTGCGCTCTGAACGCGTCTTTTCCTCCGCTGGAAACATAGTGAATAAAAAGAGATTGGGCCTCTTCACAGGTGGACTGTCTTCTGTTTTTGGCAAATAACCTGTCAGGCCTAAGACCCTACATTGACAGTGGACTAAAAGAGCCCGACAATCAGTGACACTGGGATAAAATGCAGTTTTTCCTTTTTTTTTTATACAAGCGCCAAGAATGTAAGTGGACTACTGTTTCGTTTTAAACTTTAACTTCAGTTAATGTTAATAATATTTGCTTCAATCACTGAATGAAGCCTGCTTATATTAGGGACAAGAGTCGGGACATTTAATTGCTCGCACAAGTCTTGTTCAGAACTCACTCAGTGCATTGTGCACAGAGAGGGGAGGGGGGGGCGAGCGAGCGAGAGGCCCTAATTGGTAGTAATAAAGGTGATTAGAACATTTGAGCATTATGTTTGTGTTCAATTACAGTAAGTGTGTTTACCCTTATCATTCCTGGCACTTCATTTTCCACACTGACATTTTTTCAAAGTCATCTTATTTTTTTGACAATACCGCAATAATACCGTACTGTGGCCTTAATACCGTGACGATACCGTACCGTGAGATTTTGATATTGTTGCATCCCTAATTAGCAGCCATGCTTTCTCTCACGTAGTTGGGGCAAAAGTGGAGGGGGGATAAACAAACCAAGACACTGCCTACAGCTCGCTTTGATTGGTTCATCCATGTGTCTGTAGTGCTTACATGAAGCGGACTAACAAATGGGCAGAGAAAAAATACTGTGCATGGGCACACAGACTTAAGGCACAGACAAGGCACAACGAGGGACAGAATATGCACAACAGCCGGTTCTACAATCTCTGTGCTTTGGCAGATCGTTGTCACATTCTAATCCTGCACGATCTAAGATCGTCATATCGTACGCCCCTGGTGTGTAGCATGAACACGTAAAAAGAACACAAGTACTACTCTGTTGTTGCTGTATTGTGTCACCTGTAGCGTCACTGCGTTCCTCTCTCCTGAAGTGCTTCTGGTAGCTGTGCACTCACTAGTGGTTAGCTTCCGGTGCAGGTATTCAAACCTTACTAAACGATAACTCTCACATGCTTCAGATGATCATTCTCTAGTGTTTTGTTATCATGCCCAGACATGATGGGGGAACAGATAGTAATGTTTCTTACCAACATAATAGTCTATTAAAGGCCTGATTAACTGGGCATTGCATCTTAGACAAGACTAATGACAGAAATCTCCTGTAGCAACAGATAGCTTAAGTATTAGTGTTTCATATATATCTGCCCAAATGACCAAATAAGAGGTGCAATTGCATCAATGTATGAGGAAGAGTGCATACTATGAGTGAAACTACATCACAAAAACACTCCATGAATAACTACTCATAAAGTATACTGCGTGTACAGACAGTATCCATCCATATTTAGAAATTTCCCCCTTATTTACGCATCAATGTGACTACTCAAATTTCGCAGGACTAGCAGTGTTGTGGCCGAGGCCTTGAGGTTCAGGAAGCAAAATTGAGACTGGAAGGATGCCAGTTCAAACCCTGGACCATCTGAGAAAATCTGGGTGGGTTTGGGGAATAAGGAAGTCTCTTTCCTCCCTTGACAACACTGTAAATCTGTGTTGAACATTAGACCGCACAAAGAGACAGATGGAGGCTTTGAGATGTTGAGTTTAATCAGGTCACTGTGGCCTCAAACAGTGGTCAACTGAGGTCAAGCTGAAGAACTTGATTTTACAGTAATAGATAATGTAACAGTAGAGACAACTTTAAAATGACAGCATGCCTGTGTTTACACATTGGATCCTAGAGGCCCTGCATAGAATGAGCTGCCAGAGATGCAATCAAAAGCTTATCTACATTAAGTGTGTAATACTTAATTATGATGATAGCGCTGGTGATGGTAACTTTTAGGTCTCTTTTTTTTTTAGGTCTTGCGTAGATCTTTGTTGTTTTATCGGCTATCATGTTGGAAACATTTCACTGCATTACACAGCAGTATGCTATGGATGTCATGACATGTCATGAGACCAACCCCTTATCCAACAAGGAAAGACTTCACATAGTGAAGGACGTGTGTGAATAAGCAACTTTGGAAAATTTGGGGGGCAGAACTCCTGAAACTTTCAAGGAAAATTCCAGGAGTAAAAATGTGGAATGTGTCACAGAGAATAATATTTGTCTGGACTGAGTGGTGACAATTTCCAACAAGATGTTTTGGAAGCTGTCTTGCAGAAATAACTGCAGGCAAACTTATTTAACTGTTCTCTCCTGGAAAAGTTAACAAGGCCACAGGAGAGGTTGAGAGACGATGCTAACACAAGAAAAGTAGTATCGTATGCACTCATGAAATCTGCATATCCGGTATAGGCAGAATCTTGATATAAAAAAAATGAGACCAATCAATGATAACTGAAAGTGAGTTCAACTGTGAGCTTGCATGCTTAAGACCAAAAGACTCCGATGATATTATACTGAAGCTACAAACATCTTTTCTTATGCTATCCTTTAGACTTTTCAGTATATATGTGTGTTAAATGAAGTGGAAAACGTGTCAATACCAAGTCAATTTGTTACTGGACACTGCAGAATTTACAGGGTTTGGATCTTTGTATCGTGGAGATGAGAATATTTGTATCCTAAAGGGAAAATGCTTAAATAGCCTACAGCCTGTATAATATGACACTCCCTGAACCACTCATGGGCTAATTGGAACAGCTTTCCTCTTGGCCTCTCGCAGAAAGCCCTAAGTTACAGAGTGAATAGGTGATTTACAGCAGAACTCCTCTCTCTTTGCCTTCTTTTTCTCTCCCCCTGCCAGTTGTTTATCACCATCTTTAAGGTCTCTCTTCATTCTTTCTAAATCACTTTGTCTCTCTCTTCCGTCTTCAGTCTGCAGTCCCTGTCAATCAGCCCCCTCCTTCTTGTCTTTTTCTCTCACTCTTCTCCGAATGATGTCAGTGCTAATTAAAGAGAGACTCAGTCCCTCGTATATCACAGGGAAAAGTCCTTGAGATTCCAATCAGCAAAGAGAGCACAGTTTCTCTCTCCGCATCGAGGCTTGCTTACCCTGATTAAATCATTCACAGATGATCGAAAAATGAGAGGCTCTGCTTTTTTTGGAGAGTGTAAATATGGGTGTTACTTTGGAGTTTGTTGACAACATTTGTCCATCTTTGTAAACAAATTCGAGAAAATTACATATGCAAAATGCGGCAAGATGTCTCGGAGGATTCAAGTGTGGTTTCACCACAGAGACGGAGGGAATAGAGACAGGGGAAGGTCAAATGAGTTCATCTTGTCTGCAATATGATGGTGGTATACACAGAAAGCAAGGAAAATAAGCTTGGGGGTAGAAACTTTTACAATCCACGTGTCTTTTTGAAGCCTTTCAATGAACCAGCAATTACCACTCAAATCATAACACAGACGCAGTAGGCATTCAGTGGGCAGCTGCATGATATTATCATGCCAGGCTAGGTTTGGAGGTGCTAAAACACCAGGCAAGGGTGCAGCAGCAGGGCTTCAGATGAGGTTATGGAATTATAAAAACATACAAAGAACGAAGGTGAATTACAGTGTGATGTCACTGCATTTTTCTCTGTCACACATTTCACTGCTCACATCAAAATATGACTTTTAAAGGTCCAGAGACTGTGACCAGTGCAGCAAACTGCAACATCAGCACATTTGTTCGGCTGTCGACCATCCTTTCTTTGTCTTGTCATCTCCATCTCTGCTGTTGTTTCTTATTCTGTGTGAAAGAGTCCATCTGAGCTGCAGACCTTTAGACTCTGATGGAAAGCCCCACATCATTTAGTTTCCCTTCTACAAACATTTCTTCAACTTATAATCATCTACACATCTGAGGATTCATGTAATGATTCCACCAACGCAAGTAATGGGTCACAGAGAAAAATAATATACTAAAGACCACTGCTTTATGTCCGCATGGTTTAATGACCCGGTTATCAATCATGTTTTGATTGCTCATAGTTAAAACTGCATGTTTCATACAGTACAGTCCGTATTTTTTGTGGTGTTGAGTGCTGCTGGATATTATCAGCAGGGAGGCTAACACTAAAAGAGGAAAAAGGAGTGCGGGAAAAGATGTGTGAGGGTGGCTGAGGAGAAGAGAGGCTGCTGCACCCACCATCATTAGCTAATGGACTGCTGAGTAAGTCAGTCAGCTTGAGGGTTGGACAGAGTGCCAAAGGCACACACAACTTAGAAAGATGGGTTAAGCGTATAAATTGGCCACGAGCACAGTTTGCGTCAGCTACCATTCAGCTAACAGTCTCAAATATTGGATCCAGAAAACCACACAAAAAGGCCCGAGCCTGTGTGGATAATCCTTTTATATGAGGTGACCTCTAGAGGAGCTCTCAGAAGCTGATGTCAGAGTGTATCTCAACAAGTTTACAGAAGTTATAATTGACTTTATCTTAATAGAGCTCTTATGTTCATAAAATGTACTATGAGCACCGTTATCAATAAAGCATAAAGTAATGTTGGATGATGATGAATTAGGGAAGAAGATACAGAGACTGTTTATAGATTTAAAATTAGACATGACTGCCTTTTCCAAATTTTGTAAATCAAAATTCAATATCTTACAGCACAAGTTAGAATCATCACACTGATGCTAAATTGATCGTCAACTCATTGTTGCCAAAAGCAATATATCCCTTTATATTTGCTCTGTTGCCCACAATGATGTGATTCATACCACAGTGTGTGGCAAAATATATGATGGTACACTTCATCTTAAAGCAACCATGAAAATACATGGTTGCAGAGGACTGGGCAGGGAAAGTAAAACAAGAAGATGTGATAACAGTGCTTGTTTCCACCTCGGTGATATTCTCTATACCATTGTGGGATAAAGTAAAAGAGAGAGTGTTGAATGTTAGATGCTGCAGCGTGTCGAGGTGCCACCGTGGTGAATGGAAACACTCCAGTTGTCCCACTGGTCCTTGTTTCCATTATGTAAAGGCCCAGGCTGCTATTATCATTCCTCCATAAGACTGTAATGAGAAGCTGGGGTAAAACCAACAAGCGGATAAGGTAGACCTGAGTATAAACTGCTCTAATCTGGAGCACTGGCACTGTTTTCTCATGAGCAAGGATCTGCTGGGGGACTGAATGAATGAGGCTGTGAGTGAATGCATGCTCTATGCGTTAAGATTTATTTAAAGTCTACTCATCTTTTGCAAGTACAAGATATAAAAGTAACCCCCCAGGTCATATGAGCCCTATCAATTTTATGACCATGTCAATAAACAGTAGTCTGTGGCCTCTCAGGCATAGATGACTCTGCAGGGAGAGACTTGAAGAAGAATTCAACAGGGCGGCATTCACAGAGAGGGAAAACCTTGCTAAACATCAGGGTTCCCATTTCCACAGGGGCCCAATAACAGTAGCCACTTTTACTGGACATTTTCCAATTTTCTCCTAATTGTGTCTACTCGACATAATCCAGCCCCAGGCTACCCCAATATCCATAACCATAACCACTTCCCTTAGACCTACGTTCACGCTCCGTCTCAATAAGAGCAGGAATGTGTTAAAACAGAATCTATCCTTCTGCTGCCACACAGAACTATCAATAGCTGCCTTTCAGTCTGACACACGCTGCTGGCATTGTCACAGGGTGGGCCGCATATCTTAGCTCCTTACTGGACTTCTAAAAACCTGATACCTGCACTCAGTGAGGTGATTGTGTGTGTGTGTGTGTGTGTACAGTGTATATGTTTTGACCTAGGTTCTACCCTATGACGTGTAAGCAACATATAGTGCAGACTCTGTGTAGTCTGCAACTCTTTAAGTGAGAGAGAAAGCAACCACAAAATGGTTTGGGATACCATCCCAGTGTAAAACCACACAGTCACAATAATTCCTTTAATAACAACTCCATATAATATTCAGACTCTGCAGAAAACAGAGTTACTTTGTGCTTAACTTCACACATACAGCATAAGTTACAAGAATCAACAGTAGGTTAAGCCTGGTATGTGCACTTTTGTTTGTTCTGCAGTAAGACATTTAAGATAATAGGTGGTCAGATTTGGTTTTACGTCTGGGAGGGGGCTGAATGAAGGTGTAAGGGTGAAGGTGGCTAACTTGACACAGTAGTTGAGCTCTGGAGAATTAACAGTTTTTCCTTGTCAGGCCACTGTGGCTTTATGAAAACATACAGTGATTTAAAAAGGCCATGGGTCCCTGTTAATACATGGCAATAGAGCTGTGTGCTATTCTATGCGTGAGTAAGTGTGTGTGTGTGTGTCTGTGTCTCTGTGCGTACTGTGAATGAGTAATTGTAGGTGATCATGTTTGCACTCCGGCCTGGCTGAATGGATGAGTGAAGAAATGAACGCACAGAAACTGGGAGCCACCAGTTTCCGACCGGGGGCCACCTCCTTTATCAGCAACAATCCTCTGGGCCCTTTTTTTCCAGCTGGCTGGGTCTAGTTTGTATGGCCTAGCTGGAACCCTTTCAATTCGTTCCCACTTGTTCCTGTGTTGGACTCCCCGCTCCAAGCTTGCCTGCCACCCCATGAATACCAAGCAGGCATACACACATGTGTACAGACACACACAAAGTACAAGCTGGTTTTCACTCTGAATTGTTTCATCAGGTCAGACTTTGGACCTGACAACTAACTCTTCACTGTCTGAGTGTGCATGCGTGTTTGTCTACAAGTAATGAAAGTGCAGGGGAATCACTGCATTTGGATGTGTATGTTTAATGTGGAACCATTAAGGCTCTGTGATGTTACTTCAAAATATCAAACAGGGCCATATGAGTGTTTTTGTTTTTTTCAGGCCAATTAACTACAAAAAAAATTGGTTTAATTAAACTGTCAGCCTTTTTCCTTTTGAATTACTAACCGCTGGCTGAAAGTGAAGCTAAAACATTTAGAGCTCCCCCTGGTGACTTGCTGCAGTATCAGTCATAAAACTCCTCCATTATAACAGATTTGACATGGATCACACTAGAAAGTTAAAAAAAGTCGAATACATTTTTGTAAAGCGTGGTTACCATAATGAACGTTATAATTATTCTGATACACGTGCCAAGTGAGAGACTTTAATTTGTTATTCGGTGCTAGAAAAAAGGGGGTGTGACATCGTGATAGACAGCTGTGCTGACAAATGCAGCTCTAACAACATTCCTCGCCTGGTGAGCAGAGTAGAGGGGGAACAATAAGAAAAAAAATAACACCAACACAAGAGTAGCTGAGCTTTCAATAACTGTGA